>NC_139821.1:1319785-1617285 GCF_963457635.1 Microchirus variegatus
AAAAGAGCAGCGCTAACAAATAACTAGCGCACCTGTGTACTGCATCTGTGCGTATCTGTTTTTAAAGTTTAGCGTTGACGTCACGCGCGTCTTTTCCGCGGGTCGGTCGTCATGGAAACGCGACATGAGTTAGCGTTGACGCCGTTTAACCGCCGTTAACGTGCCAAGCCACTACTTCTGATGCTTTTCATGACGTAAACTGCACCTTTAAACGATCAGATATGAAGTATTTCTTGCTCAGGTCGTGACCCCAGAAAATGTGGTAAAACTGTGTCCTAATGAAACATAAAACCCTCTCTGACGTTTGGTGTAATTTACGACAGCGAAACAGTGAACGCGATCCTTTTAAGTCCTCACATGATGAATGAGCGTTGATCACCTGAATGCAGTGATTGACAGCGATGTGCTTCCTCCTCCGTGTCCCCGGCGTCGCCGCCGCCGCCGCCGTCGTCGTCGCGGTCGTCTGTCGCTGGCAGAGTTCACGCCGCGCTGAGCCAGAGAAATGAGAGCTGGCTGCCGTCGTTTTTGGCTGTGGGTGAAGAAGAAGAAGAAGCAGCAGCAGCAGCAGCAGCAGCAGCGTGTGTGATGATGATGAATGTGCGGCACAAAGACGGGTAATTTACCTGTCGGGGTTATCGCACACGACGCCGTAATGAGTTTTCCTGAGGCCTGAGGAGCCGCGGCTACACATGCTCTGATTTATGGGAGATTATCTCTCCAGGTGGATTTGTCTCTGTGTGAGGATGAAAAAAAAAATAAAAAAAAAGAGCTTTTTTTTCT
Source organism: Microchirus variegatus (assembly GCF_963457635.1). NCBI lineage: Eukaryota > Metazoa > Chordata > Actinopteri > Pleuronectiformes > Soleidae > Microchirus > Microchirus variegatus. The sequence continues at coordinate 1,320,566 of NC_139821.1, forward strand.
CCGTTTGTGGAGAAAAACTCTGCAGGAAACGTGTCGCGGCTCTTTAGGCCTCAGTGTTTCCTCATGCTGCAGGAAATTAGAGAAGAAGAAGAAGAAGAAGACGGAGGAGGAAGAGGAGTTTATCATCAGAGTATATGTGTGTGTGTGTATATACAGATATATATGCATAAGTATTTTTATATATGTATATATGTACATAAAATTATATATTTGTACATATATACACGTATATCTACATATATACATATTTTTATGTGTATATATGTACATAAAAATGTATATATTTGTACATATATACACGTATATCTACATATATACATATTTTTATATATGTATATATCTACATATATACATATGTTTATGTGTATATATGTAGATAAAAATGTATATATTTGTACATATTAAAACTATATCTACATATATACATATATGTATATATGTAAATATATACATATATAAAAATATGTATATGTACCTATACACATATAATAATAATAAAAATGCATTATATTTAAGGCGCCTTTAAAGACACTCAAGGTCATATATATGTACATATACTGTACATATTTTTACATGTATACACGTATATCTACATATATACATATTTTTATATATGTATAAATGTGTATATATGTACATAAAAATTTATATATTTGTTCATATATGCACCTATATCTACATATATACATATTTGTATATATGTAGATATTTATGTACATAAATACATATTTTTACATATGTATATATATATACCTGTATATGTGTATATGTACGTATGTGTATGTGTACGTGTATGTGTACGACGTACGTGTATGTGTACATAAATGTACGTATGTGTGTGTATATGTATGTATATGTGCATATGTACGTACGTATATGTGTATATATGTGTATACATGTATACGTATCTATATATGTACATATACACAGCATACGTATATATGAACGTACGTATGTTTATATATACATATACAGTATATGTGTATGTTACTATACATTTATGTGTGTATACAGATATACGTATATGTATATATATATATATGTATATATATATACACAGTACATACATGGTTTCACTGGTTAGTGTAAAATGACCGTGAGGTTTTTTCTTGGTGCGACAGATTCTCTCTCCTCTAAAACACATCACTGTGTGTGTTTTAGTGTGTGTGTGTGTGTTTTAGTGTGTGTGTGTGTGTGTGTGTGTGTGTGTGTGTGTGTGGGTGGTGGTCAGGTCTGTTTTGTGCTGACATGTTGTTGTTTCAGTGTTAGAGGCTGAGACTCAGTTTTTCTATTTTCCTCTCGACAGCTGAAACATTGCTGCTGTCGCCTTCTCCCTCTCACTCCCTTCATCCTCCTTTCTCTCTCACTTTCTCTTTGTTCTGCAGAACAGACCTGCTCCTGCTCCTCCTCCTCCTCCTCCTCCTCCTCCTCCTCCTCCTCCTCCTCCTCAGTGAAGAATCTCATCTCGTCTCCATTTTGTCTTCTCTTATCTCTGAGCTTCCTCGCGCTCGTGCTGTTTCTCCATAAAAACCTTTTTACCACCTGAAATTCCGTCTTCTGAAGTGTGTGTGTGTGTGTGTGTGTGTGTGTGTGTGTGTGTGTGAGGTGCTGACTGTGCTGTGAGCGCCCCCTGCTGCTCAAACACAGAAGCTCACTCTCAGTTGCTTAACCAATCTACGTCACACGATCGCGTCTTTATCTTCACTTTTGTAAACACACTCACTCTCCCACACCAAAGCCCATAGAGTAAACCAGTGATTTTAACATCAAAGTGACCACACGAGGCAGCAGAGGAACAGCAGCTCCTGTGTCCCCGTGAGCTAAAATCACTGGTTTTCTCTATGGGCTTTGGTGTGGGAGAGTGAGCGGCTCTAAAAACCCTGACTTTGTCGTCATAGTAACGGTTGCTAACGGTTGCTAACGGTTGCTAACGGTTGTCGGGTGTCCGTCCTCAGACTCTCTGTGTGTCCAGAGGTTTGATCCGGCCCTGGGTCTCATCACGCCCATCAACCCCATGATGGCGGGAATCAGCCTGGTCCCGCCCCCTCCGGTCCCGGTCCCGCCCCCTCCGGTCCCCCCCGACGTGCCGGTCGTCAAGGAGATCATTCACTGCACGAGCTGCACACTGTTCCCCCAGAACCCCAGTGAGTGACACACACACACACACACACACACACATTATATACAGTTACCTGGTGTTACTGTTGCCTAGCAACAACGTTCAAATGACCTTTACTGTTGTTATTTTTATTCAAAAACAACAAAGGTCACATGACTGAAACAGTGAAGCCTAAGATCATAATCTCTGTTTATTTTCTATCTATTTGACTATTTTATTGATGGTAATATTTTATATTTTTCTATGTGGAAGATTTATAAATGTTTATTATTGATCACTTTTATTTTTGACTGTGTTTGAAACACTGTACATTTGTATCGTGTCGTATGGTTTCTTATCACATCGTATTGGTCTTGTATCATATTGTTTCGTATCGTATCGTAACTTAGCGTAACGTAACAAAACGGAACGTAAACATTTGTATCATATGGTTTCTTATCGTATCGTATGTTTTCGCATCACATCGTATTGGTCTCGTATCATATTGTTTCGTATCATTACGTAGTATCGTATGGTATCGGTTTCGTATCATATCGTATTGTATGGTCTCATATCGTATCGGTTTCATATCATATTGTATCGGTATCGTATCGCATTGTATTGTATCGGTATCGTATTTGTATCGTTTGGTTTCGTATCGGTTTCGTATCATTGTATCGGTTTCGTATTGTATCGTTTGGTTTCGTATCGGTTTCGTATCATTGTATCGGTTTCGTATTGTATCGTTTGGTTTCGTATCGGTTTCGTACCATATTGTATTGGTATCGTATCGCATTGTATTGTATGGGTTTCGTATAGTATGGTTTCGTATTGTATCGGTATCGTATCGGTTTCGTATCATATTGTATCGGTATTGCATCGTATTGCATGGTTCCGTATCATATCGTATGGCATGCTATCATATCGCTATCATATCGAATTGTATCGCATGGTTTTGTATCATATCGTATGGTATGCTATCGTATCGGTTTCGTATCGTAACGTATTGTAACGTAACGTAACATAACGTACACTTCCTGTTCCTGTCAGTGACACAATGATTAAATCACAAAAGTGAATTAGAAAGACCGTTTCGTCTCGTAAAGAAACACTTAACGTTAATAAATGAGTGAATTACAGCCTCTTTAATCCATTTACTTCGTTAATGTCTGTGTGATGAGAACCAGGAGTGACGTGAAGATCTGTTTTGCTGTGAACTCTCAGGTCTGCCTCCCCCGTCGACTCGTGAGCGCCCCCCCGGCTGCAGGACGGTGTTTGTCGGTGGTTTGCCGGAGAACGGCAGCGAGGAGATCGTCAGAGAGGTGTTTGATCCGTGTGGAGAGATCACGGCCATACGCAAGAGCAAGAAGAACTTCTGTCACATCCGCTTCAGTGAAGAGTTCATGGTGGACAAGGCCATTTACCTGTCAGGTGAGCACATGACCACGCCCACCACATGACCACGCCCACCACATGACCACACCCACCACGTCGTAACGTATCGTATCGTTTCGTATCGTATCGTATCGTTTCGTAACGTATCGTATCGTTTCGTATCGTATCGTATCGTTTCGTAACGTATCGTATCGTTTCGTATCGTATGGTTTCGTATCGTATCATTTCGTAACGTATCGTATGGTTTCGTAACGTATCGTACGGTTTCGTAACGTATAGTATGGTTTCGTATCGTATCATTTCGTAACGTATCGTATGGTTTCGTAACGTATCATTTCGTAACGTATCGTATGGTTTCGTAACGTATCGTACGGTTTCGTAACGTATAGTATGGTTTCGTATCGTATCATTTCGTAACGTATCGTATGGTTTCGTATCGTATCATTTCGTAACGTATCGTATGGTTTCGTAACGTATCGTATGGTTTCGTAACGTATCGTACGGTTTCGTAACGTATCGTATGGTTTCGTAACGTATCGTATGGTTTTGTAACGTATCGTACGGTTTCGTATCGTATGGTTTCGTAACGTATCGTACGGTTTCGTAACGTATCGTACGGTTTCGTATCGTATCATTTCGTAACGTATCGTATGGTTTCGTAACGTATCGTATGGTTTCGTAACGTAGCGTATGGTTACGTTACGTATCGTATGGTTTCGTAACGTATCGTGTGGTTTTGTAACGTATCGTTTGGTTTCGTAACGTATATTATGGTTTCGTAACGTATCGTATGGTTTTGTAACGTATCGTACGGTTTCGTATCGTATGGTTTCGGAACGTATCGTATGGTTTCGGAACGTATCGTATCGTTTCGTATCGTATCGTATGGTTTTGTAACGTATAGTAACGTTTTGTTCCGTAACGTATCGTACGGTTTCGTTACCTATCGTACGGTTACGCAACGTATCGTAAGGTTACGCAACGTATCGTACGGTTTCGTAACGTATCGTACGGTTACGTAACGTATCGTACGGTTACGCAACGTATCGTACGGTTTCGGAACGTATCGTATGGTTTCGGAACGTATCGTATCGTTTCGTATCGTATCGTATGGTTTCATAACGTATCGTATGGTTTCGTATCGCATCGCATCGTATCGTATCTTAATGGTTTCGTATGATAACTTAGTAACTTATCGTATCGTATACTTAGCTTAGCATTAGCCGTCACTCAGGTGAGCAGCTGCTGTCGTCTCACATCGGTCACTTTCCCGATCACCTGATATTCTCCGACCAATGTAACGAGGTGGGCGTGTCTCCAGGCTATCGCATGCGTATCGGCTCCAGCACGGACAAAAAGGACTCGGGGAGGATCCACGTGGACTTCGCTCAGGCCAGAGACGACCTCTACGAGTGGGAGTGTAAACAGCGGCTGCTGGCGAGGGAGGAGCGCCACCGCCGCCAGGTCCACGAGGACCAGCAGAGGGCGCCGTCGCCTCCTCCCATCGTTCACTACTCCGAGCACGAGGCCGGGCTGTTAGCGGACAATCTGAAAGGTGAGGACGTGTGTGTGTGTGTGTGTGTGTGTGTGTGTGTGTGTGTGTGTGTGTGTGTGTGTGTGTGTGTGTGTGTGTGTGCGACACCTGAGCTCAGTCATCGACGTCCTCGTTTGTGTGGACAAACACAAACAGCTGTTGATGATGTAACAGCTGTGTAAAACCAGCCAACGCTCACTTTCATCCTGTTGTTGTTTGTGTTCGACAGCAGCTCGTCGTTGTCGTCGTCGTCGTCGTCGTCGTCGTCGTCGTGGCAACGACAGATGTTTCGCATTTGTGAGACGATTCATCCGGAAATTTAGCGTCTTCACACAATGCTATCGTTTTACTGCAATGTGAGAGCTGTGCTAAAACGCTAACTATCTTCAAAGCTAATTCTATTACACTATCTCAGTACTGTTTTATAAGATGTTTACAATAATGTAAACAAATCAAAACAGATTTTTAGTTAGCGTAGCAACATTAAATAATGCTAACTATCTTCAAAGCTAATGCTTTTACACTAGCTCAGTACTTTTTTATGAGATATAAATTAAACAATTCAAAACAGAGTTTTAATTAGCACAGCAACATTAAATAATGCTAACTATCTTCAAAGCTAATTCTATTACACTGGCTCAGTACTGTTTTATAAGATATTTACAATAATGTAAATGAATCAAAAGAGAGTTTTAGTTAGCATGGCAACATTAAATAACGCTAACTATTGTCAAAGCTAATGCTATTACACGAGCGCAGTACTGTTTTATAAGATATTTAAAATTATGTAAACGAATCAAAACAGATTTTTAGTTAGCATAGCAACATTAAATAACGCTAACTATCGTCAAAGCTAATGCTTTTACACTAGCTCAGTACACTTTTATAAGATATTTACAATAATGTAAACAAATCAGAACCGATTTTTAGTTAGCATAGCAACATTAAATAATGCTAAGTTTCCGGGAAAACAAAGTTTGTTGCTTAAGCGCTACATGTTCAGATTCATGGCGCACACCAGTTTGTATTCGGAAGTTGGAATTTTCAAATCCGAAAGACACTGAATTCCAAGATGGCTGCCGTCTTATAGCACTGTTAAATGTTTGTGGCTAACCCACGCGTGTTTGCTTTGCTAACAATGGCTAATAATGGCTAACAGTGGTTAGCCCGAGATTGATTGCATCCATGACTTCTCCACTGAAACACAGCATCATAGCATGCTATTTAGCTTAGCATAAGAGCACAGTTGTCACAGTCATGTTTGTGTGTGTGTGTGCGTGTGACACAAACACACACACACGTGTTTCCTCTGAATAACCTTTCACAATTCATTCTTCACCTCCCAACAGCAGAGGAATAAACCTCTATTATGGGCCGTGTGCTCAGCGGCGCCTCATTGTGTCGGCTCTAATGTGACTCTAATCTGCTGCTGCGGAAAGAAAGAGCTTTTATCGCGGCGCAGGCAAAGTGTCTTCTTACAGGTTGTGTTGCGGCGGGTATTGAGCTCATTAAACGCTCCCTAATTCACTCTGCTCCGCCGTCGTCCGTGGCAACGTTCAATTGTTATTCAAATGGAGGAGAACGCGCTCGGCGGCGGCGGCGGCGGCGGCGGCGGTCCGCGGAGACTCGTGACTGAAGACGGAGGCGTCGCTCGGTTCTGGTTGGAAAGTCAAAAAATGAAAAGGGCTTTTTTTGTGGCAGAGTTCAGAGAGGCGTGAACGACAGACGCCTCTGGAGGAAAGATTTAATCCTCACGCTCTGCTCTGTTTGTTTTACCGCCAAATGTTAAAGGTCCCAGGAAACAAGTGTGTGCTTTTGCTGTCTGCAACAGCAGGCGGAGAGGGCTGTGAGCGCCCCCTGCTGCTGAGGAACAGACAGACACGAGGAGACGCTGGTTTTATCGACTTAGCAAAACACCCAGTTGCATGAAATCTACGTCTACGTCTAGTTTATAAACCACTCACTCTCCCACACCAAACCCCACAGAGAAAACCGGTGATTTTAGCTCACGTGGACACAGGAGCTGCTGGTCCTCTGCTGCCTCGTGTGGTCACTTTGTGCCACTGATGTTAATCTAACTGAAGATTTTCAATAGCCAAAGTGACAAAATAAGACATTGTAAGTTAATGATGGAGGCAGCAGTGGATCAACAACTCCTGTGAACTCCTGTGTCACTGTTATGTTAAAATCACTGGTTTTCTCTATGGGCTTTGGTGTGGGAGAGTGAGTGGTTTACAAACTTCAGTTTTCAGTAAAAAACAAACAGATACATGTTCTTAAATGTCTTAAAAATGTTGTTTGTCAGTTGATCTCACTGTTACACAGGCTTTTCTCTGACTTCAATATCGTGATAATATCGTACTGTGAATTCAATATCGTAACATACTGTGGCTTCAATATCGTGATAATATCATACTGTGACCTCAATATCGTGATAATATCATACTGTGACTTCAATATCGTAACATCATACTGTGGCTTCAATATCGTACTGTGACTTCAATATGGTGATAATATCATACTGTGGCTTCAATATTGTGATAATATCATACTGTGGCTTCAATATTGTGATAATATCATACTGTGACTTCAATATGGTGATAATATACTGTGACTTCAATATGGTGATAATATCATACTGTGACTCCAATATCGTGATAATATCATACTGTGACTTCAATATGGTGATAATATACTGTGACTTCAATATGGTGATAATATCATACTGTGACTTCAATATCGTGATAATATCATACTGTGACTTCAATATTGTACTGTGACTTCAATATGGTGATAATATACTGTGACTTCAATATGGTGATAATATCATACTGTGACTTCAATATGGTGATAATATCATACTGTGACTTCAATATGGTGATAATATACTGTGACTTCAATATGGTGATAATATCATACTGTGACTTCAATATGGTGATAATATCATACTGTGACTCCAATATCGTGATAATATCATACTGTGACTTCAATATGGTGATAATATCGTACTGTGACTTCAATATCGTAATAATATCATACTCCTGTGTCCCTGTGATCTAAAATCACTGATATTCTCTATGGGCTTTGGTGTGGGTGAGTGAGTGGTTGAGAGCATGTTCTTAAAGATGTCGTAGATTTAACCTGAAGTGGCTAAAAATATCAACTATTTCATGAAAATTTCGGACAAATCCAGATCAAATCAAAACTGTGGTCCTAACGTTCTTCTTCTCCGTCTCCATTTTCTTCCCGTCAGACGACCACAAGTTCAGCGAGGCCACGTCGGTGCTGTTCACGTGGATCGACCGCGGCGAGGTCAACCGCAGGACGGCCAATCACTTCTACTCCATGATCCAGTCGACCAACAGCCACGTCCGGCGGCTGATGAGCGAGAAGGCGCAGCACGACGAGGAGATGGAGCGAGCGCGTGAGGCGTTCAGGAGCGCTCTGCTCACCGTCCTCGCTCAGTGTAAGAACTCAGTCGCTCACTTCAGTCCTAGTGTCGGTCTGTGAGGCCGCGGTCGCCGTGGTAACTGCGACTCGTCCAGGTAAGTAAAGCTCACCGCGAGGTTCACGAGAACAGCTCAGTCCAAGGAAAGTCCAAGACAGGCTGTACACGGGTGTGTTACACTGGTGTAATACTGCCCCCTACAGTCCAGAGTTATGTTAACCATCTGAGAACTTCATACAGTCCAGTTCTGGAAAAGGAAAAGTCCACAAATACATCGATATATAGTACTGCGACTTCAATATGGTGATAATATCGTACTGTGACTTCAATATCGTACTGTGACTTCAATATCATACTGTGACTTCAATATCGTGATAATATCGTACTGTGACTTCAATATCGTGATAATATCGTACTGTGACTTCAATATCGTGATAATATCGTACTGTGACTTCAATAGTATCACATATCACATATAATATCGTACTGTGACTTCAATATCATACTGTGACTTCAATGTCATGATAATATCATACTATGACTTCAATATCGTACTGTGACTTCAATATCGCGATAAATATCATACTATGACTTCAATATCGCTATAAATATCATACTATTACTTCAATATCGCAATAAATATCATACTGCGACTTCAATATCGTACTGTGACTTCAATATCGTGATATCATACCATGACTTCAATATCACAATAAATATCGTACTGTGACATCAATATCGTACTGTGACTTCAATATCGTGATAATATCATACTGTGACTTCAATATCGCGATAAGTGTCATACTGTGACATCAGTATCGCGATAAGTATCATACTGTGACTTCAATATCGTGATATCATACTGTGACTTCAATATCGGACTGTGACTTCAATATCGCGATAAATATCGTACTGCGACTTCAATATCGTACCGTGACTTCAATATCGTGATAATATCATACTGTGACTTCAATATCGTGATATCATACTGTGACTTCAATATCATACTGTGACATCAGTATCGCGATAAGTATCATACTGTGACTTCAATATCGTGATATCATACTGTGACTTCAATATCATACTGTGACTTCAATATCGCAATAAGTATCATACTGTGACTTCAATATCGTACCGTGACTTCAATATCGTGATAATATCATACTGTGACTTCAATATCGCAATAAGTATCATACTGTGACTTCAATATCGTACTGTGACTTCAATATCGTGATATCATACTGTGATTTCAATATCGTACTGTGACTAAAGTATCGTGATATCGTACTGTGACTTCAATATCGCGATAAATATTTTACTGTGACTTCAATATCGCGATAAATATTTTACTGTGACTTCAATATCGTACTGTGAATTAAATATTGCGATAATATCGTACTGTACTTCAATATCGTACCATGACTTCAATATCGTACCGTGACTTCAATATCGTACTGTGATTTAAGTATCGTGGTAATATCGTACTGTGACTTCAATATCGCGATAATATCGTACTGTGACTTCAATATCGTCATATCATACTGTGACTTTAATATCGCGATAATATCGTACTGTGATTTCAATATCGTGATAGTAGCGCACCGTTTGTTTTTTTTTCTTAGTTTGTTTCTTTGTTTGTTCCTTTGTTTATCTGTGTTTGTTGTTTATCTCAGATCTTTGGTACAGTTGACTGACAGATTCACAGCAGATCTCACTCACGTACAGCGAGCTGAGGTTTTAGCTTCTTTACGAGTTAAAGTGCTGACACATTATGTTAATGTGTGAACGCCATCATCCACTTTAGAGGCCGACTGTGAGCGACTCGTTTAGTCTGAGAGAGGATCTGAGGCCGGTCGCCATGACGACGCTCACCCATCTGTCTCTCTGCCATGTGCTTCATTAGCTCCTGCTCACTGTGATCAGGTCACACACACACACACATTCTTGTACTTGCTGCATACTGAGGACCAGCATTTCCACTTTATAAATCAACACAATTACAAATATCTACTTCATGAATGACATCTACAAAGAACTACTGGTTGCAGTACCATAAAATGTCTGCAGGTGGAGCCCCAGAGCAAAAAGGGCTGGAAAACTTTTTCGATTTTATTTTATTTTTTAAATTTTTGGTCCAACATTTTACAAAAACGTCATACTATACTATGTCGACCAAAATTTAAAAAAAAAATTTGACAAAAAAAATTTGGTCCAAAATTTGACAAAAACGTCATTCTATACTGTGTCGTCCAAAATTTGAAAAAAAAAATTGACCCAAAATTTGAACAAAAATGTTGACCCAAATTTAGAAACAAATTTGACCCAAATTTAGAAACAAATTTGACCCAAAATTTGAAAAAAAAAATTGAGCCAAAATTTTGGGTCCAAAATTTGACAAAAACGTCATAATCGTCCAAAATTTGGAAAAAAAATTTTTACCCAAAATTTGAAAAAAGAAATTGGTCCAAAATTTGAAAAAAAAAAATGGTCCAAAATTTGAAAAAAAAAATTTGGTCCAAAATTTGAAAAAAAAACATTTGGTCCAAAATTTGAAAAAAAAAATTGGTCCAAAATTTGAAAAAAAAATTGGTCCAAAATTGGAAAAAACACTTTTTGGTACAAGATTTGAGAAAAAGTCGTCCAAAATTAACATTTTTGACAAATTGAATATAGCATGTTATAGCAACCTAAGGAAGTGATTTCAATGAAAGCAAAGTGAGGACCGGCCAAAATGTCCTCACTCCGTAAAAATGACCTCACTTTGTTGGTTTAAAACCCTCACTGGTCCTCAGTAAGTACAAGAACACACACACACACACACACAGAATCTAGTTTACTTCCTGTACACGTGGGCGGAGCCTCCTGCAACTTCCTGCGCAAACACAAATAACAAGCTAACATGCTACAGTTTCTTTGTGTCATGACTGAAGTCATGTGACCTGTGAGTCGGCCATTACGGTGGCTCATTAGAGCGCCCCCTGTAGTCAAGAGTTGCACAGTACTGCCCCCTGCTGGTGTCTGTGGACATGTTACTACACTGTGTTTATGAATGAAATAACAAAGTAGCATTCAGTAAATGGCCTCGGTTAGCTTGCGAGTTAGCACACCTAGCTATAGCACGTCTGAAGTGTGAAAAAACATAAACAATGATTTACGTTATTGTTTATTTTCTCTTCTTTCTTCATGTGTTACTTTAATAACACTTGTTTATTTACCTTAACTTTAAACTGTTATTGCTCATTTTATTTTGGTGAAATGCTCCTTTAAAGGGATAATTCAAGCATTATGAAGTGTGGTTGTATGAAGCAATCACTGCGCTGTGAGCGCCCCCTGCTGAGCCTAAAAAAAACAACAGATTTTTGACTCAACAACAAAGGAAACGGAAGTTTGTAAACCACTCACTCTCCCACACCAAAGCCCATAGAGAAAACCAGTGATTTTAGCTCACAGGGACACAGGAGCTGCTGGTCCTCTGCTGCCTCGTGTGGTCACTTTGTGTCACTGAGTTAAGTCTAAATGAAAGAGTGAGTGGTTTACAAACTTCATCGTGGACTTAAACTGACGTAGATTTGATGAACTTTAGTCTTTCGTTCAGTCGTTAAAATCAGTGTCTGTTTCTCAGCAGCAGGGGGCGCTCACAGCACAATCAAACACACTTTAAAAACTATCACTTGAGAGTTCAGCCATCAGTAAACAGCTTTTGTCTTGACCTTCCTCCTGCTCCTCATCCTCTTCCTCCTCCTTTTCCTCCTCCTTCTGCTCTTCCTCTTCCTCCTTGTGCTCTTCTTCCTCCTCTTCCTCCTCCTCCTCTTCCTCCTCCCTCCTGCTCCTCCTCTTACTCCTCCTCCTCCTCCTCTTCCTCCTCGTGCTCTTCCTCCTCCTGCTCTTCCTCCTCCTCCTCCTCCTCTTCCTCCTCCCTCCTGCTCTTCTTCCTCCTCCTCTTCCTCTTCCTCCTCCTCCTCTTCCTCCTCTTCCTCATCTTCCTCCTCCTCCTGCTCCTCCTCTTACTCCTCCTCCTCCTCCTCTTACTCCTCCTCCTCTTCCTCCTCTTCCTCATCCTCCTCCTCTTCCTCTTCCTGCTCTTCCTCCTCCTCTTCTTCCTCTTCCTGCTCTTCCTCCTCCTCCTCTTCCTCATCTTCCTCATCTTCCTCCTCCTGCTGCTCCTCCTCCTCCTCTTACTCCTCCTCCTCCTCCTCTTCCTCCTCCTCCTTCTCTTCCTCTTCCTGCTCTTCCTCCTCCTCCTCTTCCTCTTCCTCATCTTCATCCTCCTCCTGCTCCTCCTCTTACTCCTCCTTCTCCTCTTCCTGCTCCTCCTGCTCTTCCTCCTCCTCCTCTTCCTCCTCTTCCTCATCTTCCTCCTCCTCCTGCTCCTCTTCCTCCTCTTACTCCTCTTCCTCCTCCTCCTCTTCCTCATCTTCCTCCTCCTCCTCTTCCTCATCCTCCTCCTCTTCCTCTTCCTGCTCTTCCTCCTCCTCTTCTTCCTCTTCCTCCTCTTCCTCCTCCTCCTCTTCCTCATCTTCCTCATCTTCCTCCTCCTGCTGCTCCTCCTCCTCCTCTTACTCCTCTTCCTCCTCTTCCTCCTCCTCCTCTTCCTCCTCCTCCTCCTCTTCCTCTTCCTGCTCTTCCTCCTCCTCCTCTTCCTCCTCCTCCTCTTCCTCCTCCTCCTCTTCCTCCTCCCTCCTGCTCTTTTTCCTCCTCCTCTTCCTCTTCCTCCTCCTCCTCTTCCTCCTCTTCCTCATCTTCCTCCTCCTCCTGCTCCTCTTCCTCCTCTTACTCCTCTTCCTCCTCCTCCTTTTCCTCATCTTCCTCCTCCTCCTCTTCCTCATCCTCCTCCTCTTCCTCTTCCTGCTCTTCCTCCTCCTCTTCTTCCTCTTCCTGCTCTTCCTCCTCCTCCTCTTCCTCATCTTCCTCATCTTCCTCCTCCTGCTGCTCCTCCTCCTCCTCTTACTCCTCTTCCTCCTCCTCCTCCTCCTCCTCCTCTTCCTCTTCCTGCTCTTCCTCCTCCTCCTCCTCCTCTTCCTCTTCCTCATCTTCCTCCTCCTCCTGCTCCTCCTCTTACTCCTCCTTCTCCTCTTCCTGCTCCTCCTGCTCTTCCTCTTCCTCCTCCTCCTCCTCCTCCTCCTCCTGCTCCTCCTCTTCCTCCTCCTCCTCCTCCTCCTCCTCCTCTAAAGTTGAGCAGATCACAGCTGTTTTCACCGCTGCCTCCAGACAAAAGGCGTGGGACCATTTCTCAAAAGCTCAGCGCAAGAACATAGACATGTGGAGGAAGCAGTGTGAGGTTGGTACAGCGTGTGTGTGTGTGTGTGTGTGTGTGTGTGTGTGTGTGTGTGTCTCCTCCTCCTCCTCCTCCTCTGTCAGGAGGTGACAGGTGATTGACAGGCGGTGCAGCCTGAGCTGTGACTCCTCACAGACCTGTGATGCTCCTCATGTTCAGCAAACATCACATCTGAAGAGCGAGGCGTCGTCATGGCGACGGAGACGATCCAGGGTTTAACTCTGTCATCAATTATTCACCCTGAGTCGAGTCTGGAGACCGAGGACGAGCGAGGACAAGATTCCTCGAGTTTACGCGACTGACGGGGAAAACAGAGACGGGAAACTGAAGTTTGTAAACCACTCACTCTCCCACACCAAAGCCAAATTCATTAAAATCAGTCATTGTAAGTTAGTGATGGAGGCAGCAGTGGATCAACAACTCCTGTGAACTCCTGTGTCTCTGTGATGTGATGTTTTTGGTGATGTTTTCTCTATGGGCTTTGGTGTGGGAGAGTGAGTGGTTTACAAACTTCCATGTTGTTGTGAACCTCTGGATGTCAGCAGCAGGGGGCGCTCACAGTCAACTGGTTTGTTTATTTGTTGGTTTTCCTGTCTCCGTCAGTCAAAGTCAGTCTCAGTGTCCACTCAAACATTTACAGAGGTCAGAGGTCAAAGGTCAGAGGTCAGAGGTCATGGTAAGTCTCAGGATTATTTTTTAATCAAAGAAATTCATGGTCAGTTATTAAAAACTAAAAATGTTGCCAATAAAAAGTAAGAAAGTCTGAATGAAAGCGCCTGGATCGCCCCCTGCTGGCTGCTGTACTGTACTGTCAGTCATAAGCCCCGCCCCCTCCATGATGAGACATGGACCGAACTGAAGAAGTCAGATCACTAATGTCATCGCTGTTCATGTGTTCATGTGATTCACGTGTTCATGTGATTCATGTGATTCATGTGATTCATGTGTTTATGTGTTCATTTGAGTCATATTTTCACATGTTCATGTGTTCATGTGATTCATGTGTTCACATATTCATGTGTTCATGTGACTCATATGTTCACATATTAATGTGTTCATGTGATTCATGTGATTCATGTGTTCACATATTAATGTGTTCATGTGATTCATATGTTCATGTGATTCATGTGTTCACATATTCATGTGTTCATGTGATTCATATGTTCATGTGATTCATGTGTTCACATATTCATGTGTTCATGTGACTCATATGTTCACATATTAATGTGTTCATGTGATTCATGTGATTCATGTGTTCACATATTAATGTGTTCATGTGATTCATATGTTCATGTGATTCATGTGTTCACATATTAATGTGTTCATGTGATTCATATGTTCATGTGATTCATGTGTTCACATATTAATGTGTTCATGTGATTCATGTGTTCACATATTCATGTGTTCATGTGACTCAGGAGCTGAGGAACGCTCACAGTGAGGAGATCATGGGCATCAGGAGAGAAGAGGAGATGGAAATGTCTGACGAAGACGACCTGGAGCAGAATCCCTGCAAGAGACTTCGCACTGAAGACAACGGTAACAATGACATCACTGATGAGGTCACTGATGAGGTCACTGATGAGGTCACTGATGACATCACTGATGACATCACTGACGAGGTCACTGATCACGTGTGTGTGTGTGTGTGTGTGTCAGGAGTGTGCGATCAGACGTCTCTGCGTGAGGAGAACGACTCCCTGCGTTGGCAGCTCGACTCGTACAGGAACGAGGTGGATCTTCTGAGGACGGAGCAGAGCGCCATCGGTCGCCACGACGACGAGCTAACGCTAACACACGCGCTAACGCACGGTCCAGAGGTTCAGATCCAGCTGCTGCAGCAGAACATGGTCAACATGCAGCAGGTACACGGCTCTGATCAGGCCCCGCCTCCTCCTGATGATGATGTCATCGTCTTTGTTTGTTTTGAATCAATGTTTATGTTTGTGTGTGTTTTTTGTTTTTTTAGCAACTGCTGAGTTTGCAGGAGAAGCTTCGGAGTAAAGAGGCGGAGCTGGAGCAGGCGAGGGAGGAGCATCGCCACCTGGAGGGGGAGGTGCTCGCACTCAGAGACCAGGTCAGTCCGACTGTTACTGACGTTAGCTTGTCCAGTTCCAGAATCCTGGGCTACTTCCTGTTGGCTAATGTTAGCAATACCAGTCAGTAACAACGTAGCTGATGTTTATGAAATCATTTACTGACAAACAAACACGACACAAGTGAAATTAACGTTAAAATTAGCCGTGGTTATTTGACTTGTAATACGACTTTTCGAGTTGGAAATTCCGACTTTTAACGACTAAAAAAAAAATTTCGTCCAAAGTTTGACAATTTTTTCGATAAAAAAATGTTGGTCCAAAATTTGACAAAAACGATATTCTATACTATGTCGTCCAAAATTTGAAATTTTTTTGAAAGAAAAAAATTTGGGACCAAAATTTGACAAAACGTTATTCTATACGTCATCTAAAATTTGACAATTTTGTGGGAAAAAAATTTTGTTCCAAAATTTGACAAAAACGTCATACTATACTATGTCGTCCAAAATTTGACAATTTTGTGGAGAAAAAAATTTGGGACCAAAATTTGTCAATTTTTTTGAAAAACAAAAATTTTGAAAAGAAAATTTTAGTCCAAAATTTTACAAAAACATCGTAGTATACTGTGTCGTTAAAATTAGCCGCGGTTATTTGACTCGTAATACAACTTTCCGGGTTGGAAATTCTTTTTACGACAACTGCGAAACTCCGCCTCCTCCGTGCATGAATGGGCGGGGCCATTTGTGTGGATAACAATGACAGTTGCTGCTTTGTTGTTGTTGTTGAATAAAACGTGTCGTTAGCCTCATTAGCTCGTTTGTGTCTCTGTAGCTGTTGACTGACGGTGTCGATGTTGACGGAGTAAACAGAGAACAACATGAAAAGGTAACGACACTCATGATTTCATTAATGATTGATTTAAGATCATTCATTCATTCATTCATTCGTTCATTCATTCATTCACTCATTCATTCACAGGTGAACGGCTGCGTTCCTTCACTGTTCCGCGGCAGAGACAGGAGGAGTGATGTCATCACGAGGGGTGGAGTCACCTCAGAGAAGGAGGCGCTGTTGCTGGGTAAATATGATCGACCTGCAGTACCGTGTCCATCCACCAGAGGTCACTGTGGCACTGTTCTACATGATCTTCTTCTTCTTCTTCTGCTCAGGCGTCATCTCCACTTTCCTTCACGTTCATCCTTTCGGTGCAAACCTGGAATATCTGGTGTCTTATATTCACAGACTGGACTCAAAGGTGAAGCAGGTTCTGGTTCTGGTTCTTTGTTCTGAGGCTAACACCTGTGTCCATGTTGTGTCTCAGGTGTCGGGGGCGGAGCTGGAGCGCCTCATGGTCCGTCTGCCCTCCATGTTCCGGCAGGAGTTGAGCGGCGTCGGCGCCAACCTGGAGAAACGATGGAAGTTCTGCGGCTTCGACAGCCTGGGGTCGGCGTGACACAGTCGTGTGACCTTTGACCTTTGACCTCTGTGTGTGTGTGTCATGTGACCTGCTGCTGCTGTTTGAAACCAAAGCTGTTGAAGGTCGTTTTTTTACACCTTCATTGAGGACGTTTCAAACCAAATGACAAATCAGGAGACGTTATTTTCTATCAGAAAGCTGAGGCTCCGCCCACTTGTTGCCGTGGTGACACCTGCCATAGACACAACTTCAGGATTTTACTCTGAAGAAACTCGAGACTTGTTTTTTTTTTTGAAAAGAATGATGTTTTTGTCCTGACTGAAGAAGAAAAACATGAGGACAAACATAATATTGACAATGTTACATTGTTTTGTATCAGTGAGCTTTTATCTTATTTAAATAAAGGATATCAAACGTTTGTGTGTGTGTGTGTGTGGGGGGGCGCATATGTTGGTTTTTCTTCAAAAAAAGTATTTTCCCCCACAAAAAAGTATGACTTTTTGGCATGCTATAGTATTAATTATTATTATTATTTTTTTTTTTTAATTATCAGAATTTGGACGACATACTATAGTATGTCGTTTTTGTCAAATATTGGACCAAATTTTTTTTTCAAAAAATTGTCACATTTTGGAGACATAGTAAAGTAGGACGTACTACATAGTAAAGTTTGAATTTTTTGTCAAGTTTTGGACCAAAAAAATGGTTTTCAAAAAAATTGTCAGATTTTGGACGACATAGTATAGTATGTCGTTTTTGTCAAATTTTGGACCAAAAATTTTTTCTCCAAAAATGGTCACATTTTGGAGACATAGTATAGTATGACGTTTTTGTCAAGTTTTGGACCAAAAAATGGTTTTCAAAAAATTTGTCAGAATTTGGACGACATAGTATAGTATGTCGTTTTTGTCAAGTTTTGGACCAAAAAAATTGTTCTCTAAAAAGGTGTCAGATTTTGGACGACATAGTATAGTATGACGTTTTTGTCAAGTTTTGGACCAAAAAATGGTTTTCAAAAAAATTGTCAGATTTTGGAAGACATAGTATAGTATGTCGTTTTTGTCAAGTTTTGGACCAAAAAATGGTTTTCAAAAAATTTGTCAGAATTTGGACGACATAGTATAGTATGTCGTTTTTGTCAAGTTTTGGACTAAAAAAATTGTTCTCTAAAAAGTTGTCAGATTTTGGAGACATAGTATAGTATGACGTTTTTGTCAAGTTTTGGACCAAAAAATGGTTTTCAAAAAAATTGTCAGATTTTGGAAGACATAGTATAGTATGTCGTTTTTGTCAAGTTTTGGACCAAAAAATGGTTTTCAAAAAATTTGTCAGAATTTGGACGACATAGTATAGTATGTCGTTTTTGTCAAGTTTTGGACCAAAAAAATTGTTCTCTAAAAAGTTGTCAGATTTTGGACGACATAGTATAGTATGTCGTTTTTGTCACATTTTGGACCAAAAGTTTTTTTCTCCAAAAATGGTCACATTTTGGATAAAGTTAGTTAGTTAGTAAGTAAGTTAGTAAGTAAGTAAAATTTAGTAAGTAGTTAGTAAGTAAGTAAAAATTGTCAGATTTTGGACGACATAGTATAGTATGTCGTTTTTGTCAAATTTAGGACCAAATTTTTTTTCTCCAAAAATGGTCACATTTTGGAGACATAGTATAGTATGACGTACTACATAGTATAGTATGACGTTTTTGTCAAGTTTTGGACCAAAAAATGGTTTTTCAAAAAATTTGTCAGAATTTGGACGACATAGTATAGTATGTCGTTTTTGTCAAATTTTGGACCAAAAATTTTTTCTCCAAAAATGGTCACATTTTGGAGACATAGTATAGTATGACGTTTTTGTCAAGTTTTGGACCAAAAAATGGTTTTCAAAAAATTTGTCAGAATTTGGACGACATAGTATAGTATGTCGTTTTTGTCAAGTTTTGGACCAAAAAAATTGTTCTCTAAAAAGGTGTCAGATTTTGGACGACATAGTATAGTATGTCGTTTTTGTCAAATTTTGGACCAAAAAATTTTTCTCCAAAAATGGTCACATTTTGGAGACATAGTATAGTATGATGTTTTTGTCAAGTTTTGGACCAAAAAATGGTTTTCAAAAAATTTGTCAGAATTTGGACGACATAGTATAGTATGTCGTTTTTGTCAAGTTTTGGACTAAAAAAATTGTTCTCTAAAAAGTTGTCAGATTTTGGAGACATAGTATAGTATGACGTTTTTGTCAAGTTTTGGACCAAAAAATGGTTTTCAAAAAAATTGTCAGATTTTGGAAGACATAGTATAGTATGTCGTTTTTGTCAAGTTTTGGACCAAAAAATGGTTTTCAAAAAATTTGTCAGAATTTGGACGACATAGTATAGTATGTCGTTTTTGTCAAGTTTTGGACCAAAAAAATTGTTCTCTAAAAAGTTGTCAGATTTTGGACGACATAGTATAGTATGTCGTTTTTGTCACATTTTGGACCAAAAGTTTTTTTCTCCAAAAATGGTCACATTTTGGATAAAGTTAGTTAGTTAGTAAGTAAGTTAGTAAGTAAGTAAAATTTAGTAAGTAGTTAGTAAGTAAGTAAAAATTGTCAGATTTTGGACGACATAGTATAGTATGTCGTTTTTGTCAAATTTAGGACCAAATTTTTTTTCTCCAAAAATGGTCACATTTTGGAGACATAGTATAGTATGACGTACTACATAGTATAGTATGACGTTTTTGTCAAGTTTTGGACCAAAAAATGGTTTTTCAAAAAATTTGTCAGAATTTGGACGACATAGTATAGTATGTCGTTTTTGTCAAATATTGGACCAAATTTTTTTTTCAAAAAATTGTCACATTTTGGAGACATAGTATAGTAGGACGTACTACATAGTAAAGTTTGAATTTTTTGTCAAGTTTTGGACCAAAAAAATGGTTTTCAAAATTTTTTTCAGATTTTGGACGACATAGTATAGTATGTCGTTTTTGTCAAATTTTGGACCAAAATTTTTTTCTCCAAAAATGGTCATATTTTGGAGACATAGTATAGTATGACGTTTTTGTCAAGTTTTGGACCAAAAAATGGTTTTCAAAAAATTTGTCAGAATTTGGACGACATAGTATAGTATGTCGTTTTTGTCAAATATTGGACCAAATTTTTTTTTCAAAAAATTGTCACATTTTGGAGACATAGTATAGTATGATGTTTTTGTCAAGTTTTGGACCAAAAAATGGTTTTCAAAAAATTTGTCAGAATTTGGACGACATAGTATAGTATGTCGTTTTTGTCAAGTTTTGGACTAAAAAAATTGTTCTCTAAAAAGTTGTCAGATTTTGGAGACATAGTATAGTATGACGTTTTTGTCAAGTTTTGGACCAAAAAATGGTTTTCAAAAAAATTGTCAGATTTTGGAAGACATAGTATAGTATGTCGTTTTTGTCAAGTTTTGGACCAAAAAATGGTTTTCAAAAAATTTGTCAGAATTTGGACGACATAGTATAGTATGTCTTTTTGTCAAGTTTTGGACCAAAAAAATTGTTCTCTAAAAAGTTGTCAGATTTTGGACGACATAGTATAGTATGTCGTTTTTGTCACATTTTGGACCAAAAGTTTTTTTCTCCAAAAATGGTCACATTTTGGATAAAGTTAGTTAGTTAGTAAGTAAGTTAGTAAGTAAGTAAAAATTAGTAAGTAGTTAGTAAGTAAGTAAAAATTGTCAGATTTTGGACGACATAGTATAGTATGTCGTTTTTGTCAAATTTAGGACCAAATTTTTTTTCTCCAAAAATGGTCACATTTTGGAGACAAGGTATAGTATGACGTACTGCATAGTATAGTGTGACGTTTTTGTCAAGTTTTGGACCAAAACAACGTTTTTTTTAAAATTGTCAGAATCAAAAACGACATAGTATAGTATGTCGTTTTTGTCCAATTTTGGACCAAATTTTTTTTCTCCAAAAATGGTCACATTTTGGAGATATAGTATAGTATGACGTACTACATAGTATAGTGTGACGTTTTTGTCAAGTTTTGGACCAAAAAAAGTTTTTCAAAAAAATTGTCAGAATCAAAAACAACATAGTATAGTATGTCGTTTTTGTCCAATTTTGGACCAAATTTTTTTTCTCCAAAAATTGTCACATTTTGGAGATATAGCATAGTATGACGTACTACATAGTATAGTGTGACGTTTTTGTCAAGTTTTGGACCAAAAAAACGTTTTTTTTAAAAATTGTCAGAATCAAAAACGACATAGTATAGCATGTCGTTTTTGTCCAATTTTGGACCAAATTTTTTTTCTCCAAAAATGGTCACATTTTGGAGTTATAGTATAGTATGACGTACTACATAGTATAGTGTGACGTTTTTGTCAAGTTTTGGACCAAAAAAACGTTTTTCAAAAAAATTGTCAGAATCAAAAACGACATAGTATAGTATGTCGTTTTTGTCCAATTTTGGACCAAATTTTTTTTCTCCAAAAATGGTCACATTTTGGAGATATAGTATCGTATGACGTACTACATAGTATAGTGTGACGTTTTTTGTCAAGTTTTGGACCAAAAAAACGTTTTTTTTAAAAATTGTCAGAATCAAAAACGACATAGTATAGTATGTCGTTTTTGTCCAATTTTGGACCAAATTTTTTTTCTCCAAAAATGGTCACATTTTGGAGATATAGTATAGTATGACGTACTACATAGTATAGTGTGACGTTTTTGTCAAGTTTTGGACCAAAAAAACGTTTTTCAAAAAAATTGTCAGAATCAAAAACAACATAGTATAGTATGTCGTTTTTGTCCAATTTTGGACCAAATTTTTTTTCTCCAAAAATTGTCACATTTTGGAGACATAGTATAGTATGACGTTTTTGTCAAGTTTTGGACCAAAAAATGGTTTTCAAAAAATTTGTCAGAATTTGGACGACATAGTATAGTATGTCGTTTTTGTCAAGTTTTGGACCAAAAAAATTGTTCTCTAAAAAGGTGTCAGATTTTGGACGACATAGTATAGTATGTCGTTTTTGTCAAATTTTGGACCAAAAAATTTTTCTCCAAAAATGGTCACATTTTGGAGACATAGTATAGTATGATGTTTTTGTCAAGTTTTGGACCAAAAAATGGTTTTCAAAAAATTTGTCAGAATTTGGACGACATAGTATAGTATGTCGTTTTTGTCAAGTTTTGGACTAAAAAAATTGTTCTCTAAAAAGTTGTCAGATTTTGGAGACATAGTATAGTATGACGTTTTTGTCAAGTTTTGGACCAAAAAATGGTTTTCAAAAAAATTGTCAGATTTTGGAAGACATAGTATAGTATGTCGTTTTTGTCAAGTTTTGGACCAAAAAATGGTTTTCAAAAAATTTGTCAGAATTTGGACGACATAGTATAGTATGTCGTTTTTGTCAAGTTTTGGACCAAAAAAATTGTTCTCTAAAAAGTTGTCAGATTTTGGACGACATAGTATAGTATGTCGTTTTTGTCACATTTTGGACCAAAAGTTTTTTTCTCCAAAAATGGTCACATTTTGGATAAAGTTAGTTAGTTAGTAAGTAAGTTAGTAAGTAAGTAAAATTTAGTAAGTAGTTAGTAAGTAAGTAAAAATTGTCAGATTTTGGACGACATAGTATAGTATGTCGTTTTTGTCAAATTTAGGACCAAATTTTTTTTCTCCAAAAATGGTCACATTTTGGAGACATAGTATAGGATGACGTACTACATAGTATAGTATGACGTTTTTGTCAAGTTTTGGACCAAAAAATGGTTTTTCAAAAAATTTGTCAGAATTTGGACGACATAGTATAGTATGTCGTTTTTGTCAAATATTGGACCAAATTTTTTTTTCAAAAAATTGTCACATTTTGGAGACATAGTATAGTAGGACGTACTACATAGTAAAGTTTGAATTTTTTGTCAAGTTTTGGACCAAAAAAATGGTTTTCAAAATTTTTTTCAGATTTTGGACGACATAGTATAGTATGTCGTTTTTGTCAAATTTTGGACCAAAAATTTTTTCTCCAAAAATGGTCATATTTTGGAGACATAGTATAGTATGACGTTTTTGTCAAGTTTTGGACCAAAAAATGGTTTTCAAAAAATTTGTCAGAATTTGGACGACATAGTATAGTATGTCGTTTTTGTCAAATATTGGACCAAATTTTTTTTTCAAAAAATTGTCACATTTTGGAGACATAGTATAGTATGATGTTTTTGTCAAGTTTTGGACCAAAAAATGGTTTTCAAAAAATTTGTCAGAATTTGGACGACATAGTATAGTATGTCGTTTTTGTCAAGTTTTGGACTAAAAAAATTGTTCTCTAAAAAGTTGTCAGATTTTGGAGACATAGTATAGTATGACGTTTTTGTCAAGTTTTGGACCAAAAAATGGTTTTCAAAAAAATTGTCAGATTTTGGAAGACATAGTATAGTATGTCGTTTTTGTCAAGTTTTGGACCAAAAAATGGTTTTCAAAAAATTTGTCAGAATTTGGACGACATAGTATAGTATGTCTTTTTGTCAAGTTTTGGACCAAAAAAATTGTTCTCTAAAAAGTTGTCAGATTTTGGACGACATAGTATAGTATGTCGTTTTTGTCACATTTTGGACCAAAAGTTTTTTTCTCCAAAAATGGTCACATTTTGGATAAAGTTAGTTAGTTAGTAAGTAAGTTAGTAAGTAAGTAAAAATTAGTAAGTAGTTAGTAAGTAAGTAAAAATTGTCAGATTTTGGACGACATAGTATAGTATGTCGTTTTTGTCAAATTTAGGACCAAATTTTTTTTCTCCAAAAATGGTCACATTTTGGAGACAAGGTATAGTATGACGTACTGCATAGTATAGTGTGACGTTTTTGTCAAGTTTTGGACCAAAAAACGTTTTTCAAAAAAATTGTCAGAATCAAAAACGACATAGTATAGTATGTCGTTTTTGTCCAATTTTGGACCAAATTTTTTTTCTCCAAAAATGGTCACATTTTGGAGATATAGTATAGTATGACGTACTACATAGTATAGTGTGACGTTTTTGTCAAGTTTTGGACCAAAAAAACGTTTTTCAAAAAAATTGTCAGAATCAAAAACGACATAGTATAGTATGTCGTTTTTGTCCAATTTTGGACCAAATTTTTTTTCTCCAAAAATTGTCACATTTTGGAGATATAGCATAGTATGACGTACTACATAGTATAGTGTGACGTTTTTGTCAAGTTTTGGACCAAAAAAACGTTTTTTTTCAAAAATTGTCAGAATCAAAAACGACATAGTATAGCATGTCGTTTTTGTCCAATTTTGGACCAAATTTTTTTTCTCCAAAAATGGTCACATTTTGGAGATATAGTATAGTATGACGTACTACATAGTATAGTGTGACGTTTTGTCAAGTTTTGGACCAAAAAAACGTTTTTCAAAAAAATTGTCAGAATCAAAAACGACATAGTATAGTATGTCGTTTTTGTCCAATTTTGGACCAAATTTTTTTTCTCCAAAAATGGTCACATTTTGGAGACAAGGTATAGTATGACGTACTACATAGTATAGTGTGACGTTTTTGTCAAGTTTTGGACCAAAAAAAGTTTTTCAAAAAAATTGTCAGAATCAAAAACGACATAGTATAGTATGTCGTTTTTGTCCAATTTTGGACCAAATTTTTTTTCTCCAAAAATGGTCACATTTTGGAGATATAGTATAGTATGACGTACTACATAGTATAGTGTGACGTTTTTGTCAAGTTTTGGACCAAAAAAACGTTTTTCAAAAAAATTGTCAGAATCAAAAACGACATAGTATAGTATGTCGTTTTTGTCCAATTTTGGACCAAAAATTTTTTCTCCAAAAATTGTCACATTTTGGAGATATAGCATAGTATGACGTACTACATAGTATAGTGTGACGTTTTTGTCAAGTTTTGGACCAAAAAAACGTTTTTTTTAAAAATTGTCAGAATCAAAAACGACATAGTATAGTATGTCGTTTTTGTCCAATTTTGGACCAAATTTTTTTTCTCCAAAAATGGTCACATTTTGGAGATATAGTATAGTATGACGTACTACATAGTATAGTGTGACGTTTTTGTCAAGTTTTGGACCAAAAAAACGTCTTTCAAAAAAATTGTCAGAATCAAAAACGACATAGTATAGTATGTCGTTTTTGTCCAATTTTGGACCAAATTTTTTTTCTCCAAAAATGGTCACATTTTGGAGATATAGTATAGTATGACGTACTCCATAGTATAGTGTGACGTTTTTGTCAAGTTTTGGACCAAAAAAACGTTTTTTTTAAAAATTGTCAGAATCAAAAACGACATAGTATAGCATGTCGTTTTTGTCCAATTTTGGACCAAATTTTTTTTCTCCAAAAATGGTCACATTTTGGAGATATAGTATAGTATGACGTACTACATAGTATAGTGTGACGTTTTTGTCAAGTTTTGGACCAAAAAAACGTTTTTCAAAAAAATTGTCAGAATCAAAAACGACATAGTATAGTATGTCGTTTTTGTCCAATTTTGGACCAAATTTTTTTTCTCCCAAAATGGTCACATTTTGGAGACAAGGTATCGTATGACGTACTACATTGTATAGTATGACGTTTTTCCCAAGTTTTGGACCAAAAAAACGTTTTTCAAAAAAATTTTCAGAATCAAAAACGACATAGTATAGTATGTCGTTTTTGTCCAATTTTGGACCAAATTTTTTTTCTCCAAAAATGGTCACATTTTGGAGATATAGTATAGTATGACGTACTACATAGTATAGTGTGACGTTTTTGTCAAGTTTTAGACCAAAAAAACGTTTTTCAAAAAAATTGTCAGAATCAAAAACGACATAGTATAGTATGTCGTTTTTGTCCAATTTTGGACCAAATTTTTTTTCTCCAAAAATGGTCACATTTTGGAGATATAGTATCGTATGACGTACTACATAGTATAGTGTGACGTTTTTTGTCAAGTTTTGGACCAAAATAACGTTTTTCAAAAAAATTGTCAGAATCAAAAACGACATAGTATAGTATGTCGTTTTTGTCCAATTTTGGACCAAATTTTTTTTCTCCAAAAATGGTCACATTTTGGAGACAAGGTATAGTATGACGTACTGCATAGTATAGTGTGACGTTTTTGTCAAGTTTTGGACCAAAAAAACGTTTTTTTTAAACATTGTCAGAATCAAAAATGACATAGTATAGTATGTCGTTTTTGTCCAATTTTGGACCAAATTTTTTTTCTCCAAAAATGGTCACATTTTGGAGATATAGTATAGTATGACGTACTACATAGTATAGTGTGACGTTTTTGTCAAGTTTTGGACCAAAAAAAG
This sequence comes from Microchirus variegatus, assembly GCF_963457635.1. Classification (NCBI taxonomy): domain Eukaryota; kingdom Metazoa; phylum Chordata; class Actinopteri; order Pleuronectiformes; family Soleidae; genus Microchirus; species Microchirus variegatus. The sequence continues at coordinate 1,347,059 of NC_139821.1, forward strand.
TTTTTCAAAAAAATTGTCAGAATCAAAAACAACATAGTATAGTATGTCGTTTTTGTCCAATTTTGGACCAAATTTTTTTTCTCCAAAAATTGTCACATTTTGGAGATATAGCATAGTATGACGTACTACATAGTATAGTGTGACGTTTTTGTCAAGTTTTGGACCAAAAAAACGTTTTTTTTAAAAATTGTCAGAATCAAAAACGACATAGTATAGTATGTCGTTTTTGTCCAATTTTGGACCAAATTTTTTTTCTCCAAAAATGGTCACATTTTGGAGATATAGTATCGTATGACGTACTACATAGTATAGTGTGACGTTTTTTGTCAAGTTTTGGACCAAAATAACGTTTTTCAAAAAAATTGTCAGAATCAAAAACGACATAGTATAGTATGTCGTTTTTGTCCAATTTTGGACCAAATTTTTTTTCTCCAAAAATGGTCACATTTTGGAGATATAGTATCGTATGACGTACTACATAGTATAGTGTGACGTTTTTTGTCAAGTTTTGGACCAAAATAACGTTTTTCAAAAAAATTGTCAGAATCAAAAACGACATAGTATAGTATGTCGTTTTTGTCCAATTTTGGACCAAATTTTTTTTCTCCAAAAATGGTCACATTTTGGAGACAAGGTATAGTATGACGTACTGCATAGTATAGTGTGACGTTTTTGTCAAGTTTTGGACCAAAAAAACGTTTTTCAAAAAAATTGTCAGAATCAAAAACAACATAGTATATATAGTATGTCGTTTTTGTCCAATTTTGGACCAAATTTTTTTTCTCCAAAAATTGTCACATTTTGGAGATATAGCATAGTATGACGTACTACATAGTATAGTGTGACGTTTTTGTCAAGTTTTGGACCAAAAAAACGTTTTTTTTAAAAATTGTCAGAATCAAAAACGACATAGTATAGCATGTCGTTTTTGTCCAATTTTGGACCAAATTTTTTTTCTCCAAAAATGGTCACATTTTGGAGATATAGTATAGTATGACGTACTACATAGTATAGTGTGACGTTTTTGTCAAGTTTTAGACCAAAAAAACGTTTTTCAAAAAAATTGTCAGAATCAAAAACGACATAGTATAGTATGTCGTTTTTGTCCAATTTTGGACCAAATTTTTTTTCTCCAAAAATGGTCACATTTTGGAGATATAGTATCGTATGACGTACTACATAGTATAGTGTGACGTTTTTTGTCAAGTTTTGGACCAAAATAACGTTTTTCAAAAAAATTGTCAGAATCAAAAACGACATAGTATAGTATGTCGTTTTTGTCCAATTTTGGACCAAATTTTTTTTCTCCAAAAATGGTCACATTTTGGAGACAAGGTATAGTATGACGTACTGCATAGTATAGTGTGACGTTTTTGTCAAGTTTTGGACCAAAAAAACGTTTTTTTTAAACATTGTCAGAATCAAAAATGACATAGTATAGTATGTCGTTTTTGTCCAATTTTGGACCAAATTTTTTTTCTCCAAAAATGGTCACATTTTGGAGATATAGTATAGTATGACGTACTACATAGTATAGTGTGACGTTTTTGTCAAGTTTTGGACCAAAAAAAGTTTTTCAAAAAAATTGTCAGAATCAAAAACAACATAGTATAGTATGTCGTTTTTGTCCAATTTTGGACCAAATTTTTTTTCTCCAAAAATTGTCACATTTTGGAGATATAGCATAGTATGACGTACTACATAGTATAGTGTGACGTTTTTGTCAAGTTTTGGACCAAAAAAACGTTTTTTTTAAAAATTGTCAGAATCAAAAACGACATAGTATAGCATGTCGTTTTTGTCCAATTTTGGACCAAATTTTTTTTCTCCAAAAATGGTCACATTTTGGAGATATAGTATAGTATGACGTACTACATAGTATAGTGTGACGTTTTTGTCAAGTTTTGGACCAAAAAAACGTTTTTCAAAAAAATTGTCAGAATCAAAAACGACATAGTATAGTATGTCGTTTTTGTCCAATTTTGGACCAAATTTTTTTTCTCCAAAAATTGTCACATTTTGGAGATATAGCATAGTATGACGTACTACATAGTATAGTGTGACGTTTTTGTCAAGTTTTGGACCAAAAAAACGTTTTTCAAAAAAATTGTCAGAATCAAAAACGACATAGTATAGTATGTCGTTTTTGTCCAATTTTGGACCAAATTTTTTTTCTCCAAAAATGGTCACATTTTGGAGATATAGTATAGTATGACGTACTACATAGTATAGTGTGACGTTTTTGTCAAGTTTTGGACCAAAAAAAGTTTTTCAAAAAAATTGTCAGAATCAAAAACGACATAGTATAGTATGTCGTTTTTGTCCAATTTTGGACCAAATTTTTTTTCTCCAAAAATGGTCACATTTTGGAGATATAGCATAGTATGACGTACTACATAGTATAGTGTGACGTTTTTGTCAAGTTTTGGACCAAAAAAACGTTTTTTTTAAAAATTGTCAGAATCAAAAAGGACATAGTATGGCATGTCGTTTTTGTCCAATTTTGGACCAAATTTTTTTTCTCCAAAAATGGTCACATTTTGGAGATATAGTATAGTATGACGTACTACATAGTATAGTGTGACGTTTTTGTCAAGTTTTGGACCAAAAAAACGTTTTTCAAAAAAATTGTCAGAATCAAAAACGACATAGTATAGTATGTCGTTTTTGTCCAATTTTGGACCAAATTTTTTTTCTCCAAAAATTGTCACATTTTGGAGATATAGCATAGTATGACGTACTACATAGTATAGTGTGACGTTTTTGTCAAGTTTTGGACCAAAAAAACGTTTTTCAAAAAAATTGTCAGAATCAAAAACGACATAGTATAGTATGTCGTTTTTGTCCAATTTTGGACCAAATTTTTTTTCTCCCAAAATGGTCACATTTTGGAGACAAGGTATCGTATGACGTACTACATTGTATAGTATGACGTTTTTCCCAAGTTTTGGACCAAAAAAACGTTTTTCAAAAAAAATTTCAGAATCAAAAACGACATAGTATAGTATGTCGTTTTTGTCCAATTTTGGACCAAATTTTTTTTCTCCAAAAATGGTCACATTTTGGAGATATAGTATAGTATGACGTACTACATAGTATAGTGTGACGTTTTTGTCAAGTTTTAGACCAAAAAAACGTTTTTCAAAAAAATTGTCAGAATCAAAAACGACATAGTATAGTATGTCGTTTTTGTCCAATTTTGGACCAAATTTTTTTTCTCCAAAAATGGTCACATTTTGGAGATATAGTATCGTATGACGTACTACATAGTATAGTGTGACGTTTTTTGTCAAGTTTTGGACCAAAATAACGTTTTTCAAAAAAATTGTCAGAATCAAAAACGACATAGTATAGTATGTCGTTTTTGTCCAATTTTGGACCAAATTTTTTTTCTCCAAAAATGGTCACATTTTGGAGACAAGGTATAGTATGACGTACTGCATAGTATAGTGTGACGTTTTTGTCAAGTTTTGGACCAAAAAAAGTTTTTCAAAAAAATTGTCAGAATCAAAAACAACATAGTATAGTATGTAGTTTTTGTCCAATTTTGGACCAAATTTTTTTTCTCCAAAAATTGTCACATTTTGGAGATATAGCATAGTATGACGTACTACATAGTATAGTGTGACGTTTTTGTCAAGTTTTGGACCAAAAAAACGTTTTTTTTAAAAATTGTCAGAATCAAAAACGACATAGTATAGCATGTCGTTTTTGTCCAATTTTGGACCAAATTTTTTTTCTCCAAAAATGGTCACATTTTGGAGATATAGTATAGTATGACGTACTACATAGTATAGTGTGACGTTTTTGTCAAGTTTTGGACCAAAAAAACGTTTTTCAAAAAAATTGTCAGAATCAAAAACGACATAGTATAGTATGTCGTTTTTGTCCAATTTTGGACCAAATTTTTTTTCTCCAAAAATGGTCACATTTTGGAGATATAGTATCGTATGACGTACTACATAGTATAGTGTGACGTTTTTTGTCAAGTTTTGGACCAAAATAACGTTTTTCAAAAAAATTGTCAGAATCAAAAACGACATAGTATAGTATGTCGTTTTTGTCCAATTTTGGACCAAATTTTTTTTCTCCAAAAATGGTCACATTTTGGAGATATAGTATAGTATGACGTACTACATAGTATAGTGTGACGTTTTTGTCAAGTTTTGGACCAAAAAAACGTTTTTCAAAAAAATTGTCAGAATCAAAAACAACATAGTATAGTATGTCGTTTTTGTCCAATTTTGGACCAAATTTTTTTTCTCCAAAAATTGTCACATTTTGGAGATATAGCATAGTATGACGTACAACATAGTATAGTGTGACGTTTTTGTCAAGTTTTGGACCAAAAAAACGTTTTTTTTAAAAATTGTCAGAATCAAAAATGACATAGTATAGTATGTCGTTTTTGTCCAATTTTGGACCAAATTTTTTTTCTCCAAAAATGGTCACATTTTGGAGATATAGTATAGTATGACGTACTACATAGTATAGTGTGACGTTTTTGTCAAGTTTTGGACCAAAAAAACGTTTTTCAAAAAAATTGTCAGAATCAAAAACAACATAGTATAGTATGTCGTTTTTGTCCAATTTTGGACCAAATTTTTTTTCTCCAAAAATTGTCACATTTTGGAGATATAGCATAGTATGACGTACTACATAGTATAGTGTGACGTTTTTGTCAAGTTTTGGACCAAAAAAACGTTTTTTTTAAAAATTGTCAGAATCAAAAACGACATAGTATAGCATGTCGTTTTTGTCCAATTTTGGACCAAATTTTTTTTCTCCAAAAATGGTCACATTTTGGAGACAAGGTATAGTATGACGTACTGCATAGTATAGTGTGACGTTTTTGTCAAGTTTTGGACCAAAAAAACGTTTTTCAAAAAAATTGTCAGAATCAAAAAGGACATAGTATAGCATGTCGTTTTTGTCCAATTTTGGACCAAATTTTTTTTCTCCAAAAATGGTCACATTTTGGAGATATAGTATAGTATGACGTACTACATAGTATAGTGTGACGTTTTTGTCAAGTTTTGGACCAAAAAAACGTTTTTCAAAAAAATTGTCAGAATCAAAAACGACATAGTATAGTATGTCGTTTTTGTCCAATTTTGGACCAAATTTTTTTTCTCCAAAAATTGTCACATTTTGGAGATATAGCATAGTATGACGTACTACATAGTATAGTGTGACGTTTTTGTCAAGTTTTGGACCAAAAAAACGTTTTTCAAAAAAATTGTCAGAATCAAAAACGACATAGTATAGTATGTCGTTTTTGTCCAATTTTGGACCAAATTTTTTTTCTCCAAAAATGGTCACATTTTGGAGATATAGTATAGTATGACGTACTCCATAGTATAGTGTGACGTTTTTGTCAAGTTTTGGACCAAAAAAACGTTTTTTTAAAAAATTGTCAGAATCAAAAACGACATAGTATAGCATGTCGTTTTTGTCCAATTTTGGACCAAATTTTTTTTCTCCAAAAATGGTCACATTTTGGAGATATAGTAAAGTATGACGTACTACATAGTATAGTGTGACGTTTTTGTCAAGTTTTGGACCAAAAAAACGTTTTTCAAAAAAATTGTCAGAATCAAAAACGACATAGTATAGTATGTCGTTTTTGTCCAATTTTGGACCAAATTTTTTTTCTCCCAAAATGGTCACATTTTGGAGACAAGGTATCGTATGACGTACTACATTGTATAGTATGACGTTTTTCCCAAGTTTTGGACCAAAAAAACGTTTTTCAAAAAAAATTTCAGAATCAAAAACGACATAGTATAGTATGTCGTTTTTGTCCAATTTTGGACCAAATTTTTTTTCTCCAAAAATGGTCACATTTTGGAGATATAGTATAGTATGACGTACTACATAGTATAGTGTGACGTTTTGTCAAGTTTTAGACCAAAAAAACGTTTTTCAAAAAAATTGTCAGAATCAAAAACGACATAGTATAGTATGTCGTTTTTGTCCAATTTTGGACCAAATTTTTTTTCTCCAAAAATGGTCACATTTTGGAGATATAGTATCGTATGACGTACTACATAGTATAGTGTGACGTTTTTTGTCAAGTTTTGGACCAAAATAACGTTTTTCAAAAAAATTGTCAGAATCAAAAACGACATAGTATAGTATGTCGTTTTTGTCCAATTTTGGACCAAATTTTTTTTCTCCAAAAATGGTCACATTTTGGAGACAAGGTATAGTATGACGTACTGCATAGTATAGTGTGACGTTTTTGTCAAGTTTTGGACCAAAAAAACGTTTTTTTTTAAAATTGTCAGAATCAAAAATGACATAGTATAGTATGTCGTTTTTGTCCAATTTTGGACCAAATTTTTTTTCTCCAAAAATGGTCACATTTTGGAGATATAGTATAGTATGACGTACTACATAGTATAGTGTGACGTTTTTGTCAAGTTTTGGACCAAAAAAAGTTTTTCAAAAAAATTGTCAGAATCAAAAACAACATAGTATAGTATGTCGTTTTTGTCCAATTTTGGACCAAATTTTTTTTCTCCAAAAATTGTCACATTTTGGAGATATAGCATAGTATGACGTACTACATAGTATAGTGTGACGTTTTTGTCAAGTTTTGGACCAAAAAAACGTTTTTTTTAAAAATTGTCAGAATCAAAAACGACATAGTATAGCATGTCGTTTTTGTCCAATTTTGGACCAAAGTTTTTTTTCTCCAAAAATGGTCACATTTTGGAGATATAGTATAGTATGACGTACTACATAGTATAGTGTGACGTTTTTGTCAAGTTTTGGACCAAAAAAACGTTTTTCAAAAAAATTGTCAGAATCAAAAACGACATAGTATAGTATGTCGTTTTTGTCCAATTTTGGACCAAATTTTTTTTCTCCAAAAATGGTCACATTTTGGAGATATAGTATCGTATGACGTACTACATAGTATAGTGTGACGTTTTTTGTCAAGTTTTGGACCAAAATAACGTTTTTCAAAAAAATTGTCAGAATCAAAAACGACATAGTATAGTATGTCGTTTTTGTCCAATTTTGGACCAAATTTTTTTTCTCCAAAAATGGTCACATTTTGGAGACAAGGTATAGTATGACGTACTGCATAGTATAGTGTGACGTTTTTGTCAAGTTTTGGACCAAAAAAACGTTTTTCAAAAAAATTGTCAGAATCAAAAACAACATAGTATAGTATGTCGTTTTTGTCCAATTTTGGACCAAATTTTTTTTCTCCAAAAATGGTCACATTTTGGAGATATAGCATAGTATGACGTACTACATAGTATAGTGTGACGTTTTTGTCAAGTTTTGGACCAAAAAAACGTTTTTTTTAAAAATTGTCAGAATCAAAAACGACATAGTATAGCATGTCGTTTTTGTCCAATTTTGGACCAAATTTTTTTTCTCCAAAAATGGTCACATTTTGGAGATATAGTATAGTATGACGTACTACATAGTATAGTGTGACGTTTTTGTCAAGTTTTGGACCAAAAAAACGTTTTTCAAAAAAATTGTCAGAATCAAAAACGACATAGTATAGTATGTCGTTTTTGTCCAATTTTGGACCAAATTTTTTTTCTCCAAAAATTGTCACATTTTGGAGATATAGCATAGTATGACGTACTACATAGTATAGTGTGACGTTTTTGTCAAGTTTTGGACCAAAAAAACGTTTTTCAAAAAAATTGTCAGAATCAAAAACGACATAGTATAGTATGTCGTTTTTGTCCAATTTTGGACCAAATTTTTTTTCTCCAAAAATGGTCACATTTTGGAGATATAGTATAGTATGACGTACTACATAGTATAGTGTGACGTTTTTGTCAAGTTTTGGACCAAAAAAACGTTTTTCAAAAAAATTGTCAGAATCAAAAACGACATAGTATAGTATGTCGTTTTTGTCCAATTTTGGACCAAATTTTTTTTCTCCAAAAATTGTCACATTTTGGAGATATAGCATAGTATGACGTACTACATAGTATAGTGTGACGTTTTTGTCAAGTTTTGGACCAAAAAAACGTTTTTTTTCAAAAATTGTCAGAATCAAAAACGACATAGTATAGCATGTCGTTTTTGTCCAATTTTGGACCAAATTTTTTTTCTCCAAAAATGGTCACATTTTGGAGATATAGTATAGTATGACGTACTACATAGTATAGTGTGACGTTTTTGTCAAGTTTTGGACCAAAAAAACGTTTTTCAAAAAAATTGTCAGAATCAAAAACGACATAGTATAGTATGTCGTTTTTGTCCAATTTTGGACCAAATTTTTTTTCTCCAAAAATTGTCACATTTTGGAGATATAGTATAGTATGACGTACTCCATAGTATAGTGTGACGTTTTTGTCAAGTTTTGGACCAAAAAAACGTTTTTTTTAAAAATTGTCAGAATCAAAAACGACATAGTATAGTATGTCGTTTTTGTCCAATTTTGGACCAAATTTTTTTTCTCCAAAAATGGTCACATTTTGGAGATATAGTATAGTATGACGTACTACATAGTATAGTGTGACGTTTTTGTCAAGTTTTGGACCAAAAAAACGTTTTTCAAAAAAATTGTCAGAATCAAAAACGACATAGTATAGCATGTCGTTTTTGTCCAATTTTGGACCAAATTTTTTTTCTCCAAAAATGGTCACATTTTGGAGATATAGTATAGTATGACGTACTACATAGTATAGTGTGACGTTTTTGTCAAGTTTTGGACCAAAAAAACGTTTTTTTTAAAAATTGTCAGAATCAAAAAGGACATAGTATGGCATGTCGTTTTTGTCCAATTTTGGACCAAATTTTTTTTCTCCAAAAATGGTCACATTTTGGAGATATAGTATAGTATGACGTACTACATAGTATAGTGTGACGTTTTTGTCAAGTTTTGGACCAAAAAAACGTTTTTCAAAAAAATTGTCAGAATCAAAAACGACATAGTATAGTATGTCGTTTTTGTCCAATTTTGGACCAAATTTTTTTTCTCCAAAAATTGTCACATTTTGGAGATATAGCATAGTATGACGTACTACATAGTATAGTGTGACGTTTTTGTCAAGTTTTGGACCAAAAAAACGTTTTTCAAAAAAATTGTCAGAATCAAAAACGACATAGTATAGTATGTCGTTTTTGTCCAATTTTGGACCAAATTTTTTTTCTCCCAAAATGGTCACATTTTGGAGACAAGGTATCGTATGACGTACTACATTGTATAGTATGACGTTTTTCCCAAGTTTTGGACCAAAAAAACGTTTTTCAAAAAAAATTTCAGAATCAAAAACGACATAGTATAGTATGTCGTTTTTGTCCAATTTTGGACCAAATTTTTTTTCTCCAAAAATGGTCACATTTTGGAGATATAGTATAGTATGACGTACTACATAGTATAGTGTGACGTTTTTGTCAAGTTTTAGACCAAAAAAACGTTTTTCAAAAAAATTGTCAGAATCAAAAACGACATAGTATAGTATGTCGTTTTTGTCCAATTTTGGACCAAATTTTTTTTCTCCAAAAATGGTCACATTTTGGAGATATAGTATCGTATGACGTACTACATAGTATAGTGTGACGTTTTTTGTCAAGTTTTGGACCAAAATAACGTTTTTCAAAAAAATTGTCAGAATCAAAAACGACATAGTATAGTATGTCGTTTTTGTCCAATTTTGGACCAAATTTTTTTTCTCCAAAAATGGTCACATTTTGGAGACAAGGTATAGTATGACGTACTGCATAGTATAGTGTGACGTTTTTGTCAAGTTTTGGACCAAAAAAAGTTTTTCAAAAAAATTGTCAGAATCAAAAACAACATAGTATAGTATGTAGTTTTTGTCCAATTTTGGACCAAATTTTTTTTCTCCAAAAATTGTCACATTTTGGAGATATAGCATAGTATGACGTACTACATAGTATAGTGTGACGTTTTTGTCAAGTTTTGGACCAAAAAAACGTTTTTTTTAAAAATTGTCAGAATCAAAAACGACATAGTATAGCATGTCGTTTTTGTCCAATTTTGGACCAAATTTTTTTTCTCCAAAAATGGTCACATTTTGGAGATATAGTATAGTATGACGTACTACATAGTATAGTGTGACGTTTTTGTCAAGTTTTGGACCAAAAAAACGTTTTTCAAAAAAATTGTCAGAATCAAAAACGACATAGTATAGTATGTCGTTTTTGTCCAATTTTGGACCAAATTTTTTTTCTCCAAAAATGGTCACATTTTGGAGATATAGTATCGTATGACGTACTACATAGTATAGTGTGACGTTTTTTGTCAAGTTTTGGACCAAAATAACGTTTTTCAAAAAAATTGTCAGAATCAAAAACGACATAGTATAGTATGTCGTTTTTGTCCAATTTTGGACCAAATTTTTTTTCTCCAAAAATGGTCACATTTTGGAGATATAGTATAGTATGACGTACTACATAGTATAGTGTGACGTTTTTGTCAAGTTTTGGACCAAAAAAACGTTTTTCAAAAAAATTGTCAGAATCAAAAACAACATAGTATAGTATGTCGTTTTTGTCCAATTTTGGACCAAATTTTTTTTCTCCAAAAATTGTCACATTTTGGAGATATAGCATAGTATGACGTACAACATAGTATAGTGTGACGTTTTTGTCAAGTTTTGGACCAAAAAAACGTTTTTTTTAAAAATTGTCAGAATCAAAAATGACATAGTATAGTATGTCGTTTTTGTCCAATTTTGGACCAAATTTTTTTTCTCCAAAAATGGTCACATTTTGGAGATATAGTATAGTATGACGTACTACATAGTATAGTGTGACGTTTTTGTCAAGTTTTGGACCAAAAAAACGTTTTTCAAAAAAATTGTCAGAATCAAAAACAACATAGTATAGTATGTCGTTTTTGTCCAATTTTGGACCAAATTTTTTTTCTCCAAAAATTGTCACATTTTGGAGATATAGCATAGTATGACGTACTACATAGTATAGTGTGACGTTTTTGTCAAGTTTTGGACCAAAAAAACGTTTTTTTTAAAAATTGTCAGAATCAAAAACGACATAGTATAGCATGTCGTTTTTGTCCAATTTTGGACCAAATTTTTTTTCTCCAAAAATGGTCACATTTTGGAGACAAGGTATAGTATGACGTACTGCATAGTATAGTGTGACGTTTTTGTCAAGTTTTGGACCAAAAAAACGTTTTTCAAAAAAATTGTCAGAATCAAAAAGGACATAGTATAGCATGTCGTTTTTGTCCAATTTTGGACCAAATTTTTTTTCTCCAAAAATGGTCACATTTTGGAGATATAGTATAGTATGACGTACTACATAGTATAGTGTGACGTTTTTGTCAAGTTTTGGACCAAAAAAACGTTTTTCAAAAAAATTGTCAGAATCAAAAACGACATAGTATAGTATGTCGTTTTTGTCCAATTTTGGACCAAATTTTTTTTTCTCCAAAAATTGTCACATTTTGGAGATATAGCATAGTATGACGTACTACATAGTATAGTGTGACGTTTTTGTCAAGTTTTGGACCAAAAAAAACGTTTTTCAAAAAAATTGTCAGAATCAAAAACGACATAGTATAGTATGTCGTTTTTGTCCAATTTTGGACCAAATTTTTTTTCTCCAAAAATGGTCACATTTTGGAGATATAGTAAAGTATGACGTACTCCATAGTATAGTGTGACGTTTTTGTCAAGTTTTGGACCAAAAAAACGTTTTTTTAAAAAATTGTCAGAATCAAAAACGACATAGTATAGCATGTCGTTTTTGTCCAATTTTGGACCAAATTTTTTTTCTCCAAAAATGGTCACATTTTGGAGATATAGTAAAGTATGACGTACTACATAGTATAGTGTGACGTTTTTGTCAAGTTTTGGACCAAAAAAACGTTTTTCAAAAAAATTGTCAGAATCAAAAACGACATAGTATAGTATGTCGTTTTTGTCCAATTTTGGACCAAATTTTTTTTCTCCCAAAATGGTCACATTTTGGAGACAAGGTATCGTATGACGTACTACATTGTATAGTATGACGTTTTTCCCAAGTTTTGGACCAAAAAAACGTTTTTCAAAAAAAATTTCAGAATCAAAAACGACATAGTATAGTATGTCGTTTTTGTCCAATTTTGGACCAAATTTTTTTTCTCCAAAAATGGTCACATTTTGGAGATATAGTATAGTATGACGTACTACATAGTATAGTGTGACGTTTTTGTCAAGTTTTAGACCAAAAAAACGTTTTTCAAAAAAATTGTCAGAATCAAAAACGACATAGTATAGTATGTCGTTTTTGTCCAATTTTGGACCAAATTTTTTTTCTCCAAAAATGGTCACATTTTGGAGATATAGTATCGTATGACGTACTACATAGTATAGTGTGACGTTTTTTGTCAAGTTTTGGACCAAAATAACGTTTTTCAAAAAAATTGTCAGAATCAAAAACGACATAGTATAGTATGTCGTTTTTGTCCAATTTTGGACCAAATTTTTTTTCTCCAAAAATGGTCACATTTTGGAGACAAGGTATAGTATGACGTACTGCATAGTATAGTGTGACGTTTTTGTCAAGTTTTGGACCAAAAAAACGTTTTTTTTTAAAATTGTCAGAATCAAAAATGACATAGTATAGTATGTCGTTTTTGTCCAATTTTGGACCAAATTTTTTTTCTCCAAAAATGGTCACATTTTGGAGATATAGTATAGTATGACGTACTACATAGTATAGTGTGACGTTTTTGTCAAGTTTTGGACCAAAAAAAGTTTTTCAAAAAAATTGTCAGAATCAAAAACAACATAGTATAGTATGTCGTTTTTGTCCAATTTTGGACCAAATTTTTTTTCTCCAAAAATTGTCACATTTTGGAGATATAGCATAGTATGACGTACTACATAGTATAGTGTGACGTTTTTGTCAAGTTTTGGACCAAAAAAACGTTTTTTTTAAAAATTGTCAGAATCAAAAACGACATAGTATAGCATGTCGTTTTTGTCCAATTTTGGACCAAAGTTTTTTTTCTCCAAAAATGGTCACATTTTGGAGATATAGTATAGTATGACGTACTACATAGTATAGTGTGACGTTTTTGTCAAGTTTTGGACCAAAAAAACGTTTTTCAAAAAAATTGTCAGAATCAAAAACGACATAGTATAGTATGTCGTTTTTGTCCAATTTTGGACCAAATTTTTTTTCTCCAAAAATGGTCACATTTTGGAGATATAGTATCGTATGACGTACTACATAGTATAGTGTGACGTTTTTTGTCAAGTTTTGGACCAAAATAACGTTTTTCAAAAAAATTGTCAGAATCAAAAACGACATAGTATAGTATGTCGTTTTTGTCCAATTTTGGACCAAATTTTTTTTCTCCAAAAATTGTCACATTTTGGAGACAAGGTATAGTATGACGTACTGCATAGTATAGTGTGACGTTTTTGTCAAGTTTTGGACCAAAAAAACGTTTTTCAAAAAAATTGTCAGAATCAAAAACAACATAGTATAGTATGTCGTTTTTGTCCAATTTTGGACCAAATTTTTTTTCTCCAAAAATTGTCACATTTTGGAGATATAGCATAGTATGACGTACTACATAGTATAGTGTGACGTTTTTGTCAAGTTTTGGACCAAAAAAACGTTTTTTTTAAAAATTGTCAGAATCAAAAACGACATAGTATAGCATGTCGTTTTTGTCCAATTTTGGACCAAATTTTTTTTCTCCAAAAATGGTCACATTTTGGAGATATAGTATAGTATGACGTACTACATAGTATAGTGTGACGTTTTTGTCAAGTTTTGGACCAAAAAAACGTTTTTCAAAAAAATTGTCAGAATCAAAAACGACATAGTATAGTATGTCGTTTTTGTCCAATTTTGGACCAAATTTTTTTTCTCCAAAAATTGTCACATTTTGGAGATATAGCATAGTATGACGTACTACATAGTATAGTGTGACGTTTTTGTCAAGTTTTGGACCAAAAAAACGTTTTTCAAAAAAATTGTCAGAATCAAAAACGACATAGTATAGTATGTCGTTTTTGTCCAATTTTGGACCAAATTTTTTTTCTCCAAAAATGGTCACATTTTGGAGATATAGTATAGTATGACGTACTACATAGTATAGTGTGACGTTTTTGTCAAGTTTTGGACCAAAAAAACGTTTTTCAAAAAAATTGTCAGAATCAAAAACGACATAGTATAGTATGTCGTTTTTGTCCAATTTTGGACCAAATTTTTTTTCTCCAAAAATTGTCACATTTTGGAGATATAGCATAGTATGACGTACTACATAGTATAGTGTGACGTTTTTGTCAAGTTTTGGACCAAAAAAACGTTTTTTTTCAAAAATTGTCAGAATCAAAAACGACATAGTATAGCATGTCGTTTTTGTCCAATTTTGGACCAAATTTTTTTTCTCCAAAAATGGTCACATTTTGGAGATATAGTATAGTATGACGTACTACATAGTATAGTGTGACGTTTTTGTCAAGTTTTGGACCAAAAAAACGTTTTTCAAAAAAATTGTCAGAATCAAAAACGACATAGTATAGTATGTCGTTTTTGTCCAATTTTGGACCAAATTTTTTTTCTCCAAAAATTGTCACATTTTGGAGATATAGTATAGTATGACGTACTACATAGTATAGTGTGACGTTTTTGTCAAGTTTTGGACCAAAAAAACGTTTTTCAAAAAATTGTCAGAATCAAAAACGACATAGTATAGTATGTCGTTTTTGTCCAATTTTGGACCAAATTTTTTTTCTCCAAAAATGGTCACATTTTGGAGATATAGTATAGTATGACGTACTCCATAGTATAGTGTGACGTTTTTGTCAAGTTTTGGACCAAAAAAACGTTTTTTTTAAAAATTGTCAGAATCAAAAACGACATAGTATAGCATGTCGTTTTTGTCCAATTTTGGACCAAATTTTTTTTCTCCAAAAATGGTCACATTTTGGAGATATAGTATAGTATGACGTACTACATAGTATAGTGTGACGTTTTTGTCAAGTTTTGGACCAAAAAAACGTTTTTCAAAAAAATTGTCAGAATCAAAAACGACATAGTATAGTATGTCGTTTTTGTCCAATTTTGGACGAAATTTTTTTTCTCCCAAAATGGTCACATTTTGGAGACAAGGTATCGTATGACGTACTACATTGTATAGTATGACGTTTTTCCCAAGTTTTGGACCAAAAAAACGTTTTTCAAAAAAATTTTCAGAATCAAAAACGACATAGTATAGTATGTCGTTTTTGTCCAATTTTGGACCAAATTTTTTTTCTCCAAAAATGGTCACATTTTGGAGATATAGTATCGTATGACGTACTACATAGTATAGTGTGACGTTTTTTGTCAAGTTTTGGACCAAAATAACGTTTTTCAAAAAAATTGTCAGAATCAAAAACGACATAGTATAGTATGTCGTTTTTGTCCAATTTTGGACCAAATTTTTTTTCTCCAAAAATGGTCACATTTTGGAGACAAGGTATAGTATGACGTACTGCATAGTATAGTGTGACGTTTTTGTCAAGTTTTGGACCAAAAAAACGTTTTTTTTAAAAATTGTCAGAATCAAAAACGACATAGTATAGTATGTCGTTTTTGTCCAATTTTGGACCAAATTTTTTTTCTCCAAAAATGGTCACATTTTGGAGATATAGTATAGTATGACGTACTACATAGTATAGTGTGACGTTTTTGTCAAGTTTTGGACCAAAAAAAGTTTTTCAAAAAAATTGTCAGAATCAAAAACAACATAGTATAGTATGTCGTTTTTGTCCAATTTTGGACCAAATTTTTTTTCTCCAAAAATTGTCACATTTTGGAGATATAGCATAGTATGACGTACTACATAGTATAGTGTGACGTTTTTGTCAAGTTTTGGACCAAAAAAACGTTTTTTTTAAAAATTGTCAGAATCAAAAACGACATAGTATAGTATGTCGTTTTTGTCCAATTTTGGACCAAATCTTTTTTTCTCCAAAAATTGTCACATTTTGGAGATATAGCATAGTATGACGTACTACATAGTATAGTGTGACGTTTTTGTCAAGTTTTGGACCAAAAAAACGTTTTTCAAAAAAATTGTCAGAATCAAAAACGACATAGTATAGTATGTCGTTTTTGTCCAATTTTGGACCAAATTTTTTTTCTCCAAAAATGGTCACATTTTGGAGATATAGTATAGTATGACGTACTACATAGTATAGTGTGACGTTTTTGTCAAGTTTTGGACCAAAAAAACGTTTTTCAAAAAAATTGTCAGAATCAAAAACGACATAGTATAGTATGTCGTTTTTGTCCAATTTTGGACCAAATTTTTTTTCTCCAAAAATGGTCACATTTTGGAGATATAGTATAGTATGACGTACTACATAGTATAGTGTGACGTTTTTGTCAAGTTTTGGACCAAAAAAACGTTTTTCAAAAAAATTGTCAGAATCAAAAACGACATAGTATAGTATGTCGTTTTTGTCCAATTTTGGACCAAATTTTTTTTCTCCAAAAATGGTCACATTTTGGAGACAAGGTATAGTATGACGTACTACATAGTATAGTGTGACGTTTTTGTCAAGTTTTGGACCAAAAAAAGTTTTTCAAAAAAATTGTCAGAATCAAAAACGACATAGTATAGTATGTCGTTTTTGTCCAATTTTGGACCAAATTTTTTTTCTCCAAAAATGGTCACATTTTGGAGATATAGTATAGTATGACGTACTACATAGTATAGTGTGACGTTTTTGTCAAGTTTTGGACCAAAATAACGTTTTTCAAAAAAATTGTCAGAATCAAAAACGACATAGTATAGTATGTCGTTTTTGTCCAATTTTGGACCAAAATTTTTTTCTCCAAAAATTGTCACATTTTGGAGATATAGCATAGTATGACGTACTACATAGTATAGTGTGACGTTTTTGTCAAGTTTTGGACCAAAAAAACGTTTTTTTTAAAAATTGTCAGAATCAAAAACGACATAGTATAGCATGTCGTTTTTGTCCAATTTTGGACCAAATTTTTTTTCTCCAAAAATGGTCACATTTTGGAGATATAGTATAGTATGACGTACTACATAGTATAGTGTGACGTTTTTGTCAAGTTTTGGACCAAAAAAACGTTTTTCAAAAAAATTGTCAGAATCAAAAACGACATAGTATAGTATGTCGTTTTTGTCCAATTTTGGACCAAATTTTTTTTCTCCAAAAATGGTCACATTTTGGAGATATAGTATAGTATGACGTACTCCATAGTATAGTGTGACGTTTTTGTCAAGTTTTGGACCAAAAAAACGTTTTTTTTAAAAATTGTCAGAATCAAAAACGACATAGTATAGTATGTCGTTTTTGTCCAATTTTGGACCAAATTTTTTTTCTCCAAAAATGGTCACATTTTGGAGATATAGTATAGTATGACGTACTACATAGTATAGTGTGACGTTTTTGTCAAGTTTTGGACCAAAAAAACGTTTTTCAAAAAAATTGTCAGAATCAAAAACGACATAGTATAGCATGTCGTTTTTGTCCAATTTTGGACCAAATTTTTTTTCTCCAAAAATGGTCACATTTTGGAGATATAGTATAGTATGACGTACTACATAGTATAGTGTGACGTTTTTGTCAAGTTTTGGACCAAAAAAACGTTTTTCAAAAAAATTGTCAGAATCAAAAACGACATAGTATAGTATGTCGTTTTTGTCCAATTTTGGACCAAATTTTTTTTCTCCAAAAATGGTCACATTTTGGAGATATAGTATAGTATGACGTACTCCATAGTATAGTGTGACGTTTTTGTCAAGTTTTGGACCAAAAAAACGTTTTTTTTAAAAATTGTCAGAATCAAAAACGACATAGTATAGCATGTCGTTTTTGTCCAATTTTGGACCAAATTTTTTTTCTCCAAAAATGGTCACATTTTGGAGATATAGTATAGTATGACGTACTACATAGTATAGTGTGACGTTTTTGTCAAGTTTTGGACCAAAAAAACGTTTTTCAAAAAAATTGTCAGAATCAAAAACGACATAGTATAGTATGTCGTTTTTGTCCAATTTTGGACCAAATTTTTTTTCTCCCAAAATGGTCACATTTTGGAGACAAGGTATCGTATGACGTACTACATAGTATAGTGTGACGTTTTTGTCAAGTTTTGGACCAAAAAAAGTTTTTCAAAAAAATTTTCAGAATCAAAAACGACATAGTATAGTATGTCGTTTTTGTCCAATTTTGGACCAAATTTTTTTTCTCCAAAAATGGTCACATTTTGGAGATATAGTATAGTATGACGTACTCCATAGTATAGTGTGACGTTTTTGTCAAGTTTTGGACCAAAAAAACGTTTTTTTTAAAAATTGTCAGAATCAAAAACGACATAGTATAGCATGTCGTTTTTGTCCAATTTTGGACCAAATTTTTTTTCTCCAAAAATGGTCACATTTTGGAGATATAGTATAGTATGACGTACTACATAGTATAGTGTGACGTTTTTGTCAAGTTTTGGACCAAAAAAACGTTTTTCAAAAAAATTGTCAGAATCAAAAACGACATAGTATAGTATGTCGTTTTTGTCCAATTTTGGACCAAATTTTTTTTCTCCAAAAATGGTCACATTTTGGAGATATAGTATAGTATGACGTACTCCATAGTATAGTGTGACGTTTTTGTCAAGTTTTGGACCAAAAAAACGTTTTTTTAAAAAATTGTCAGAATCAAAAACGACATAGTATAGCATGTCGTTTTTGTCCAATTTTGGACCAAATTTTTTTTCTCCAAAAATGGTCACATTTTGGAGATATAGTATAGTATGACGTACTACATAGTATAGTGTGACGTTTTTGTCAAGTTTTGGACCAAAAAAACGTTTTTCAAAAAAATTGTCAGAATCAAAAACGACATAGTATAGTATGTCGTTTTTGTCCAATTTTGGACCAAATTTTTTTTCTCCCAAAATGGTCACATTTTGGAGACAAGGTATCGTATGACGTACTACATTGTATAGTATGACGTTTTTCCCAAGTTTTGGACCAAAAAAACGTTTTTCAAAAAAAATTTCAGAATCAAAAACGACATAGTATAGTATGTCGTTTTTGTCCAATTTTGGACCAAAATTTTTTTCTCCCAAAATGGTCACATTTTGGAGACAAGGTATAGTATGACGTACTGCTTGGTATAGTGTGACGTTTTTGTCAAGTTTTGGACCAAAAAAACGTTTTTTTTAAAAATTGTCAGAATCAAAAACGACATAGTATAGCATGTCGTTTTTGTCCAATTTTGGACCAAATTTTTTTTCTCCAAAAATGGTCACATTTTGGAGATATAGTATAGTATGACGTACTACATAGTATAGTGTGACGTTTTGTCAAGTTTTGGACCAAAAAAACGTTTTTCAAAAAAATTGTCAGAATCAAAAACGACATAGTATAGTATGTCGTTTTTGTCCAATTTTGGACCAAATTTTTTTTCTCCAAAAATGGTCACATTTTGGAGACAAGGTATAGTATGACGTACTGCATAGTATAGTGTGACGTTTTTGTCAAGTTTTGGACCAAAAAAACGTTTTTTTTAAAAATTGTCAGAATCAAAAACGACATAGTATAGTATGTCGTTTTTGTCCAATTTTGGACCAAATTTTTTTTCTCCAAAAATGGTCACATTTTGGAGATATAGTATAGTATGACGTACTACATAGTATAGTGTGACGTTTTTGTCAAGTTTTGGACCAAAAAAAGTTTTTCAAAAAAATTGTCAGAATCAAAAACGACATAGTATAGTATGTCGTTTTTGTCCAATTTTGGACCAAATTTTTTTTCTCCAAAAATGGTCACATTTTGGAGATATAGTATAGTATGACGTACTACATAGTATAGTGTGACGTTTTTGTCAAGTTTTGGACCAAAAAAACGTTTTTTTTTAAAATTGTCAGAATCAAAAACGACATAGTATAGTATGTCGTTTTTGTCCAATTTTGGACCAAATTTTTTTTCTCCAAAAATGGTCACATTTTGGAGATATAGTATAGTATGACGTACTACATAGTATAGTGTGACGTTTTTGTCAAGTTTTGGACCAAAAAAACGTTTTTTTTAAAAATTGTCAGAATCAAAAACGACATAGTATAGCATGTCGTTTTTGTCCAATTTTGGACCAAATTTTTTTTCTCCAAAAATGGTCACATTTTGGAGATATAGTATAGTATGACGTACTACATAGTATAGTGTGACGTTTTGTCAAGTTTTGGACCAAAAAAACGTTTTTCAAAAAAATTGTCAGAATCAAAAACGACATAGTATAGTATGTCGTTTTTGTCCAATTTTGGACCAAATTTTTTTTCTCCAAAAATGGTCACATTTTGGAGACAAGGTATAGTATGACGTACTGCATAGTATAGTGTGACGTTTTTGTCAAGTTTTGGACCAAAAAAACGTTTTTTTTAAAAATTGTCAGAATCAAAAACGACATAGTATAGTATGTCGTTTTTGTCCAATTTTGGACCAAATTTTTTTTCTCCAAAAATGGTCACATTTTGGAGATATAGTATAGTATGACGTACTACATAGTACAGTGTGACGTTTTTGTCAAGTTTTGGACCAAAAAAAGTTTTTCAAAAAAATTGTCAGAATCAAAAACGACATAGTATAGTATGTCGTTTTTGTCCAATTTTGGACCAAATTTTTTTTCTCCAAAAATGGTCACATTTTGGAGATATAGTATAGTATGACGTACTACATAGTATAGTGTGACGTTTTTGTCAAGTTTTGGACCAAAAAAACGTTTTTTTTAAAAATTGTCAGAATCAAAAACGACATAGTATAGTATGTCGTTTTTGTCCAATTTTGGACCAAATTTTTTTTCTCCCAAAATGGTCACATTTTGGAGACAAGGTATCGTATGACGTACTACATTGTATAGTATGACGTTTTTCCCAAGTTTTGGACCAAAAAAACGTTTTTCAAAAAAATTTTCAGAATCAAAAACGACATAGTATAGTATGTCGTTTTTGTCCAATTTTGGACCAAATTTTTTTTCTCCAAAAATGGTCACATTTTGGAGATATAGTATAGTATGACGTACTACATAGTATAGTGTGACGTTTTTGTCAAGTTTTGGACCAAAAAAACGTTTTTTTTTTAAAATTGTCAGAATCAAAAACGACATAGTATAGTATGTCGTTTTTGTCCAATTTTGGACCAAATTTTTTTTCTCCAAAAATGGTCACATTTTGGAGATATAGTATAGTATGACGTACTACATAGTATAGTGTGACGTTTTTGTCAAGTTTTGGACCAAAAAAACGTTTTTTTTAAAAATTGTCAGAATCAAAAACGACATAGTATAGCATGTCGTTTTTGTCCAATTTTGGACCAAATTTTTTTTCTCCAAAAATGGTCACATTTTGGAGATATAGTATAGTATGACGTACTACATAGTATAGTGTGACGTTTTTGTCAAGTTTTGGACCAAAAAAAACGTTTTTCAAAAAAATTGTCAGAATCAAAAACGACATAGTATAGTATGTCGTTTTTGTCCAATTTTGGACCAAATTTTTTTTCTCCAAAAATTGTCACATTTTGGAGATATAGCATAGTATGACGTACTACATAGTATAGTGTGACGTTTTTGTCAAGTTTTGGACCAAAAAAACGTTTTTTTTAAAAATTGTCAGAATCAAAAACGACATAGTATAGCATGTCGTTTTTGTCCAATTTTGGACCAAACTTTTTTTTTCTCCAAAAATGGTCACATTTTGGAGATAAAGTATAGTATGACGTACTACATAGTATAGTGTGACGTTTTTGTCAAGTTTTGGACCAAAAAAACGTTTTTCAAAAAAATTGTCAGAATCAAAAACGACATAGTATAGTATGTCGTTTTTGTCCAATTTTGGACCAAATTTTTTTTCTCCAAAAATGGTCACATTTTGGAGATATAGTATAGTATGACGTACTCCATAGTATAGTGTGACGTTTTTGTCATGTTTTGGACCAAAAAAACGTTTTTCAAAAAAATTGTCAGAATCAAAAACGACATAGTATAGTATGTCGTTTTTGTCCAATTTTGGACCAAATTTTTTTTCTCCAAAAATGGTCACATTTTGGAGATATAGTATAGTATGACGTACTACATAGTATAGTGTGACGTTTTTGTCAAGTTTTGGACCAAAAAAACGTTTTTCAAAAAAATTGTCAGAATCAAAAACGACATAGTATAGTATGTCGTTTTTGTCCAATTTTGGACCAAATTTTTTTTCTCCAAAAATGGTCACATTTTGGAGATATAGTATAGTATGACGTACTACATAGTATAGTGTGACGTTTTTGTCAAGTTTTGGACCAAAAAAACGTTTTTCAAAAAAATTGTCAGAATCAAAAACGACATAGTATAGTATGTCGTTTTTGTCCAATTTTGGACCAAATTTTTTTTCTCCAAAAATGGTCACATTTTGGAGATATAGTATAGTATGACGTACTACATAGTATAGTGTGACGTTTTTGTCAAGTTTTGGACCAAAAAAACGTTTTTTTTAAAAATTGTCAGAATCAAAAACGACATAGTATTGCATGTCGTTTTTGTCCAATTTTGGACCAAACTTTTTTTTTCTCCAAAAATGGTCACATTTTGGAGATATAGTATAGTATGACGTACTACATAGTATAGTGTGACGTTTTTGTCAAGTTTTGGACCAAAAAATGGTTTTCAAAAAATTTGTCAGAATTTGGACGACATAGTATAGTATGTCGTTTTTGTCAAGTTTTGGACCAAAAAAATTGTTCTCTAAAAAGTTGTCAGATTTTGGACGACATAGTATAGTATGTCGTTTTTGTCAAATTTTGGACCAAAAAATTTTTCTCCAAAAATGGTCACATTTTGGAGATATAGTATAGTATGACGTACTACATAGTATAGTGTGACGTTTTTGTCAAGTTTTGGACCAAAAAAACGTTTTTCAAAAAAATTGTCAGAATCAAAAACGACATAGTATAGTATGTCGTTTTTGTCCAATTTTGGACCAAATTTTTTTTCTCCAAAAATGGTCACATTTTGGAGATATAGTATAGTATGACGTACTACATAGTATAGTGTGACGTTTTTGTCAAGTTTTGGACCAAAAAAACGTTTTTCAAAAAAATTGTCAGAATCAAAAACGACATAGTATAGTATGTCGTTTTTGTCCAATTTTGGACCAAATTTTTTTTCTCCAAAAATGGTCACATTTTGGAGATATAGTATAGTATGACGTACTACATAGTATAGTGTGACGTTTTTGTCAAGTTTTGGACCAAAAAAACGTTTTTTTTAAAAATTGTCAGAATCAAAAACGACATAGTATAGTATGTCGTTTTTGTCCAATTTTGGACCAAATTTTTTTTCTCCAAAAATGGTCACATTTTGGAGATATAGTATAGTATGACGTACTCCATAGTACAGTGTGACGTTTTTGTCAAGTTTTGGACCAAAATAACGTTTTTCAAAAAAATTGTCAGAATCAAAAACGACATAGTATAGCATGTCGTTTTTGTCCAATTTTGGACCAAATTTTTTTTCTCCAAAAATGGTCACATTTTGGAGATATAGTATAGTATGACGTACTACATAGTATAGTGTGACGTTTTTGTCAAGTTTTGGACCAAAAAAACGTTTTTCAAAAAAATTGTCAGAATCAAAAACGACATAGTATAGTATGTCGTTTTTGTCCAATTTTGGACCAAATTTTTTTTCTCCAAAAATGGTCACATTTTGGAGATATAGTATAGTATGACGTACTACATAGTATAGTGTGACGTTTTTGTCAAGTTTTGGACCAAAAAAACGTTTTTTTTAAAAATTGTCAGAATCAAAAACGACATAGTATAGCATGTCGTTTTTGTCCAATTTTGGACCAAACTTTTTTTTTCTCCAAAAATGGTCACATTTTGGAGATATAGTATAGTATGACGTACTACATAGTATAGTGTGACGTTTTTGTCAAGTTTTGGACCAAAAAAACGTTTTTCAAAAAAATTGTCAGAATCAAAAACGACATAGTATAGTATGTCGTTTTTGTCCAATTTTGGACCAAATTTTTTTTCTCCAAAAATGGTCACATTTTGGAGATATAGTATAGTATGACGTACTACATAGTATAGTGTGACGTTTTTGTCAAGTTTTGGACCAAAAAAACGTTTTCCAAAAAATTGTCAGAATCAAAAACGACATAGTATAGTATGTCGTTTTTGTCACATTTTGGACCAAATTTTTTTTTTCAAAAAATTCTCTCATTTTGGACAACATAGTATAGTATGACGTACTACATAGTATAGTATGACGTTTTTGTCAAGTTTTGGACCAAAAAAATTGTTTTCAAAAAAGTTGTCACATTTTGGACCACATTTTTTTTTCAATAAATTTTCACATTTTGGAGACATAGTATAGTATGACGTTTTTGTTCAATTTTGGACCAAGTCTTTTTTTTCAAAAAATTCTCTCATTTTGGACGACATAGTATAGTATGACGTACTACATAGTATAGTATGACGTCTTTGTCAAGTTTTGGACCAAAAAAATTGTTTTCAAAAAAGTTGTCAGATTTTTGACGACATAGTATAGTATGTCGTTTTTGTCCAATTTTGGACCAAAATTTTTTTCTCCAAAAATGGTCACATTTTGGAGACATAGTATATAGTATGACGTACTACATAGTATAGTATGAGGTTTTTATCAAGTTTTGGACCAAAAAAACGTTTTACAAATTTTTTTCAGATTTTGGACAACATAGCATAGTATGTCGTTTTTGTCAAATTTTGGACCAATCTAAACACGTTTGTCTCCAGACAATGAGTGAAAAACGCTCGAGGGGTTCTTCTTCTTCTTCTTCTTCTTCTTCTTCTTCTTCTTCTTCTTCTTCTTCACCAGTTTTGACAAAAGCAGCAAATAAAGACAGACAAATCTCAACTTCTTTTGACTTTTTATTTAACTTTAAACACAAACACTGGTGCAGACTAACTAAACTAGGGAGCGAAAGAGGGGGTGGGGCCACATCTCTTACTATTTTGTAGCACAGTTTGGAGGAAACTATTCTTGCAAGAGTCCATCTTCATTCTGGAAGACAAAGAACAACAACTTCAACACAACAGACTCACATCATGGTGCACAGTTGTCTTCTTCTGGTTCTTCAGCCAAGTGGAGCATCATCTCAACAGCACCCCTGCAGGAGACAAATGGACCCTTGTTTAGCAGAACACCAATAAAGATTGTCCATGTGAGACAATGACAGTCAACATAAGGCTGAGTGTTCACAATAAGTCTGCATTCAAACACATTTGACTTTCTTCAGACGTTAGCCAACAACATTAGCACAAGTACTAGCAGCTTGTTGCATCACTCAAAGCTAACAGCTTGTTTGTATTGTGGCTAACATGAAGGACACGTGGACTATAGTATTTTAGACACAACATGAGTCGCTCCAACACTAAAGAGTTGAAACAATCACAAATCTTGTTTTAATCATCAAGTAGTTGGCGATTAATCGTTTCAGCTCTACATGTAGGTTATTCAGATACTCCTAATTTAGCAAGGGCACAATGGAAGACATTTAAAAGTGACATCTTCAGGTGTTAGCCTACAGCACTAGTATTTAAAGACCAAAGTCTTGCAGATTAGCTCAAATCAGAAGCTCTTTTGGATTGTGAGGAACAGGAAGGACACGAGGACAAATTTTTGGTCAATTTTTGGACCAAAAAAATATTTTCAAAAAATGTTGGACCAAAAAAAATTGTAAAAAAAAATTTGGACCAAAAAAAAATGTAAATAAAATTTGGACCCAAAAATTTTTTGGGAAACATTTTGGACCAAAAAAAATGTTGGTAAAAATTTTGGAAGACATAGTATAGTATGTCGTTTTTGTCCAATTTTGGACAAAAACAATATTTTCAAAAAATTTTGGACCGAAAACAATTTAAAAAAAATAAATTTGGACGACATAGTATAGTATGTCAAATTTTGGACAAAAATGTTTTTTTTTTCTAATTTTTGGACGACATAGTATTGCGTGATGTTTTTTGTCAAATTTATCTTGTGCCAGTTCTCAGCAGCAGGGGGCGCTCACTTTTCTCCTCCTATCACAAAAACATGAAATCACACTTTAACCCTGACGTACTACATAGTATAGTATGACGTTTTTGTCAAGTTTTGGACCAAAAAAATGTTTTTAAAAAAATTGTCAGATTTTGGACGACATAGTATAGTATGACGTTTTGGTCAAATTTTGGACCAAAAAAATATTTTCAAAAAATGTTGGAACAAAAAAAATGTAAAAAAAATTTTGTACCAAAAAAATAAAATGTAAATAAAATTTGGACCCAAAATTTTTTTTGGGAAACATTTTGGACAAAAAAAAATGTTGGTAAAATTTTGGAAGACATAGTATAGTATGTCGTTTTTGTCCAATTTTGGACAAAAAAAATATTTTCAAAAAATTTTGGACCGAAAACAATTTAAAAAAATAAATAAATTTGGACGACATAGTATAGTATGTCAAATTTTGGACAAAAATGTTTTTTTTTTAAATTTTTGGACGACATAGTATTGTATGATGTTTTTTGTCAAATTTGTCTTGTGCCAGTTCTCAGCAGCAGGGGGCGCTCACTTTTCTCCTCCTATCACAAAAACATGAAATCACCCTTTAACCCTGACGTACTACATAGTATAGTATGACGTTTTTGTCAAGTTTTGGACCAAAAAAATGTTTTTAAAAAAATTGTCAGATTTTGGACGACATAGTATAGTATGACGTTTTTGTCAAGTTTTGGACCAAAAAAATGTTTTTAAAAAAATTGTCAGATTTTGGACGACATAGTTTAGTATGACGTTTTTGTCAAGTTTTGGACCAAAAAATGGTTTTCAAAAAATTTGTCAGAATTTGGACGACATAGTATAGTATGTCGTTTTGGTCAAATTTTGGACCAAAAAAATATTTTCAAAAAATGTTGGACCAAAAAAAATGTAAAAAAAATTTTGGACCAAAAAAATAAAATGTAAATAAAATTTGGACCCAAAAATTTTTTGGGAAACATTTTGGACCAAAAAAAATGTTTGTAAAAATTTTGGAAGACATAGTATAGTATGTCGTTTTTGTCAAATTTTGGACCAAAAAAATATTTTCAAAAAATGTTGGACCAAAAAAAATGTAAAAAAAATTTTGGACCAAAAAAATAAAATGTAAATAAAATTTGGACCCAAAAATTTTTTGGGAAACATTTTGGACCAAAAAAAATGTTTGTAAAAATTTTGGAAGACATAGTATAGTATGTCGTTTTTGTCCAATTTTGGACCAAAAAAATATTTTCAAAAAATTTTGGACCAAAAAAAAAAAGTAAAAAAAATTTTGGGCCAAAAAAAAAATGTAAAAAAAATTTGGACCCAAAAAATTTTTGGGAAACATTTTGGACCAAAAAAAATGTTTGTAAAAATTTTGGAAGACATAGTATAGTATGTCGTTTTTGTCCAATTTTGGAACAAAAAAATATTTTCAAAAAATTTTGTACCAAAAACAATTTTAAAAAAAAGAAATTTGTAAGACATAGTATTGTGTGATGTTTTTTGTCAAATTTGTCTTGTGCCAGTTCTCAGCAGCAGGGGGCGCTCACTTTTCTCCTCCTATCACAAAAACATGAAATCACCCTTTAACCCTGACGTACTACATAGTATAGTAGGACGTTTTTGTCAAGTTTTGGACCAAAAAAATGTTTTTAAAAAAATTGTCAGATTTTGGACGACATAGTATAGTATGTCGTTTTGGTCAAATTTTGGACCAAAAAAATATTTTCAAAAAATGTTGGACCAAAAAAAATGTAAAAAAAATTTTGGACCAAAAAAAAAAATGTAAATAAAATTTGGACCCAAAAAATTTTTGGGAAACATTTTGGACCAAAAAAAATGTTTGTAAAAATTTTGGAAGACATAGTATAGTAGGTCGTTTTTGTCCAATTTTGGACAAAAAAAATATTTTCAAAAAATTTTGGACCGAAAACAATTTAAAAAAAAAAAAATTTGGACGACATAGTATAGTATGTCAAATTTTGGACAAAAATGTTTTTTTTTTAATTTTTTGGACGACATAGTATTGTATTATGTTTTTTGTCAAATTTGTCTTGTGCCAGTTCTCAGCAGCAGGGGGCGCTCACTTTTCTCCTCCTATCACAAAAACATGAAATCACCCTTTAACCCTGACGTACTACATAGTATAGTATGACGTTTTTGTCAAGTTTTGGACCAAAAAAATGTTTTTAAAAAAATTGTCAGATTTTGGACGACATAGTATAGTATGTCGTTTTGGTCAAATTTTGGACCAAAAAAATATTTTCAAAAAATGTTGGACCAAAAAAAATGTAAAAAAAATTTTGGACCAAAAAAAAAAATGTAAAAAAAATTTGGACCCAAAAAATTTTTGGGAAACATTTTGGACCAAAAAAAATGTTTGTAAAAATTTTGGAAGACATAGTATAGTATGTCGTTTTTGTCCAATTTTGGAACAAAAAAATATTTTCAAAAAATTTTGTACCAAAAACAATTTTAAAAAAAAGAAATTTGTAAGACATAGTATTGTGTGATGTTTTTTGTCAAATTTGTCTTGTGCCAGTTCTCAGCAGCAGGGGGCGCTCACTTTTCTCCTCCTATCACAAAAACATGAAATCACCCTTTAACCCTGACGTACTACATAGTATAGTAGGACGTTTTTGTCAAGTTTTGGACCAAAAAAATGTTTTTAAAAAAATTGTCAGATTTTGGACGACATAGTATAGTATGTCGTTTTGGTCAAATTTTGGACCAAAAAAATATTTTCAAAAAATGTTGGACCAAAAAAAATGTAAAAAAAATTTTGGACCAAAAAAAAAATGTAAATAAAATTTGGACCCAAAAAATTTTTGGGAAACATTTTGGACCAAAAAAAATGTTTGTAAAAATTTTGGAAGACATAGTATAGTAGGTCGTTTTTGTCCAATTTTGGACAAAAAAAATATTTTCAAAAAATTTTGGACCGAAAACAATTTAAAAAAAAAAAAATTTGGACGACATAGTATAGTATGTCAAATTTTGGACAAAAATGTTTTTTTTTTAATTTTTTGGACGACATAGTATTGTATTATGTTTTTTGTCAAATTTGTCTTGTGCCAGTTCTCAGCAGCAGGGGGCGCTCACTTTTCTCCTCCTATCACAAAAACATGAAATCACCCTTTAACCCTGACGTACTACATAGTATAGTATGACGTTTTTGTCAAGTTTTGGACCAAAAAAATGTTTTTAAAAAAATTGTCAGATTTTGGACGACATAGTATAGTATGTCGTTTTGGTCAAATTTTGGACCAAAAAAATATTTTCAAAAAATGTTGGACCAAAAAAAATGTAAAAAAAATTTTGGACCAAAAAAAAAAATGTAAAAAAAATTTGGACCCAAAAAATTTTTGGGAAACATTTTGGACCAAAAAAAATGTTTGTAAAAATTTTGGAAGACATAGTATAGTATGTCGTTTTTGTCCAATTTTGGACCAAAAAAATATTTTCAAAAAATTTTGGACCAAAAACAATTTAAAAAAAAAGAAATTTGGACGACATAGTATTGTGTGATGTTTTTTGTCAAATTTGTCTTGTGCCAGTTCTCAGCAGCAGGGGGCGCTCACTTTTCTCCTCCTATCACAAAAACATGAAATCACCCTTTAACCCTGACGTACTACATAGTATAGTATGACGTTTTTGTCAAGTTTTGGACCAAAAAAATGTTTTTAAAAAAATTGTCAGATTTTGGACGACATAGTATAGTATGTCGTTTTGGTCAAATTTTGGACCCAAAAAATATTTTCAAAAAATGTTGGACCAAAAAAAATTGTAAAAAAAATGTTGGACCAAAAAAAAAATGTAAAAAAAATTTGGACCCAAAACATTTTTGGGAAACATTTTGGACCAAAAAAAATGTTGGTAAAAATTTTGGAAGACATAGTATAGTATGTCGTTTTTGTCCAATTTTGGACAAAAAAAATATTTTCAAAAAATTTTGGACCGAAAACAATTTTAAAAAAAATACATTTGGACGACATAGTATAGTATGTCAAATTTTGGACAAAATTTTTTTTTATTTTAATTTTTGGACGACATAGTATTGTATGATGTTTTTTGTCAAATTTGTCTTGTGCCAGTTCTCAGCAGCAGGGGGCGCTCACTTTTCTCCTCCTATCACAAAAACATGAAATCACCCTTTAACCCTGACGTACTACATAGTATAGTATGACGTTTTTGTCAAGTTTTGGACCAAAAAAATGTTTTTTAAAAAATTGTCAGATTTTGGACGACATAGTATAGTATGTCGTTTTGGTCAAATTTTGGACCAAAAAAAAAAATGTAAAAAAATTTTGGGAAACATTTTGGACCAAAAAAAATGTTTGTAAAAATTTTGGAAGACATAGTATAGTATGTCGTTTTTGTCCAATTTTGGACCAAAAAAATATTTTCAAAAAATTTTGGACCAAAAACAATTTAAAAAAAAATAAATTTGGACGACATAGTAAAGTATGTCAAATTTTGGACAAAAATGTTTTTTTTTTTAATTTTTGGACGACATAGTATTGTATGATGTTTTTTGTCAAATTTGTCTTGTGCCAGTTCTCAGCAGCAGGGGGCGCTCACTTTTCTCCTCCTATCACAAAAACATGAAATCACCCTTTAACCCTGACGTACTACATAGTATAGTAGGACGTTTTTGTCAAGTTTTGGACCAAAACTATGTTTTTAAAAAAATTGTCAGATTTTGGACGACATAGTATAGTATGTCGTTTTGGTCAAATTTTGGACCAAAAAAATATTTTCAAAAAATGTTGGACCAAAAAAAATGTAAAAAAAAATTTGGACCAAAAAAAAAATGTAAAAAAAATTTGGACCCAAAAAATTTTTGGGAAACATTTTGGACCAAAAAAAATGTTTGTTAAAATTTTGGAAGACATAGTATAGTATGTCGTTTTTGTCCAATTTTGGACCAAAAAAATATTTTCAAAAAATTTTGGACCAAAAAAATATTTTCAAAAAATTTTGGACCAAAAACAATTTTAAAAAAAAGAAATTTGGACGACATAGTATTGTGTGATGTTTTTTGTCAAATTTGTCTTGTGCCAGTTCTCAGCGGCAGGGGGCGCTCACTTTTCTCCTCCTATCACAAAAACATGAAATCACCCTTTAACCCTGACGTACTACATAGTATAGTATGACGTTTTTGTCAAGTTTTGGACCAAAAAAATGTTTTTTAAAAAATTGTCAGATTTTGGACGACATAGTATAGTATGTCGTTTTTGTCCAATTTTGGACCAAAAAAATATTTTCAAAAAATTTTGGACCAAAAAAATATTTTCAAAAAATTTTGGACCAAAAACAATTTTAAAAAAAAGAAATTTGGACGACATAGTATTGTGTGATGTTTTTTGTCAAATTTGTCTTGTGCCAGTTCTCAGCGGCAGGGGGCGCTCACTTTTCTCCTCCTATCACAAAAACATGAAATCACCCTTTAACCCTGACGTACTACATAGTATAGTATGACGTTTTTGTCAAGTTTTGGACCAAAAAAATGTTTTTTAAAAAATTGTCAGATTTTGGACGACATAGTATAGTATGTCGTTTTGGTCAAATTTTGGACCAAAAAAATATTTTCAAAAAATGTTGGACCAAAAAAAATGTAAAAAAAATAAATTTGGACGACATAGTAAAGTATGTCAAATTTTGGACAAAAATGTTTTTTTTTTTAATTTTTGGACGACATAGTATTGTATGATGTTTTTTGTCAAATTTGTCTTGTGCCAGTTCTCAGCAGCAGGGGGCGCTCACTTTTCTCCTCCTATCACAAAAACATGAAATCACCCTTTAACCCTGACGTACTACATAGTATAGTAGGACGTTTTTGTCAAGTTTTGGACCAAAACTATGTTTTTAAAAAAATTGTCAGATTTTGGACGACATAGTATAGTATGTCGTTTTGGTCAAATTTTGGACCAAAAAAATATTTTCAAAAAATGTTGGACCAAAAAAAATGTAAAAAAAAATTTGGACCAAAAAAAAAATGTAAAAAAAATTTGGACCCAAAAAATTTTTGGGAAACATTTTGGACCAAAAAAAATGTTTGTAAAAATTTTGGAAGACATAGTATAGTATGTCGTTTTTGTCCAATTTTGGACCAAAAAAATATTTTCAAAAAATTTTGGACCAAAAAAATATTTTCAAAAAATTTTGGACCAAAAACAATTTAAAAAAAAAGAAATTTGGACGACATAGTATTGTGTGATGTTTTTTGTCAAATTTGTCTTGTGCCAGTTCTCAGCGGCAGGGGGCGCTCACTTTTCTCCTCCTATCACAAAAACATGAAATCACCCTTTAACCCTGACGTACTACATAGTATAGTATGACGTTTTTGTCAAGTTTTGGACCAAAAAAATGTTTTTTAAAAAATTGTCAGATTTTGGACGACATAGTATAGTATGTCGTTTTTGTCCAATTTTGGACCAAAAAAATATTTTCAAAAAATTTTGGACCAAAAAAATATTTTCAAAAAATTTTGGACCAAAAACAATTTTAAAAAAAAGAAATTTGGACGACATAGTATTGTGTGATGTTTTTTGTCAAATTTGTCTTGTGCCAGTTCTCAGCGGCAGGGGGCGCTCACTTTTCTCCTCCTATCACAAAAACATGAAATCACCCTTTAACCCTGACGTACTACATAGTATAGTATGACGTTTTTGTCAAGTTTTGGACCAAAAAAATGTTTTTTAAAAAATTGTCAGATTTTGGACGACATAGTATAGTATGTCGTTTTGGTCAAATTTTGGACCAAAAAAATATTTTCAAAAAATGTTGGACCAAAAAAAATGTAAAAAAAATTTTGGACCAAAAAAAAAAATGTAAAAAAAATTTGGACCCAAAAAATTTTTGGGAAACATTTTGGACCAAAAAAAATGTTGGTAAAAATTTTGGAAGACATAGTATAGTTTGTCAAATTTTGGACAAAAAATTACCAAAAAATTTTTTTTGGATGACATAGTATTGTGTGATGTTTTTTGTCAAATTTGTCTTGTGCCAGTTCTCAGCAGCAGGGGGCGCTCACTTTTCTCCTCCTATCACAAAAACATGAAATCACCCTTTAACCCTGACGTACTACATAGTATAGTATGACGTTTTTGTTAAGTTTTGGACCAAAAAATGGTTTTCAAAAAAATTGTCAGATTTTGGACGACATAGTATAGTATGACGTTTTTGTCAAATTTTGGACCAAAATCTTTTTTTTTCTAAAAATTGTCACATTTTGGAGACATAGTATAGTAGGACGTTTTTGTCAAGTTTTGGACCAAAAAAATGTTTTAAAAAAATTGTCAGATTTTGGACGACATAGTATAGTATGACGTTTTTGTCAAATTTTGGACCAAAATCTTTTTTTTCTAAAAATTGTCACATTTTGGAGACATTGTATAGTATGTCGTTTTTGTCAAAGTCGATGCCAACTATTATGATGATGAATTTCCAGTCATTTCTAGATACTTTTTGTTTTGAGACTAAACTCAGCTCACTGTCAAAGTGCATCAGGGCAAATGGATCATTTCCTGATTTTCAAAAAATGCAAATATTTTCAACGGATCCTTGTTCAGGGCGACGCCGACTATTATGATGGTACATACTATGATGGACGCAACTTGCTTTATAGATAGATGGTCAAATTTTGGACGACATAGTATATAATGACGTTTTTGTCAAATTTTGGACTAAAATTTAAAAAATATATATATATTTTTACAAAAAAATTTCAAATAGTATGTCGCTTTGGAGGAATTGTGGACACATTTTTTTAGACTTTTCAAATTTTGGACGATCAAATGTAAATAAAAGGTCACGTCAACATCACATCATCTCTGCACAGCAGTTGCTTAGCAACCAGAGTCTGGTCAGTGTTGGAGGCAGCAGAACAGAGAGATCTGATGACCTTTGACCCAGAGGAGGCGTGTCTGACTCCACCGTGACGACGACGACGTTCTCGATGTGTCGACAAAAGAAAGAATTTGAAATGAAAAGAAGGAATCGTAGTGATTTAACATCGTTTCTGTTTTTCACTGACGTCGAAAAGTCCGTCCATCGTCTGCAGCTTTATCCTCCACCGGGGGGCGCTGCATCAATCTCAGCTGACATCGGGCAGTTCTTCACTCTTGTTCCAACCGGGCCTCGGACCCAGGTCTTCTTGCTGTTAAGGAAAAGAGCGCTGACGCTACGCTAACCTACGCCAAGTCCTCACAGGAAAATCAGGCGTTAAAATATCAACGGTTAAAAATGAAAAATATCAGAATCAAGAAAAATTCTGCTTCAAATAAAGCTCTGAAGCTTTTGTTTAAAATATTTCACATCCTTTTTTTTGTCCTGTTCATGAACTGTTTTCTGAGAATGGTGACACTGCCCCCCAGTGGCCACCGGCACGAACTGCAACAAGAGGAGAAAGGTTCATACGTCCATGCATTTTATATTTTCTACATATAAAACTGTTCAATTTATTCTATTTTGTTTATTGTCAAATTTTTTATTTTTTTTTAATAATAAAACATAAATAAATGTGTTTTTGTTGATAATAAAACATAAATAAATGAGTTTTTTGTTGATAATAAAACATAAATAAATGCGTTATTGTTGACAATAAAACGTAAATAACCAGTCAAACACGGTGATGTTGTGCTGATTCATGCTTTATTAAATCAATCATCGGAGAAAAACTCGAGGAGGCTGCGAAATAATTCAACGCTACAAACTTCTAACTTCAATCAAAACCAAAACCGCTGCGGGGGGCGACTTCACCAGATCACGCCAGACCACGCCTCCTCTTCTAATGCAGCTCTCCTGCTCTGCGGCGCCCCCTGCCTGTCAGGTGGACCTCTCTACAAACTAACACACAAACACGCTGCAGCCTCCGGGAGGAAGCTCCGCCTCTGCCAAGGAGCGCGCCACGGACTCCGCCCCCTTTTTCCCCTTTTGCTTTTGGTTTCGTTTCCTTCTTCGTGGAGGGGGGGGTCGGTGGGCGGAGCCACAGTGAAGCGCGGTCGTTGGCCAGAGGCGGAGCACAAAACGAACAAAAAAAACCACACACGGGCGCTCAGGGAGTGCAGGCCGCTCGCACTGTGAGCAGGTCGTGAGAAAAAACGGCGGTTCTGACATCATCAGTCGCGGCCTCGAGGTTCCGGTCGCGCCGCGTGCTCGCGAGGGTTAAGCGGCAAACGGCGCTCGGGGGACCTCGAGCGCCGCGTTCTAATCGCGTCTCTGATCGAGGAAACGTCGGCAGGGAGCCTCTCTACCTGCCGAGGCAATCTTAGTCTTCAACGGTACGGTTGAGGCACAGAGTTTAGTTTCTGGGTCGGAACAGGGTATTCGGTCCCTCGGGGGGGAACTTTCTCCCGTTTCGACCGCGTTCAGTTTCTGTTTCAGTTCATATTATTGTCATAAATAACAATGCATACATTCCCCACATAACCGTTCAATTCGGCTATATACATTATGTACATTATGTCAACGTCATA
This sequence comes from Microchirus variegatus, assembly GCF_963457635.1. Classification (NCBI taxonomy): domain Eukaryota; kingdom Metazoa; phylum Chordata; class Actinopteri; order Pleuronectiformes; family Soleidae; genus Microchirus; species Microchirus variegatus. The sequence continues at coordinate 1,382,553 of NC_139821.1, forward strand.
TTCATCCACTATGGCACATTTTATAACAACGTCAGACTTCCGCGAGTCCAGTTTGGCATAAATTAATGTCACGTTTGGTACAAAAATAGTTCATATTTACAAGAAGAGAAATTTCTTTTATCAGGTTTCGGTGCGTTTTCGCTAAATTTATAAATAAAAAGACGTGGAAGAAGTCGAGGAAAAGGGGAAGGTGAGCGTTTGTTTCGGGGTTTTTTTTTTTTTTTTTTCCTTACGCCGATCGGATGCTAATGTGAACGCGCGCCGAGTCGGATCCGAGCTCGTTGGACAGTTTGAGGGTGTACGTGCCGGCGTCTTCCTCTCTGACGCCGGTGATGATGAGCGTGGTCAAGTCCTCCTGGGTCTCCACGTGGAAGCGTCCGCCCGCCGTCACCGCCACGGTTCGGCCGCCGCGCGACCACTCGATGTTCTTGGCGTCGCCGGAGAAGGCGCAGGAGAGCGTGAGGACTTTGCCCACCTCCATGCTGATGTCCTCCGGCAGAGCCTCGATCCTGGGAGCAGAACCTGGAGAACCACAGCGGGAACAGGGAGCACAGGTTAAAGTAGACCGAGAACGAGAGAACCACAAGTGTACGAAATATGGGAACTGTTTCTGGACAGGAAGTAACTTTCTTAAAAGTATCTACGATAACTACAATCACGTCTTTATCTCACTGTTGGACAGACTTTTCCTTGTGTAAACTGGAGTTTGTAAACCACTCACTCTCCCACACCAAACCCCATAGAGAAAACCGGTGATTTTAGCTCAAAGTGGACACAGGAGCTGCTGGTCCTCTGCTGCCTCGTGTGGTCACTTTGTGTCACTGATTTTAATCCGAATGAAGATTTTTCAAAAGCAGAAGTGACAAAATAAGACATTGTAAGTTAGTGATGGAGGCAGCAGTGGATCAACAACTCCTGTGAAATCACTGATTTTCTCCATGGGCTTTGGTGTGGGAGAGTGAGTGGTTTTACAAACTCCAGTTTCCGTAGACTCAGGCTCCGTCCCAACACCTCCCTCTTAATATTTCCCCTTGGTTTTGAGTAACCTCAACCGTAAATTCCCCTCGTTGAGGGAAGTACTATTGGGACATCCCTACATGCAAATTAGCGTAGCGAACGTAACGAACGTGCTAACGTGCTACGTCTCATGTTGACAAAATCTTCTATTGTTTTTCTCCGGAATGTGATTGAAATCTGACATGTCCAGGGTATTCGTGTTCAAGTGAACGCCGCTACACACATCCAAAACACTGATAAAACTACCCAGATGTAGCAGAGCTAGCTAGCGGCTGTTTGCCGGGTGCTCAGAGAACATCCTACTCTCTCGGTGGCGCTCGGCGGGTAGCCGCTCGCTAGCTAGTTAGCTAGCTGGTTTCATAAATCGTCACTAATTTTCTGACATTAGTGTTCAAAGCTCAACAGTCCTTTGGATGTGTATTAAACCAACATATTCCAACACAATTCGACATTGTAACGCGCTTATTTGCGAAAATATATTATACAACGAAAATGATCCTCGTTTTCACTGAGCGTGAGCTGGCTGAGTTCTCAGCAGCAGGGGGCGCTCACAGCCCGAGTCCAAACCCCTCGAAGATAGATTGAAGACGTCCTCTTACCGATGGCTCTGAACGAAGATCCCATCTCGGTGAGGCTGCTGGAGCTCATGCCGTACGAGGACGCGCTGGACGTGGACATGGTCTCCAGCTTCATCTCAGCCGCCATGCTGCTGCTGCTGAAGGCGCTGGACTCCATCATGGACGACATCATGGCCTGCTGCGAGGAGGAGGAGGAGGAGGAGAAGGAGGACGACTCCTCCATGGTGCTGCGGACCTCCTTCCTCATCATCATGGACGAGCTTGCGGCCGACGACGACGATGACGATTCTTTGTGGCTCATCATCACTGATCCTGTTCGGGGTCAAAACGGAGACAATCGATCAGACAAATCCAAGCTAACGTTAAAAGCTAAAAACCACTGGAACGACGCACTCACCTTTCAGTGCCAGTTGTTGCTGCTGCTCACGGTAAGCGGTGACCTTCATGCGTATGGACTGGAACACCTGTCCGGTGAAGGAGAAGGAGGATTTGGCGACGCCTCCCTCTGAGGTCATCTCACAGACGTACTCTCCCTGATCGCTGTCCGTCAGATCGTGGATTAAGAGGCTGCAGGAGCCTTCCGACTGTTTCATTTCAAAGCGACTGCTCTGCGAGAGCCTCCTCCCGCTGACGTACCACACCACCTCCCTGACGCTGCTCTCGCAGACGCACGACATCCTCACCGAACCCTCGCAGGCCTCGGCCGCGAGCGCGCTGAGGATCTTGGGAGGTTTCGGAGTTGGGGATTTGACCGCGGGCGGAGACACGACCCTCTTCGTTGGAGGAGGAGACTTCATCCTCGGAGGTGATTTGAGTCCCTCGGGCTCAGGGGACTTCAGGGTCCTGGGGGATCTGACCCCTAACGGCTCTGGTGACTTGATGCCCTTTGGTGTTTTGAGTCCAGCAGGTTCTGGAGACTTCAACCCTCTCAGTGTCTTGAGTCCCGTGGGCTCAGGAGATTTGATGCCACGAGGAGATTTCGCCTCCTCGGGTTCAGGTGACTTGATAGTTGTCGGTGACTTAAGTCTGGGTTCTGGGGATTTCAAGCCCCGAAGAGACTTGACTCCCTCAGGTTCTGGAGATTTGACGCCGGGAGCTGGTGATTTCACGCCGGGCGCTGGAGAGGCTGCAGACGGAGCAGGGGACTTGACGCCTCGAGGGGTTTTCACTCCCTCGGGTTCAGGGGACTTCACAGTCGGCGTGGGTGACTTCACACTCGGAGCAGGAGAAGTTACACTTGGTTCAGGTGATTTGACTGAAGGTTCAGGTGATTTGACTGAAGGTTCAGGTGATTTGACTGAAGGTTCCGGGGACTTGACGCTGGGTTCCGGGGACTTTACACTTGGAACAGGGGAAGTTATGGAGGGAGCAGGGGATGGGGCCGAAGGCTCTGGAGACTTCATTGCCGGTTCAGGGGATTTGACGACCTTGACTTCTTCTTTAACAGCTGCTCTGCGGACGGTCAGCGTGAAGTGAGCCTCCTGTCTGCCTGCCGAGTTCTCCACCACCACCGTGTAACTGCCCTCATCGGACACGGTCACAGAGGAAATCTCCAAACTGGATTTGTACTGAGTGGACGTGACCTGGACGTTATGAGACGAGACCAGAGTTCTGCTCTCGCGAATCCACGTCACGGTGGGCGCGGGGTCGCCGTCGATATCGCAGAAGAATCTGGCCGTTTCTCCCTCCGCGATGGTCACAGACTGAGGTTTGGTGAGGATTCTGGCCGGAAGGGAAGGCTTCGTCTTTTCAACAGAAACCACTTCAGCGGCAGAAACGGCAGAAACGGCAGAAACGGCGGAAACGGCGGAAACGGCAGAAGATGACTTGACTTTAGCTTCAGTTGTGGCGAGCTTCCTGGTTAGAGAATACTGGTCTGAGGAGGAGTCAGATGACAGGTAATCTGCCGAGGCAAATTTGACCGATGAATCGTACCTCTCAGCAGAGGAGAACCTTTCAGCAGAGGAGAACCTCTCGGCAGAGGAGAACCTCTCGGCAGAGGAGAACCTCTCAGCAGAGGAGAACCTCTCTGAGGAGGCAGCGTATCGCTCGCGTTCAACAACCTCTCGCGTCTCGGTGTACTTGGACTTGCTCTCCTCCACCGCAAAGTGGCTCTCGGTGGCGTAGCCGGCTTTGAAGTGGGTGGTGTGATAGTGGTCGACTCGAGTCACGTCGGGCACGTACGCTTTGGGAACTTCCTCGTCTCTGCGGCGAGAGGAGAAGGAGGTGTAGCAACCCCCCGTCACGTCCAGGGTGGCGTAGTCGGAAGCCTCGCCCTTTGAGTTGGAGCAGACGCAGCGATATGTACCGCTGTCCTCGTCCTGGCAGTTCAGGATAGCGATGGACAAGACTCCGCTCATGTTGGAGAAGACGTACTTCTCGCTGGTTTCGAAGATCGCGGTTCCGTTGTGGAACCACTGGATTTCCGCCTCGGGCTTAGCCTGGACGTTCAGAGTGAATTTGGTGTCGTGGCCGATGGGAATGCGATGGGAGCGCATCCTGACCGTCACGCGAGGAGCGTGGTCGAGGCTGAACGGCGTCTGGCTGACCACCTGGTATTTCCTTTCCGCCTTCAGGGCAGCTTTTCTTGCCTCGTAGCGGGACATGATGTCAAAGCGGGCGGAGCGTTCGAAGCGGGACGAGGAACGAGAAGACCTCTCAACTGATCTGACGGGACTGGGTGAGCGTGGGCGAGTCCTCTCTGGTGTGGGAGACCTCCTTTCCACCATCTCTCCCTCCACCTCCACGAGTCTGACCCGCGGTTGTCTGATCAGCTCTGAAACTGGACGCATCAGCTCGATGTACGTGGGAGACAATGACCTCCTCCTTCTCATGTACTGAGAAACTGTGCGTTTCTTCTTCGTCTCGGCAACTTCCACCACCTGCTGCCTGACCTCCTGCTGCCTGACCTCCTGCACCATCTCATCTTCCAGACATGTGCACGGGCTCCGAGGAGGCGAGGCAGAAAAGCCGAGCTCCAGCTCATCCTCCAGCCTCATCCTCTCCTCCTCTGTCCTCCTCCTGGAAACGTATTCGTCATCGCTCAGGTCTCCGAGAGATCTCCTCCTGGATCGGAAGGACACCTCGGATTCAAGAGAGGGCGAGCGGCGCGCGGGCCTGACTGTCTCCAGATCGTCCAGGCTGAGTTTTGGAATACGCCACCTTGGCCGGTACTGGTCGGTGATTCTGGGAAGAGGCATGACGTAGAACTGTTCCCACCTGGACAGACGAATGCGCCTCTGCCTCTTCTGCACGACCCTGTCCATCCTCTCGGGAAGCTCATACTGGACTCTCAGCTTCTTGTACCACTTCATTTCCGAGAGAGGCACAAACTGCTTGATGCCCTTGTCTTCGTCCAGATCTCTTGGATCGTGAACCAGAGGCTCGGGTATCTCATACGGCATGAAGATTCTCCTCTCCTCCTCCAGCTTCTTGGTGTCGGACTTCACAACTGTGATGTCGAACTCCCCTTCCACGTTCTTGGTGCTCACTGCAGGTTTGTACAGGTCCGCAGCAAACTTGAGAGCCTCCTGCGCGGTGGGGTTGAACGGCACCAGCTCCTCGGTTGCGGCGATCTGCTGGGCCATCTTGTTTGTCTTTTCGATTTGCATCTGAACGTGCAGGTGTTTCTCCTCCTCGCTCTTGTACTGTCTCCTGGTGTAGGTCAGGCGGTCGACCTTCAGCGTAGCCTGGCAGCTCACAGAGCCTGCGCAGTTGGCTGCCGTAACCTTGTACACACCAGCATCCTCCAGCAGAGTCTCTCTGATGTGCAGGACGTGGTAATCGACATTCTGCTGAATGACAACCACCTTGGGACCAAACTCCAGGGGTTTGCCGTCCTTCTCCCATTTCAGAGCAGGGGTTGGGACTCCGGTGACCTTGAGTTCGAAGCGGACGCTGTCGCCTTCATTGCACTCGACATTAGCCAGCAGGCGTTTGAACATGGGCCTCATGGTATCGGCTGACACGGGGTGAGGGGTCACGGTGAGGTGGGCTTGGCAGCTGTCGTCTCCAAACTTGTTGTGGGCCATGACCGTGTACTCGGCGTCGTCGCTCATGTCCAGGTTGTGGATGATCATCTGGTACAAGCCCTTGTCGGTCGCGAACGTGTACTTTCCGTCGTCGTCGCCCGGTTTGATTCTCTCTCCGTTCTTAAGCCAGGTCACTTGAGGATCCGGGTGCACAGTAATGGTGACGCCAAAGCGAACGTCCTCGCCAATGTAGGCGGTGGTGTTGTAGAGCGGCAGCGTGAACTCGGGTGGTCTCTGCAGGAGTTTAACCCGGTCGACTCTGCGCCTCAGTTTCCTGATGGAGCGGCTGACGTAAAACTCTCTGATGCTTCTCACCGTCTCGACAAAGAGTTCTCCGTAAGCGCTGTCTTCCCCTTCGTCGCTCACCACCTTGCATCTGTACACGCCATCGTCGCTATCCTCCACGTCCTTCACGTAGATGCTGGCAAAGCCGTTGCTGTACGTCATCTCGTACTTGGGGCTTGGGTGGAGCTGACGGTTGCCGAAGTACCACGAGACCTGTGTGCTCTTGTCGTAGCTGGAAATGACGCAAGTGAATTTGACGTAGCCGCCGACTTCAGCCGAGCCATGCATGACTGGGCCAGAGCGAAGGCCGTGGCACTCGGTTCCGATCTTGACTTTGCCCACAGCCAGTCCTCTCTGGTTCTTGAAGGCACCGCCGTAGGCGACGCGAGCCGCAGATACAATAGTGTCTGTCTTTTTCACAAGCGTCTGGTAGTACCTCCTGTGCTTCAGGGTCCTGATGGTCTTGCTGCTGACCTGCTCAATCTTCATCCTGAGCCACGGGTGCTCCAGAGCCTCATGGGCAGTCATACGTAGCTTCCTGTCCTTGACGAGAAGTCTGTCCACAAAGTCCATGGCCTCCAGGCTGATGTCCTTAAACGCTTCACTGTCAAAGACGTACTCACAGCTGGAGATGTTCTCAATCATCTTTGTCGTGGACTCTGCGGCGAATGGATTGAGGCCGCTGAGCAGAATGTAGGCGATGACACCGACAGACCACATATCAGTGGCAGTTGTGATTAGATCGTGGCGGTGAACCTCAGGGGCGCAGTACTCAGGAGCCGAGAAGAGCATTCTGATGTTCTCTCCGGGCACCAGCTGCCTCGCCTGGCCCATCTCCAAAATCTTAATGACGGTGCTCCTCCTGGTGGTGTAGACGATGTTGTCTGGACGAATTTCAAAGTGACCGTAGTTGTGGCTGTGCAAGACCTTCAGGGCAGAGCAGACTTGTCTCAGGTAACGGACAATCTCCTGCTCCGTTAACTCAAAGTTGCTGGTTCCCAGGCGTTCAAAGATGTCGACTCCAGATATAAACTCAAAGATCAGCACAATCTCCTCCATACTTTCAAAGTATTCGTGCAGGTAAATGACGTTCTTGTGCCTCGCTACGTTCAGGGCCTCAATCTCCCTGAGAACCAACTCTCGGTCGGTTCCTCTGACCTTGATGAACTTGGCCATGAAAGTCTTCTTGGTGGCGATCTCCATGCAGCGGTAGACCGCTCCAAACTGGCAGCGAGCGAGCTCCTCAGAGATGATGTACTTGGAGGACAGCTCCTTCACCTTGTAGAACGGAGCTTCTCCTTTGATGGACTCTCTGGCTTCGTCCACTTCCTCGTCATAGTTCCTGATCACAGACTTATCTTCCTTTGTCGTGACTGGCTCTGTTGGCTGAGAGGGAGGACTCAAGCCAAACTCGTTCTCCGCAAGGACGCGGAACTGGTACTTGGCCTTTCCGAACACGTTGATGATGGTGATGCTGCAGTCGCAGGTCTGTCCGGCACGGATCCACCTGTCACCACTGGTTGGACACTTCTCAACAATGTAGTTAATGATGTCACTTCCGCCGTCGCTGGCTGGCGGCTCCCAGGTCAGGGTGATGGAGTCCCTCGTAATGTCGCTGACCACGAGTCCTTTAGGAGCTTCGGGTATGTCCACCACGTTCACCTCAATGGTTTGCTTGTCTGTTCCAAACCTGTTCTTTGCAGTAATGGCATAGTAGCCGGTATCCTTCCTCTGCACCCCCTTCTGGAAGACCAGGGAGGTGAAAGATCTCGTGGTGATAACTTGGTAGTAGACAGAGTTGGACAGGATCTCCTGACCCTTCTGCCAAGTGATCGCCGGCTCAGGCTTTCCAGAGATGGGGATCTTGATTGTGATATTATCTCCACGGACAGCGTGAACTGCTCCCATTCCCTGGAGCTCTTTGGGCAGGTGGATCTTAGCGGGAACTGGAAATGAAATGACAATTAGTTAGAAATTAGAATCCATTCATCGAGCGAGAACTACTCAGTGGAGACAAAGGATAAAGTCTTTACCTTCCACCTCCAGGTTGGCAGTTGCCGAGATGGATCCTGATGGGTTGGTTGCTCTGACTTGGTAAACCGTAGCATCGTTCTCATTTGCAGATGTGATAACAAGCTGGTAGTAACCTCCCTTGAACTCCAGGGCTTTGATCTTGGTTCCGTCTGCCAGGACTTCTTTTCCACTGCGGTACCACTTCACCACAGGATTTGGATGTCCCAACACCTTGTTATAGGGAAAATAATCAGGTTAGGGAAGAAAAGAATGGACTGGACAAATATCTTCACAGATGTAGGTGCAAACATCTGAATTACCTTGGTGACAAAGGTGGCGCTGGCTTGGTATTTGACGGTCATGTCCCTGATCTCCTCTCTGAAGGCAGGAGCTCGTGGAGCCTGGTCTGACTTGGGGATGATGGGCTCAGAGATCTCGCTCCAGTCGCTCTCACCGCCGGCGTTCTCACACTTGACGCGGAACTCGTACTCGAAGCTCTCGATCAAGGCCGTGACCTCGAAACTCGTTTCAACGACCTTCCTCGAGGTCACAGACATCCACTTGTTCTGCTTCTTCTCGCGTTTCTCCAGGTAGTAGTTTGTGATCTTGGCACCGCCGTCGCTGCTCGGAGGCTTCCAGCAGACCACGCAGGAGTCTTTGGTGGAGCTGATGATGAACGGCCGCTGTGGGATGCCCGGTTTTTCTGAAAAACAAAAAAGGCCGTCGTTACTGTACGCTCTACATCACTGAGCTAACGCTAAAACTGGCTAAATAAAAACAACAAGGGGGCACTTACCGAAAGGACTCTTGATGATCACCACGGATGGGATCTCCAGAGACTCACTGACTCCGTACTGGTTCTGAGCAGAGACTCTGAAGTAGTAGCCGGCGCTCTCGGTCAGGTTGGGAACGCGGCAGGTGGTGCCAGAGATGGAGGAGGACACCAGGTGCCACTGCTCGCCTTCTTTGGCCTCACGCTTCTCCACGATGTAGTTTGTGATCATGGAGCCGCCGTCGTCCTTCGGAACCTTCCAGCTGATGACGACTGAGCTCTTCAGCAGACCTTCAACAACCATGGGACCCTCAGGGATGGAGGGTTTATCTGTAGAAACCAACACACGTGATCAGCAACCAGAACTTCTTTTATTAACTGTGTTTAGACCTGTTTAGGCTTCAGATTTTACCTTGGATTTCCACGCGTAACACGGTCTCAATGGTTCCGTACACGTTGCTGAGCTGCACCTTGTAGCGGCCAGCGTTGGTCTTTCTCTGGGCGTTCCTCACCACCAGGTGGGTGTAGCTCTCTGTGTTCTCAATGATCACGTTCTCTGACGCGTTCAGGGGCTTCTTGCCATAGAACCACATGATCTGGGGGATGGGACGCCCGATGTAGACGACATGCAGGCGCAGGCTGGTGCCGGCCCCGGCGTAGTATTTCTCCTTCAGAGGGAAGCCGGGGTGGAACTGCGGAGGTGCTTGAAGGCGTAGTTTGCCACTGGTTTCGATCTCGCCGGCCTCGTTGAGGGCCCGGCAGGTGTACAGACCCTCGTCTTCCTGCTCGTCCGTCAGCACGCTGAGTGAGTGGTTGCGGCCGTCCGAGCTCATCTTGTACTTGCGGCTCTGGATCAGTTCCTTGCCGAAGCGGTACCACTTGATGTCGGGCAGAGGTCTGCCAATGATGCCGCAGGTCAGAGTGCCCGACTCGCCGAGCTTGGTGGTTACGTCCTCGATCTCTTCCTTCAACACTGGAGCCTCGCCAACTGTAGATACATCAGTAAAGTTTCATTAACATCATAATATTTACAGCGCCCTCGTGACCCTCGTGTGGAGGATAAAGCTGTAGAAAATGGATGGATGGAGATTCTCACCGCTCAGTTTGGTCTTGATGCCCATGGGTGTACGACGAGGTCGGCTGAGTCCGGTCTCGTTCTCGGCAAAGATCCTGAACTCGTACTCGGTCGCCTCCATCAAGCCGCCCATAGTGAACTGACGATCCTTAGAGCGCTCCTTATTGCATTTCTTCCAAGCGCTCTCCCCGGACTGCCTGAACTCGAGCCAGTAGCCCAAGATCTCCTTGCCGCCGTCATGCTCTGGTCTGAGCCAGTGGATGGTGATGCTGTCTTTGGTGATGGAGACGATGTCGATCTCTCCAGGTTGGCTGGGTTTGTCTAAACAGAGATAGATAAAACCTGAGCGTTAACCCTCCTGCAATATTTTTTCTCCGTGCACGATCTGGCGCCCTTAAAAAATCACCGCTCACCAAAGGGATCTTTGCAGATGACGGACTCTGAAACGGGACCGGCTTCGCTCTGCCCGATTTCATTCTGAGCCACCACCCTGAACATGTACTCTGCATCGGGGATCAGACCAGTGACGTTGTACATCGTGGTGGTGATGTGGGTCTTGTTGTGGCGGACCCACTTCTCCGTGGACACCTCCCTCCTTTCCACGTAATATCCTGTAACGCGGGAGCCGCCGTCGTCGCGAGGACGGGCCCAGGACAGAGACACTGTGGACTTGGTCACTTCCATGATCTCTGGTGGGTTGCTGGGAGGTTCTGGTGGGCCTGGAGGTGAAGCGAGTCGTCAGTGAAATCTTACAGGATCGCAATGAGGGGGGGGAAAAAAAAGGTAAGTATCGGTACTCACAGAGCGGCGTCTTCGGTGTGACGGACTCGTCAGACTTCAGAGATCTGCTGACGCCAAACTGGTTCTCAGCAAAAACTCTAAAGTGATACTCGACGTTCTCCTTCAGGCCCTTCACGGTCAGAGAGGTCTCGGTGACCCGAGCGCCCACGGTGTACCAGGCAGCCTTGGGAACCTCCCGTCTCTCCAGGATGTATCCCATGATGTCGCAGCCGCCGTCGTCGGAAGGCGGTCTCCAGCTGACGCGGACCGATCTGGCTTGAATGTCATCGAACTCCAGAGGGCCTTCTGGGGCATCGGGGCGACCGATCACCTTCACCTGGAGATTCAAACGCATAGAAATTCAACTCCAAATATATCAAGAAAATCTATTGGATTATGAAGTGAGATTTCATCTTGCTGAAGTTACCTTGATGTACACGGCCTTCCTGCCACACTTGTTCTCCAGCAGCAGGTCGTAAGTACCAGTGTCGTCTTTGTGCGCCTCTTTGATGACCAGCTCAGTAATGTCGTCGTAGGTGGCGATCATAGCGCGGTGCGAGATGTCGCGGCCATCTTTGGTCCACTTGCAGATGGGGATGGGTTTGCCCTTGATGGGCACAGACAGGTGAATGACTCCACCCTGGCGCACCACATAGCCCTCTTCGTATTTGCGATCCAGCACGTAGTCGGGATAAACTGAGGATAGAGATGACATGTTTGTTAATTCGGTTGGAGGTAGGAGAGTAGAATAGAGAGCGTGATGTTTATTAGATGGTAAAAATTTCTCCTACACAGCATCTCCTGGACTTTAACCACTCCGGGAATCTCAGCGGGCTCTCCAGAACCACCGGCGTTGCAGGCGCTGATCCTGAACTTGTACTCGGCGCCCTGAGGCATGTGGGTGAGGATGTACTCGCACATCTTGGTGGGCGTGGTGTTGCACAGTGTCCATTCCACCTGGTCCACCTTCTGCATCTCGACAAAGTAACCGGTGATGACGGCGCCGCCCTCCTCTTCGGGTGGCGACCAGGCCAGAGAGACTGAGGTCCTTGTTGTGTCTGTGACCCTGGGATTCATTGGAGGTCCTGGAGGTTCTGTTCGGGTTAGGGTTTAGACATCTGGTCAAAACACTGACATCAGAGTTATTAGTATTAAAAGCAAAATAGTAGTTTAGTCAGGTACCAATGGGATCCATGGCGACGGTGATGGCAGAGCTCTCGCTGGGTTTGCCTGCTCCTCTCGAGTTGATGGCAGTGATGCGGTATTCGTACTCCAAGCCCTCGATAAGACCAGAAGAGCGGTACCTGGTCATGGTGACGGGGTTCTTGTTAATCCTCAACCACCTGTCGGAATGGGCCTCCTTACGTTCAATGAGGTAACCAGCAATGGTGGAGCCACCGTTGTCCTCTGGTGGTTGCCAGGTAACGGTCATGCCCTCATGGGTGACGTCGACGATCTCTGGCCTGTTTGGAGGTCCAGGGATAGCTGCGCGGGGAGAGCAACATAACTCACTGTGAGGAAAAGTACTTTTCAGTCTGATACTGCTAACAAATAAAACTAGAACATATGTACTCATTTCGGCGGGGCTAGCTTAAACGTGCTAGTACGAGTTCGTTCAAAAGTAAAGACTAGTCATTTTCGTTTTTCCAAAATGGCCGACTTCTGGGTGGGCGGAGCTAAAATGTCTAATTGTCTAATTACATTAGACATTTGTTTGGAATCATAAGAGCAACAACTGTACCAAGTTTGGTTCAAATTGGAACAACTATGTGTGATTTAGACACAAAAGAAAAAATAAAAAATGTAGCAGTTTATGCAAATTTGACCACTTTATCTCGCGTCAAAAGATCCCAAAAAAATCCTCGAGAAAATTTGGACTATGCTCAACACACTCACCAAATTTCATCCAGATCGGACTACTTTTGTGTCATCCCAACCCGACTTCTGGGGGCGCTGTTGAGCCTTGGGGCTCGTCACGGGTTAGTGCCCTATGCCACTATTGCATTTTTTGCCTACCCGACCTCCATGCCAAATTTCAAGAGAATTCATGCATGTTAACCCCCTCAAAATTGACCGCAACGTCGGAGAAAAAATAAAATAAAAATCTCAACAGGAACAATAGGTTACTCGCACTTTGTGCCAGGTGCTCGGGCCCTAATGATAACTTACTCTTGATGGTCTTGCACTCCACCACCTCAGACTGCAGGAAGAGGCCGATGCCAAAGCGATTCATGGCAGCGACCCGGAACACATACTCGGTTCCCTCTGAAAGTCTGGAGAACTTGAAGCAGGGTCGGGTCACAGACTCTGAGACGGTCATCCAGCCGGGCCTGTGGGCATCGCGCTGCTCCACCACGTAGCCGCTGACATTGGCGCCGCCGTCCTTCTCCGGAGGCATCCAGCTGACCGTCACGGACAGACCGTCGGTCTCCTCGATCCTCATTGGACCGATCGGGATGCCAGGTTTGTCTGGATGGACAGGAGGATGCGGTGAGTTAGTATCTTACATCGTTTCTTTGTACTAATTACTGTTAATGTTTGCGTTTTCCCTCACCGAGGATGATGACTTTGATGACCTCGGTCGCCATGCCGATGGCATTCTTTACTTGTATCGTGTAGTCTCCCGTGTCGTTGATTGTGGTCTCGCGTATGACCAGGTGGGTGTATTTGCCGTTGCTTTCGATCTTGATGCGGTCCAGGCTGTCCTTGAGCTGGACGCCGCCAAAGAACCAGAGGACCTCAGGCTGAGGTTTGGCTTGTATCGGGATGTTGAGGTCGATGGGTCTGCCGCGATTCACGTGGACAATCTTCTGAGGGATGTTGGTCAAGTCAATCTTGGGCATCACTGGAACACACAAGAGATTTTATTTAAGGGACTTCAGAGAACATTTTCATCATGTATATATCTAGGGTACAATGGACGTGTTTTCTTACCCTTAATCTCCTGGACCGTGACCGGAGTCACCATGTCCATGTGCTCGCCGGCTCCTCTGCTGTTCGTGGCTCGGACTCTGAACAGATACTGGTCGTTCTCCATCAGAGACTGGATGGTGTGCTTGGTCACGGAGGCCTTGACCGTCGCCACAGAAGCCCAGCGGTCCGAGCCCACTTTGCAGGCCTCGATGTTGTAGCCGGTCAGTCTGCTGCCGCCGTCGTGGATCGGCCTCTCCCAGTGCAGGGTGACTGAGGACTTGGTGACATCGACGACCTGGAGATTGAGGGGCACCGATGGCACCTCGCACACCAGCACGGCCTCAGCCGTCTCGCAGGGCTCGCCGACACCGTAGATGTTCTCTGGCAGGACTCTGAAGAAGTAGTGCACGCCATCCTCCAGACCAGTGATCCTGTACAGGGTCTTTCTGCACTCGGTGGTGACGGTCTTGTATGATTTCATGTTGGCGTCGCGCTTCTCGATGATGTAGTTGCTGACGTGAGCGCCGCCGTCGATGCTCGGGACGTCCCAGGTGATGACGACAGACTCCTTGGTGTAGTCCTTCACATTCACACAGCCTGGAGGACCAGGAGTGTCTGGTGTGGCGAAAGAAAAGATCTTAGTATGCATATTTCATATATCCACGAACGTTAAGTTGTGCAAACTTTTTAACGACTCACCATAAACCTTCACCAGGATTGTGGCAGTCTTCTTGCCAGACGGATTCTCCGCTTCGACAACGTATTTCCCGGAGTCGTAGCGGTTAATCTTCTCCACTATTAGCATCGTGTAGCTATCGGTGGTTTCAATGAAGCCGCGGCTTTGCAGCTCCACGCCGGTCTTCCTCCAGGACACCACTGGTAGCGGCCGTCCGGTGAAAGTCACAAACAGTCGCAGGGATCCTCCGGCGCGCAGACACAACGTTTTCTTAAGGTCGTCATCCAACTCCAGGTCAGGCATTTCTGAGAGGGTGAAATGAGCTGCGTTAAATGTCTTATTTGTCATTGGTTATCATGAAAATATTCAATCGTTTTAGTTGAAACCACTCACCAATTCTCTCCAGTGGCTCCACCTCAGCACTAGGTTCGCTGAACTCGCCGGTGCCATTGCTGTTGATGGCGGCTACTCTGAACCGGTACTTCTTATTGGCCGTCAGCCCTGCGGCCACGTACTCCGTGGTTTTGAGGGCCTTGGCGGTGGCGCGGTACCACTGCTCGGAGCCCTCCTCCAGGATCTCCATCACGTAGCCTGTGACGTCGGAGCCGCCGTCGTACATGGGCCTGGTCCAGGTCATGCTAATGCTACGCTTGGTTGTGTCGGTGATGCGCGGCGTCGACGGAGGAGCAGGTGTATCTGAGAGTAGATGAAATGAATATGATAAATGAAGTTCTTTAAATCTCAGCACTAGTTAAGGACCGAAAAAGACTGTCGGAGGTAAACTCTTCTTACATGTGGGGTCTTTGCAGAGGATGTAGGGCGAGGCATCGCTTGGCACGCTGTCTCCTGCGGCGTTGACCGCCGTGACCCTGAACATGTAGTCGCTTCCCTCCAGGAGGCCTGTGATCTTCAGACGAGTGTCGTAGATGGTGTAAGTCTTGTTCACCCGAGTCCACCTGTGTCCAAAACAAGGCGTCCAGTGATGAGCGACAAGGTGGAAGCCTTTAATAAGTGCTTTCCAGTTTCCACAACTTTGGTCGGGTTTGCTAACTAGCATGATAATTCATATATTAAACCACAGTAACAACAATAGGGGGCAGTGACTGACATAAGTGAGTTCAAATTAGCGGGCGCTACGACTGAAACCTCACAACTGGAAGGCCACGAGGTGCCGGTCTCACCTGGTGCTGTTCTTCTCTCGTTTCTCCACGATGTAGGTCTTGATCTCGCTGCCTCCGTCGCTCTCAGGCTTCAGCCACTCGATGATGACGTGCTCCTTGCCGACCGCGGTGGTTTCTGGTGTCCCGGGCTGTGACGGCACAGCTGCGAGACGGAAGAAGGGGGTTAAGATGGTCAGAATCAGGTGAATGTCACTTCAACTTGTTTTGAACTGAACTGCCCTTGAATGAATAATGAATAAAAGTTGAAGCTCACTGTAGGCGTTCCTGGCGACGACGGCTTCAGACTCCAGAGGAACTCCGGGTCCATACTTGTTGACTCCTCTGACTCTGAAGTTGTACTCGTTGTTCTTGATCAGCCTGGAGCTGACGCACGACAGCGTTTTGCACTCGGTCTCCATGGCGACCCAGTTGAGGCGGCTGGTCTCGCGGCGCTCCACGATGTAATGGGTGACGCGGTCGCCGCCGTCCTCCGTCGGGATCTTCCAGGACACCGTGCACTTCTCCTCCGTCACTCTGCTGATGACGATCTTATCGGCCGGAGGTCCCGGTGTGTCTGAAAGACGAGAACCAGAATCAGAAATCCTGCCACACGTCTACTAAATTCATCGACGTTGTCGTCATAGTAATAATCACCTAGAACTTTGACGCTGACGGAGGCCGTCTTGGTTCCGCTGGCGTTCTTGACGGTCAGGACGTATCTGCCCGAGTCAAACCTGTCGCAGTTCTTAATGACAGCCATGGCCCTGGTGGCCGTGTAGGTCAGGGAGTGCTTCTCCCCGAGCTCCAACATCTTGTCGCCCTTGGACCAGTACACGGTGGGTTCGGGTTTACCACCGACGGCGCCGTCCAGGACGAGGTCGGAGCCGGCGGTGACGACGACCACCTCGCCCACCAGGCTGCTGTCCAGTTCGGCTCTGGGAGGAGCTGCAGCAACAAAAGGTTACGCAATATTATAAGTGACGCAATATAACAGAACTAAGACTTAGTCAGCGATTAAATAACCATCAAACTTACAGTATTCGTCCTTGCATGTGACGGGTCCGGTCGACTGCGACGGCGCACTGTGGACTCCGGCGGCGTTCTTGGCGATGACGTGATATTCGTAAGTCTCGCCCTCTCCCAGGTTGGACACGGTGAAGTAGTTCTCAGTGATGGTGGTGTAGTTGCACTTGAGCCAGCGGTTGTCGTCCCACTCGTCCGTGCTGTAGACTTTCCTCTCCACCACGTAGCCCACGATCTTGCTGCCGCCGTCGTTGAACGGCACGGTCCAGCAGATGGACACGGAGGTGCGGCTGATGTCCGTCACCTCAGGTTTACCCGGAGGATCTGAGGAGAGGAAGAAAAACACCGTGTTTTACTCCGTGACATTAGCAAATTAAAGATGAACTCTTGGGTGTCCAATTTGGTTCCACCTTCACCGCATAGGTTTAAGGTCTGTAAATAAGACGTGAATGTTTCTCCTCACCGACAGGATTGAGCGCCACCACAGGTCTGGAGGCCTCGCTGGCCTTGCTGAGTCCGGCAATGTTCATGGCGTACGCCCTGAACTGGTACTCCAGGCCCTCGATCAGGTTGGAGATCTTGTAATGGCACTCCAGGCAGGGCAGCTTGTTCTCCCTCACCCACAGGATGGTGTTGCGTTCCTTCTTCTCGATCCAGTAGCCTGTCACTTGGCTGCCACCGTCTGCGTATGGCAGATCCCACTTGATGCTGATGGCGTTTGCAGACACAGATACCACATCTGGACGGCTTGGAGGACTTGGAGCAACTGTAAATATATTCAAAAAATGCATCAAACTCAGGCATTCGTACTGAAAATATAGGCACTTTATCGTTATCTGAACGTAGGATTTGAACGTGTCTTACTGTATGGATGCTCGATGACCACAGCAGCAGACTCGATGGACTTGCTGACGCCAAACTTGTTCTCGGCGCACACCCTGAAGGTGTACTCCATGTACTTGGTCAGATGCGTCACCTTGATGGTGGTTCTCATCACGCTGGAGTTCACCACTTGCCAAGAGGCGGAGCCGGACTCCCGTTTCTCCACAATGTAGTTGGCGATGTCGGAGCCGCCGTCGTCGGATGGCTCAGACCAGGACAGGGAGCAGGATTCTGAGGAAACTCCGGAAATCTCCACGGGGCCTGTGGGTGGAGATGGGCGACCAACAACAACCACGGTGACTGCGAATGTCTTCACACCAGCAACGTTTTCCAGGACCAGATAGTATTTGCCACTGTCGCTTCTCTTGCTATCTTTCACCACCAGGGTGGTTCTCTCCTTTGTGGTCACGATGGAAAGTCTGTCGGTCTCCTTCAGCTTCATCTCCTCCAGCTTCCAGGTGACCTTAGGTGCAGGTCTGCCGCTGATAGGGATGTCAATGGTGAAGGTGTTGGAGATCTTGCAAGTGATGAGCTGGTTGGTAATGCTGCTGAGGTCAGCAGTGGGTTCGATGCGAGGCTCTTTAATGACCACGGAGCTCAATGTTGCCTGAGGATCACTGATGCCGGCATCGTTTTGGGCTTTGACCCTGAAGTCATAATCCGTGTTCTCGATCAGACCTTCGACCAGCATCTTCCGCGATTTGGTCTCTCCGTAAAGCACCCAGTGGTCACTGCCTCTGGCTCTGAACTCCACGATGTAGCCTCTGATGCGGCTGCCGCCGTCATGCTCGGGCTTCAGCCACACCAGAGAGGCTGTGGAGTTGGTGGTGTCGACGACATCCAGCCTCTTGGGCGGCGCAGGTTCTTCTGTGGCTATGACAGGCTCGGTCATCTCGTGAGGTTCTCCTTGGCCATAATGGTTGACGGCAATCACTCTGAACAGATACGGCACACCGATATCCATACCAGTGACTCGGATCATTTGACGAGAGCTCTTGTTACTGACCTCCTGCCAGGCCAGACGGCTGGCCTCACGCTTGTCCACGATGTAGTGGTGGATTCTGGCTCCACCATCAGTGGTGGGGGCGTCCCACATCAGCGTCAGGGCTCCCCGGGTAACGTCTTTGAAAGTGATGGCTCCGGGAGGTCCGGGTGTGTCCAGCACTTTGACAGTGAAGGTGATGGACTTGCGTCCACTGTTGTTCTCCAGAGACAGGGTGTATTTGCCAGCCTCGTACCTCGTGCAAGCCTCGATGGTCAGAGTGGAGAACGACTCGGTGGTGTTGACGTCAGCCATGACGGGCAGCTCGCCGTCCACCTTGGACCAGGTCGCGAGAGGAGCCGGTTTGCCGCAGAAGGTGATGTGGAGGGTGACCGTGCCGCCGTTTTTCACAATGTGAGTTTGCTTGAATTTGGCGTCAATGTCAATCTCGGGAGACGTCAATCTGTCCAGAGCCTGAACGGGGTTGGGAATCACAGAGGCTTCGCCTTGTCCGGTTCCATTCACAGCGCTGACCCTGAACTTATAGAGCTCTCCGGGCACTAAGCCCTTGGCTGTGTATCTGGTGTGGATGCAGATTTGGTGGTTGACTCTGTGCCACTCCTCGAGGCTGGCCTTGCACATGTCGATGTTGTACCCGATGATTTCCATGCCGCCGTCAAAGACCGGCTTGGTCCATTCCAGGGTGACAGAGGATTTAGTGGAGTCAATGACCTGATCGTGAAGAAACGAGAAGAGTTAATGTCTCTGTTCTGATGATTCAAAATAACATAAAACACATTAAAAGTGAGACGAAATGCTCATCCTACCTTGATCACTGTGGGAGCGCTAGGAGCACTTGTAGGCTCTCTGCATTTGAAGAGCCTGGAGGTGCTGCTGGCCGGACCCACGCCGGCGCCATTTTCAGCCATGACACGGAACTCGTACTCGTAGCCCTCGGTGAGGTGGGTGACGCGGTGCCTCAGCTCTGTGATCGGCCTCTTGGCGGAAACCTTCAACCACTGTAGACTCTTCTTCTCCCTCCTCTCCAGGATGTAGTGCTTGATCTCGTTGCCTCCGTCTGTTCTGGGCCTGGTCCAGCACAGGGTGATGCTGTCTCCAGTCACGTGAGTGGCATCTGGAGTACCGGGGGCATCGGGCACGGCTGAAAGAGAGCAGAAAATAAGATTGTTAAACAAGTTAACCTCTTCTTCACGGGGGCAACCGCGACAAAAGCGTCATAAAACCATATCTAACTTTAATAAACACAGACATGCTGCATACCCACAGAAAGGTCAGAAACTTGGCTAAAAGCTCATATAAACCATTCTTATGTTCACGAAATAGAGTTAAAACACCGACGGATCAAACCAGCAGGAGGGTTTTTAATAATTTGGTACCTAAGACATCTCAAATGGCACAGTGAACGCCTAGACATCTCTTTACTAAAACCTCTGTAATTTCACTCTGCTTCATTTCAGCAGCACTAGACTTTGCACAGCTCATGTCCACATGTTGTTACATGACCTCCATGTGTTTTTAAGCTCCTACTGCACATGTTAAAGGTGATATTTGCAATATAATGCAATATTTTTTTAAAGGCGAGAGAAACAAATCCTTCAGTTATGCTGTGTTCAAGGTACATTTACTCTGACACAGTGGCACGACAGTGAAACTTACACCTCTGGTGGAATCTCACAAGTGTTATCTTTATTTTGATACCAAGATAATCCACATAGAGTTTGTAACTGCAGAGATTTACTCTATTTAGTTTGGGCATGTCATTTTCGAGCAGGGACTCCAAAATGAGGGTCACGGAAGAAGTGGTTTAAAGAGTCACGATTTGCTGTCCCATTGTTTATAATAAGTCTTAACTTACTGTATTGCATCTGTGCTATGAAGGGCTCAGAGTCCAGTGGTTTTCCGACACCAAACTTGTTGACAGCAGAGATCCTGAACTGGTACTCGTTGCCCTTGATGAGGTTGGTCGCATTGAAGGAACAGGCTTCGACCTTGGAGTTGATCAAGGCCCAGGAGATCCTGGACGTCTCCCTCTTCTCCACCACGTAGTGAGTGATGGCGGCGCAGCCGTCGTTCTCAGGCGGGTTCCACCACACGGTGCACTTGTCCGCGGTGATGCCAGTGAAACGTATCGGTCCTTCAACGGGTCCAGGTGTATCTGAGGAGAGCGAGAACGCGCAAGTGTTGAATAAAATGTTCGTCTCGTAGAATATGAATCATTGAAACGTAAACACAAGTTTCTACCAACCGTGAACTCTGACGTTGACGTCGGCTCTCTTGCTGCCTGAGCTGTTCTTGGCCTCCACCGTGTAGATGCCGCGGTGGTTCCTGTCAGCGTCGCGAATGAACAGGCTGCTGGTGCCGATGCCGATGGTGATGTCGATGTCGATCATGATCCTCTTGTCGATCTCTTTGCCGTCCTTGAACCAGACGACCTGCGGCACAGGACGTCCGGTGATGCTGCAGCCGAGCTTCACGTTCTCCCCAGCCTTCAGACTGGCGACCTGGTCTGGTGACCAAGTGATCTCAGGAGCAACTGGAGAAGCAAAAAGAACGAACGTTTTAGGGATTGGCTAGAATCACACAGATTATTAATGGTTATATTAACGTTGAATGTACTCACTGCTCTCGTCCTTGGTCATGATGTATGCAGAGGAATTCGATGGTGGACTCACGGTGCCCACGGCGTTCCGGGCAATCACTCTGAACTCAAATCTGTCTCCAGGAGAAAGACCAGTCACCGTGAACTGGGTCTCGCTGATGTCGGTGAAGTTGCAGCGCAGCCATTTGCCTCTGCCTTGGCGTCTCTCCACACTGTAGGCCACAATTCTGCTGCCGCCGTCTTTCTTGGGGACATCCCACTGCAAAGTGACTGAGTCTCTGGTGACATCGATGCAAACGGGAGTTCCCGGTGGATCTAAGGTCAGGGGGAAAGAAGCATTTTATCCAGAGAGAAATGACACACAGAGGGCAGAAAAGAATCATACATCATAAAGATACTAATTTAAAGCTATTTTGAACTTACCAACGGGGGAGATAGCGAGAGCGTGTTTGCTCTGTTCGCTAACAGAACCAAGTCCAGCATTATTCTCTGCGTAGACTCTGAAGGAGTACTCCAGACCCTCGATGAGACCATTGATTCTGTACTCTCTGTTGGAGATGATGTTGGAGTTGACTTTCTGCCACAGGAGGCTGTTCCTGTCCTTCTTCTCCACGTGATAGCCCAAAATCGGGGATCCGCCATCAAAACTAGGCGCCTCCCACTTGATGGTCATACCGTCGCTGGTGACGTTGAAAGTCACTGGTTTTGCTGGAGGACCTGGAGGTTTGAACTGATGCTCCGCGACAACCTCCGAGGAGTTCAGTGCTTCGCTGACTCCGTACTTGTTCTCTGCGCGGACTCTGAACTGGTATGAGTTTCCCATGACCAGGTTTGGAATCTTGAAAGAGGTTCTGACGACACTGGAGCAGACCATCTTCCAGTTTGCATGGGAGGTCTCGCGTTTCTCCACACTGTAGCAGGTGATCTCTCCACCTCCGTCCTCCTTTGGCTCATCCCAGGAGATGATGACACTCTGAGCTTTGATCTCATCGAAGCGGAGCGGACCAACAGGCACAGACGGGGGTCCCAGAGTGATCACATTGATGTCAAAGTAGTTCTTGATGGTTCTGTTGTCCAGTACCAAGGTGTACTGGCCAGCGTTCTCTTTCTTGACTCCTCTAACTGTGACTGAAGTCTTGTTGTCGGTGGTCCTGAAGCGTACATTATCGCTTTCCTTCAGAGGGAAGTTGTCCTTCAGCCAGCTAATCGCAGGTCTCGGTTTACCCTTGAAGGGCAGTTCGATGTGGATGTTCTGATCAATACGAACGGCGAGCTCTCCGTTGGGGTAATCGCTGAGATTGGCCTCAGGCGGGATGATGAAGTCGATCACTGTGATCGGACCGATCTGGGAGAAGTCGCTGAGACCCTTCTCGTTCTTGGCGAACACTCTGAAATACATGTCTGAGTCTTCTTTGAGTCCCGTGACCTCGCAGCTGCAGCGCTTGCACGTAGCGCCCGGCGTCCAGGTGGGATCTTCTCTGAACCTCTTCTCGATGATGTAGTCAGAGATATGGCTGCCACCGTCATGGTCTGGTCTGGTCCACTGCAGGGTAACGGAGGTCTTTGTGGAGTCTACCATCACCAGGTCCTTCACAGGTCCTGGAGTTTCTGTGGGTCTGACGGGCTCGGTGGTTTCACAGATGTCGCCGACGCCGTACTCATTTTCAGCAGAAACGCAGAAGAAGTAAGCGACGTCCTCCTCCAGACCGGAGACCTTATAAGATGTGTTGGCACACTCAGCTGTGATCACCTGATAGGCCTTCATGGTGGAGGCTTTCTTCTCGACGATGTAATTAGTGACCGGAGAACCTCCGTCGACGACGGGAGCTTCCCAGCTCAGGGTCAACTTTCCTCTCGTTACGTTCTTGATCATCATTTTCTGGCACATGGACGGACTGTCCAGAACCTTCATGGAAACGGTGATTATCTTGGGCTCTCCCACGCCATTCTCGATCTCCAGCAGGTACTTGCCGCAGTCGTCGCGGGTGACCTTTGGTATGAGCAGAGTGGTGGCTCGCTCGCTGCTGGTGATGGTGTAGCGGTTGTCCCCGGCCATGATGCGGTCGCTGCGGCGCCAGGTGACGTTGGGGGCAGGACGTCCTTTCAGCGGGATGAACACGGTCACGTCGCGGCCGGCCCTGGCTGTGTACTGGGTCGTCATGGGAACATCCAAGTCCAGATCAGCCTCCTCTGTTGGAAAGAAGTGGTAGAAGGAAGAGGAATTAGATTTTGGTTTCAGATTTGCTCTCTTTGCCACCTCAAAAACATCAGGAATGACATGATGAACGGTTGGAACAACCCTAAACCTTAGTAAATTCTAAACATCTGTGTGTGGTAGCACTTGAAACATAATTAGCCGTAGCATTGGCCCCATGTAAGTAGTTGTGTGTAGTTCATATGAATACAAACCCAGGATATCTTTGGCCTGCACAGGTTGGTACATTTTGATGTCCTCTCCTTTGCCCTTGCAGTTGACCGCAGAGACTCTGAAGAAGTAGTAGGTTCCAGGTTTGAGGAGCGACGCGACGTATTCACAGGTTTTGACCTGCGGGTTGATGGTCACCCATTCCTTGTCCTCGGAATTCATCTGGTCCAAAATGTAATGAGTGATTTCGCTGCCTCCGTCGTAGACGGGTTTCTCCCAGCCGATGGTGATGGACGTCTTCGTGGAGTCGACTACGTGCAGCTTGGACGGCTCTCCGGGCAGATCTGGACAAGAGAAAAAAGGGTTCAGCGTGAAGACACCGACAGTGGAGAAAACAAGGCCGTCCTGATCCTTTTTGTGTGATCTGGAATCGTACCAATGGGGTCGTAGGCCTTGTAGAGTTCAGAGGCCTCAGAGTAGTTTCCTGCTCCGGCCTTGTTGACGGCACAGACTCTGTACTGGTACTCGCTGTTCTCCACCAGGCTGGTGACTTTCTGCCTGGTGTCTCTGATTGTTCCCTTCACCACCTGGACAAAGACATCAACGTCACGCAATCACACTCAAAAGCCTTGGTTGTGAGACCAAATCTGTGAGGATGAGTGAAAGAAACAAACAAACCTTGAACCACTGCAGACTCTTCTTCTCCCTCTTTTCCAGGTAGTAGCCGTCGATGTTGCTGCCTCCATCTACTGTTGGTCTTTCCCAGATCACTGTCATGGTGGACTTGGTGATCATGGACACCTGAGGTTTGGACGGCTCACTCGGAGGAACTGCGGAAAGCAATAACGAGCAGGTTAGATGAAGCCTTAAAAACAATCAAATATCCTGAGTTCACAAATCGGCGACTAGCTTCCTTACCAAAGGCATTCCTTGCGACCATAGGCTGAGACTCCAGCGGCTCTCCGACGCCGTACTTGTTGACTCCGCGGACTCTGAAGATGTACTCGTTGCCGTGGATGAGTCTGGGCACGTTAATGATGCATTCGACGAGCTTCTCCGAGACGATGGACCACATGATCCTGCTGGTCTCCCTCTTCTCCACGATGTAATGGGTCACCATGGCTCCGCCCTCATCGGCGGGCGGAGACCACATGATGGTGATCTTGTCAGCGGTCACCTTCTTGAACTGGATCTCTCCATCAGGCGGCCCTGGCTTGTCTGCAGAAGAGAGAGACACAAATGTCAGGGTTTATCTTAAAAAACATGATGAAATTAAAGAGCATTTATTTTAAAATAAGACTTAAATACCGAGGATGAGCAGCCTGACAACAGCACACGCAGATCCCAGGGAGTTCTTCACGCGGACCTCATAGGTCCCAGAGTTCAGGCGAGTGGTTTCCTTCAGGAACACACTGGTGGACTCGAACGTGTGCTGGAACGAAAGCTGATTGTTGGCCTCCAACTCTCTGCCGTCCTTAAACCACTCGATGGTGGGGGTGGGTTTGGCTTTGATGTCAAACTTGAGCTCCACGTTGGACTCGGCTGCGTATTTGACCTCGCTGAAGTATTCCTGAGGTATATCGATCTCTGGGGCACCTGCATCAGAAACAAAGAAGAAAGGGGTTAGGGGTTAATTTTCTAAGGCAGCCAAAGTGTGGGTCATGGACCCCGGTTGGCCGTTGAGGTCATTTCAGGTGATTTTTGGGCTAATAGGCGATCAACTAGAGACCTACCGTAGGTGTCCACGCATGTGGCTGGTCCAGCGGTCACGGACGGGTTGCTCACTGAGCCGACTGCGTTCCGGGCCATGACTCTGAACACGTAGGTCTCCTCCTGGGTCAGGCCGGTCACGGTGAAGCGGGTCTCTGTGACGTTGGTGATGTTGGCCTTGAGCCACTTGACGCCGGGGACCTGTCTCTTCTCAACCACGTAGCCGGTGACGGTGGATCCGCCGTCAAAGTTGGGTTTGTGCCAGGCCAGGCTGATGCTGTTCTTGGTGATGTCGCTAATGCGCAGGTTTACAGGTGGTTCTGCGGGAAAACAGTCGTTTATGAGACAAAATGTGGACATGAACGTGCGTTGCCTTTAGATTTAGAAGATTTATCTTTGAGCTTCTACTCACCACAGGCGTCGATAGCCAGCACTGCATCAGAGACCTTGCTAAAGTCACTGATTCCAGCGGCGTTCTCTGCCGCCACCTTGAACTCATAAATAAGTCCGGCGTTGATGTTGGAGATCTTGTAGTGCGTGGCCCGGATGACCATTTTGTTGACTCTCTGCCAGAGGATGCTGTTTTTGTCTTTCATCTGGAGATGGTAGCCAAACACATGGCTACCACCGTCTGACTTGGGCTCCTTCCAGGCCACAGTGATGGTCTCTCTGGTGACTGCAGTGATCTCTGGAGTGGATGGAGCTTCAGGAATAGCTGGCAGGGAAGAAGCAGAGGAGGTGGGTTTTTATTTTTAAAACACAGTAAAGAAATAAAGAATGATTAAAGCTAATAAAGCTAAGAATGCTTACTGTAAGGAAGGCTGACGGTGACAGTTGGGGAGTCGACGTGCTCGCTGACTCCATATCTGTTCTCCGCCCTGATCCTGAACTGGTACTCCAAACCAGTGGTCAGCTTCATGATCTTCATGCTGCAGCGGGCCACAGCAGAGGAGACGTCCACCCAGTGGGCTGTGGTTGTCTCCCTCTTCTGGATGATGTAGTTGGTGATGGGGCTGCCACCGTCGTATGCCGGCGGGAGCCACATCAGGTTAACGCTGTCCTCTGTGACGTCAGACAGCTCCACCGGGCCGAGTGGGGCGCTGGGGCGATCCAGAACCACGATCTTGATGAAGGACTTGGTGGTTCCGCTGGAGTTTGAGGCGGTGATGTCGTAGCGTCCGCGGTCTGCAGCGATGCTCTCGCGCAACTCGATCTTGATGCTGTCAGGAGTGACCTCAGAGTTGAACCTCATCGTCGACT
Organism: Microchirus variegatus; assembly: GCF_963457635.1. Classification (NCBI taxonomy): domain Eukaryota; kingdom Metazoa; phylum Chordata; class Actinopteri; order Pleuronectiformes; family Soleidae; genus Microchirus; species Microchirus variegatus. The sequence goes on from NC_139821.1 coordinate 1,408,695, forward strand.
TCATCAGCACGTTGTCCTTGACCAGGGTGACTTTGGGCAAAGGTCGGCCCGTCAGCGGAATCTCACACTTGAGGGTGGAGCCGGCTCTGACGTACACAATGTTGTGAGGGAAGTCGTTCATGTTGATCTCTGGAGGTTCTGAAGCACAAGTGACAAATCAAAAGCGTTACAACCAAGGACATCTGTGAATCATTTCACAAAACACTGGTTTTATTTTCTTCTGATGATTCTAGTGATCAGTCTGTCACTTACCAAGCTGGTCTTTGACCACCACAGGGTTGACCATTTCCTTCACATCGCTGAATCCTGCCTGGTTCTCAGCTCGGACTCTGAAGAAATATTCTGAATTCTCCCTCAGACCAGACACGGTGAGGTGAGTGAACTTGGTTACGGCGCACTTCACCCACTTCTCCTGGCCCTTCTCCTGAGTTTCCACCAGGTAGCCAGTGATCCTGCTGCCGCCGTCGTGGTCTGGTTTGGCCCAGGCCAGGGACACGCTCTCCTTCGTCACCTCAGTCACACCAAGCTTCGGAGGTGGGGTTGGTTTTTCTGTGGAGAAGAGGACACAAATTCAAATAATCAGTAATTATCTTTTCTACAATAATAAGTGACGTGAAGAACTGTAAAATTAAATACCTGTGATCTTGGTTCCCTCTTTGGTCTCAGCAGGAACACCAGCACCGTACTCGTTCTGGCCTGCCACTCTGAAGTAGTAAACTTCTCCTTCCTGCAGGTCCATCACCTTGTACGTCAGTCTGTGGCATGTGTCCGTTAACCTGGTCCAGCCTTTCTTGCTGGCCTCGCGGAAATCGACGATGTACTTCTTGACTGGTCCTCCTCCTTCGTTTTCAGGAGTGTCCCACGTCACTGTAGCAGACGTCTTTGTCACGTCCTTGACGTCGACATGGGCCGGAGGTCCAGGAGAGTCCAGGACTCTCACATTGAGCGTTAAGGAGGCGGTTCCTGCCACACTGGACAAGGTCACCGTGTATTTGCCGGAGTCGTCGCGAGTTGCTTTCTCCAAAGTGATGGAAGTGAACGTGTCTGTGGTGTCGATGACGGCGCGCACTCTGAGGTCAATGTCAGGTTTCGACCACGCAACGCTGGGGATAGGTTTGCCTCTGAAGGGCACGGTCATTGTGAACGAACTTCCATCCTTCACAATAAGAGTCTTCCTCATCTCGTTGCTGATCTCAAAGACCGGCTCCTCCTCTCTTTCTTTGGCCACCTGTTTGTCCGACTCGGAACTCGGTTCACTGGGACCAATCTTGTTAATGGACTTGACGACAAACGCGTACTCGGCCCCGGGCGTCAACCCCACCACCGTAAACTCTGTGTTCTTTGTGTTGTGCACTCCGACGAACCATTCGTCATCTGAAGTGTTCCTGTATTCTACTCTGTAGCCAGTCACAGGCGCTCCGCCATCAAACAGTGGCTTATTCCATGACAGGGTGACCGTGGTCTTTGTTGAGTCAATGATCTTGGGCTTAGCAGGAGGTGAAGGCAGGAACTGTGGGTCTTCAGCCTTTGTGAGTGGGCAAGGGGTGCTGGGAGCACTGAGGCCGGCAGAATTCTCAGCAAACACTCTGTACTCGTACTCGCAGCCCTGGCGAAGGTGAGAGGCTTTGACTCTAAGGTCGTAAACAGGTTTCTTGTTTACGCGGCACCAGCGAAGACCGGTCTTCTCCCGTCTTTCAATGACATAGCCAGCGATACTGCTGCCACCGTCAGAAACGGGTCTGTCCCAACAGATGGTCATTGCCTCACTGGTAACTGCGGTGACCTGGACATCAGTGGGAGCTGCAGGCACAGTAAATGGATCCAAGGCCTTTACTGCTTCACTCTCCAGGGCCTCACCCTCCCCGTATTTGTTGACTCCCCTGACTCTGAAGATGTACTCGTTTCCTCTGAGCAGCTTTGTCACCTTACAGGTAGATGCCTTCATGTCTCCGTAGACGAGGGTCCAAGCAAGGCGACTCGTCTCGCGTTTCTCCACGATGTAGTGCATAACGTCAGCGCCACCATTTTCCTGCGGGGGTCCCCATGTGAGGGTGCATTTCTCTGCTGTGAGCCCAGTGATCGCCAAAGGACCCGAAGATGGTCCAGGTCTATCCAGAACTTTGCAGTTGATAGCAACCGACCTGGTTCCTGCCACGTTGTGCAGGGTCAGGACATACTGGCCAGAGTCCCGTCTGATAGCATCTGTGACGATCAGGGTGGTGGCAAAATTGGTGGAGGTGATTTCACACCTGGCCTTGGCAACAATCTCCTTTCCATCCTTTGTCCACGAGACAACTGGAAGTGGACGGCCTGTGATTTCAGCATCTATTTTAATCATCTCGCCAGCTTTAATGACAACCAGCTGTCGCAACTTGTCCTCGATGATGATAGTGGGAGGGTCAACATCGTCCTTGACTGTGACAGGACCAGTGCTCTCAGACGGAGCGCTCAGCTGCTCCGCAGAATTCTTAGCAACGACGTGGAATTCATACTGGACATCTTCTGTGAGGCCTGTGACATCAAAGTAAGTATCCTGCAGGTTGGTGAAGTTGCATTTCAGCCAGCGACCTTTGGGAAGTTCTTTTCGCTCAACGATGTAGCCAGTGATCTTGGCTCCGATGTCATATTCTGGCCTTTCCCAGAAGAGAGAAACTGAGTTCCTGGTGATGTTGGTGATTCGAAGGTTACGTGGACTTTCGCATGGATCTCTGGCTGCCACCGGCTCACTGGCCTTAGAGCATGGACCGATGCCAGCAACATTCTCGGCATAAACTCTGAACTGGTAGAGCAGGCCCTCTTCAATACCTGTCATCTTAAATTGGCTCTCAGCCAGCAGTCCTCTGTTGACCTTGGACCACAGAATGCTACTTTGTTCTTTGCATTCGATGTGATAGCCAATAACAGGGCTCCCACCATCACTGGCAGGTCTGCCCCACACAACAAGCATGCCATACTTGGTGGCATTGGAAACTTGGACATTAGTTGGAGAGCCTGGAGGCTCGAAGGGATACTGAGCAACAACAGGAGCAGAGTCGATGGCGTGACTCTTACCGTAACGGTTCTCAGCTGCAATGCGGAACTGGTACTCGGTTCCCTGATTGAGACGAGTCACCTTGATGGATGTCCTTGCTACCGTGGCTGAGACAATGTGCCACGTGGTTGTGGTGGTATCTCTCTTCTCTACCACATAGTTGTTAATCTGGCACCCGCCGTCATATGAAGGAGGATCCCAAGACAGACAGACAAAGTCGGCGCTCACTTCATCCACCTTGATGTTGCTGGGAGGGCCGGGTTTGTCCAAGATGACGACAGAGACTTCAGCTGTCTTGGTTCCAAAACAGTTGGTCAAAATAATTTCATATTTTCCTATATCCTCCTTGGTTGCATCTTTGATGGTGATCTTGGATGAGGTCTTGGTGTTGATGACATTGACCCTGGTTGTCTGCTTCAGCCATTGGCCATCCTTCTTCCAGGACACCTCTGGCTGAGGTCTGCCTTTGAAGGGAACTTCAATTTTCAAGTCATCTCCTGCCTTAACGCTGTATGTGTTAAATAACAGGTTAATGGTGGGCTCCATTGTAATGTCCTTAACCAACACAGGGGCAGCCAGTGGTTTGGCATCACTCTTCCCCTTGTCATTCACAGCAATCACCCTGAAAGAGTATTCCTCTCCAGTGACCAGACCAGTAATTTTAGCTTCTAGTGCTTTGACTTCACTGCATACGGTCCATTTATCATCTCCCTTTGGCTGCATCTCCACAATATAGTTGGTAATCTTGCTGCCTCCATCGTGATCAGGTTTCTCCCATGAAAGGGTGACGGTATGACGGGTCACGTCGACCAGGGCAATCTTACCAGGAGGCAAAGGAGCTTCAGAGACCTTGACTTGATCTGTGAAGGCAGGCAGACCTACTCCATGCTCGTTGACAGCCAACACGCGGAAATAGTAACGGCCTCCCTCCTGCAGGTCAGAAATCAGGTAAGAGTTCCTCACACAGTTGGTGCAAACGCTGGCGAACGCCATCCTCTTCTGCTCTCTCTTCTCAACGATATAATGAGATATTTTAGCCCCACCGTCGATCAAAGGAGGCTCCCAGGAGATAGAGGCAGAATTTCTCTTTACGTCCTTGACCTGTAGGTTGGTAGGAGCACTCGGCGAGTCGAGAACTCTCACGTTGATGAAGGCTGATTTAGACCCACTGAGGTTCTCAAGGGTGAGGTTGTATTTGCCAGTGTCAAATCTGTCGACATTCTCAATCACCAACATCGTGTAAGAGCTTGTGACTTCAATCTGGGTGCGTTCATTCAAAGTGCCATCAGACTTTGACCATTTGACCTCAGGCTCAGGTTTGCCCTTGATCGGCACAAACAGACGTAGGGTTGCGGTGGCACGGACATTGACCATCTTTCTAAGGTCAGCATCAAGTTCAATTTCAGGAGCTTCCAGCTTCTCTGCGGCAATCACAGACACAGGAAGGTCAACGGGCTCTCCGACTCCCTCACAGTTCACAGCACAGATGCGGAAGTTGTACTCTGCATTCTCCTTCAGTTTCTTTACAGTGTAACGAGTAGCCTGGACACCAGTGTGTGGTGTGCAGATGACCCACTCGTCATCTGTTACCTCTTTTGTTTCAACAACGTACCCACTGACCTCTGCTCCACCATCATAGATTGGCCTGGACCAGGACAGGGAGACTGTGGTGCTCGAATGGTCTGTAACTTTTGGGTTATTTGGAGGTCCTGGTGGATAAACTGCATCGCAGGCCTTGATGTATTCACTTGGTGCACTTGCTTTTCCCACACCAGCAGCATTTTCAGCTGAGATCCTGAATTCATAGGAGTGACCTTCTGTGAGGCCAGAGCATCTGAATCTCAGGTCAGACAATCTCTTCTTGTTGCACTTTGTCCATCTGATGCCATCTTTGTCACGTTTTTCAAGGACATAGCCTTCAATCGCAGCTCCTCCATCATCCTCTGGTCTCTCCCAGGTAAGCACAATAGAGTCACGAGTGACAGCACTGGGCTCTGGTGTGGAGGGAGCACTGGGAGTGGTGAAGGGGTTACGAGCAACAACAGGGTCAGATTCCAAAGGCTCACCGACACCATATTTATTCACAGCAGTGACCCTGAAGATGTATTCATTGCCAGGCAGCAGTTTTGTGATTTTGTGACTGATGGCCTGGATCTTGGGCTCCACCACTGTCCATGACAAACGACTGGTCTCTCTCTTTTCAACGATGTAGTGGGAGATGCCCGCTCCACCATCATGGGAAGGATGGTTCCAATGAAGATAACATTTCTCTGAGGTGACCCCTTTGACTTCTAATGGGCCGTCTGGAGGACCAGGTCTATCCAGGACTTTGACATTAACTGGAACCATCTTGATTCCTCCCACATTGACAAGTTTGAGGACAAAGTGGCCTCCATCAACTCTGATGCAGTCCTTGGCTGTCAGGATGGTACGTGTCATTGTGGTCTTGATCTCCATTCTTGGCGTGGCACTGTCAATCTCCTTTCCATCCTTTAACCAGGTGACAGTAGGTAGGGGCTTGCCGGTGTAGTCAGCATCAATGACAAAGGTTTCACCAGCATGAACAACAGTCAGGTCCTTGAACTTTGGATCCAGGGTGGCTCCTGGAGCCTCAATCTCATCTTTGGCAGTGATTTGTCCTGTGCCCTGAGAAGGACGGCTCGAGATGCCAGCAGCGTTCCTGGCGATGACTCTGAACTCATACACACAATCCTCAGTTAGGCCAGTGATTGTGAACTGGGTGTCAATGATGTTGGTGAAGCTGGCCTTCATCCAGCGAGTATCTGGGTGCTTCTTTCTCTCGATCAAATAGCCAGTGATTACACTGCCTCCATCATACTGAGGCCTGGCCCACTGGAGTGTCACGTGGTTTCTGGTGATTTCAATAGCCTCTGGAGTGCCAGGTGGGTCGCAGGGGTCCCTGGCAACTGTGCTCTCAGAGACTTTGCTAGCTGGGCTGACTCCAGCAATGTTCTCTGCATAAACTCGGAATTCGTACTCGATACCTTCCTCCAACTCGATCGTCCTGAAACGCGTGTCAGGGATTAGGAGCTTGTTGAGTTTTGTCCATAAGAGGCTGTTCTTCTCCTTCCTCTCAAGGTGATAACCTAGGATGGCGCTGCCTCCATTGTTGGTGGGAGGCTTCCACTCAACAACCATATTATCCTTGGTTACAGCAGAAATGACTGGCATTCCCGGGGCAGCAGGCTCACTGAATGGATACTGAGCAATGACGTTAGGGGAGAGGATAGCAGAACTCTTTCCATACCTATTCTCAGCAGCCACTCTGAACTGATACTCAACTCCAGTCCTCAAATTGGTGACTTTGATGGTCGTTCTGGCAATAGTAGCAGACACCATTTGCCATGTTGTTGTGGTCGTGTCTCTCTTCTCCACAATGTAGTTGTTGATCTGACAGCCTCCGGTGTATGCCGGTGGCTCCCAGGAGAGTGTGGCATAATTAGAGCTCACCTCTTCAATCTTCACAGGGCCGGTGGGTGGACCGGGCTTATCGAGAATTATAACAGTAATCTCCTCTGTAGCTGTTCCAATGCTGCTGGTGGCTGTGATCGTGTATTTACCAGAGTCTTCTCTGTTTGCATCCTTGATGCACAGCTTAGTAGACGACGGCGTAGAAGACACGTTTAGTCTGGTTGTCTCCTTGAGAACATGACCATCCTTTTTCCACTCAACCTTTGGAATAGGGCGTCCTAGAACTGGAATCTCAATCTTTAGATCCTCACCATTCTGTAAACTGTAGGTGCTGCTTGCAATCTTGAATCCGGGTAAGATAGTTACATCTTTAGCAGTGACTGGTGCAGCCAAAGGCCTGGGGTCACTCTTGCCCTTCTCATTGAAAGCTGTTACTCTGAACATGTACTCGTGACCTGTACTGAGGCCTGAGACGGTACCCTCACATGTTTTGGATGTGGTGGCCACCACCCATTCCTCTTCACCCGTAGGCTGCATCTCAATGTAGTAGCCCAGGATCCTGCTGCCTCCATCGTGGTCTGGCTTCTCCCAAGAGAGTGTGGCAGTGGTTTTGGTAACATCAGTCAAAGTGACCTTGCCCACGGACAGAGGAGGCTCAGATGTCCTGACTGAATCCTCCGTCTCAACTGATTGTCCCACACCAAATTCATTCTCAGCCAAGACTCTGAAATAGTAGATAGTTCCTTCAGTGAGGCCAGTGATGCGATAACTCGTCTTTGTGCACTTGTTGTCAACGTTAGAATAAACATTCCGGGTGGACTCGCGCTTTTCAACCAGGTAATTCTTAATCCTTGAACCACCATCGATAAGAGGAGGCTCCCAGGTCAAGGTAACACTTTCTCTCTTGATGTCTTTCACCATTAAATTCTGAGGGGCTCCAGGGGTGTCCAGGACCTTAACAGAGACAAAGGCTGATTTGCTGCCTGCGGCATTTTCCATCTTCACTACATATTTTCCAGCATCGTACTTGTCACAGATGTCAATGGAGAGCTGTGTGTAACCCTCCGCAGACTCTATCAGAACTTTACTGGACAATTCACAATCCTCCTTGGCCCAGCTGATCTCAGGAGTAGGACGGCCTTTAAATGGAATGCAGATTCTCATGGCTCCACCTGCACGGACAACGATTCCCTTTCTGAGTTCTGAATTGAGAATCATCTCCGGTGGATCAATCTTATCCATAGGCTTCACAACTCCCGGGACCTCGGTGGGCTCACCAACACCAAGCTTATTGATGGCACAGATGCGCACCTTGTATTCCTGGTGCTCGATCAATTTGGTAATAGTAAATTTGGTAGCATTCACTCCAAAGGACGGTGTGCAAATGGTCCACTCCTCCTCATCAGCCTTGGTAATTTCAACTGAGTAGCCTTGAATCTCACAACCACCATCATAGAAAGGCCTATGCCAGGCCAGAGTGACAGAGTTTTTAGCTGTGTCCACCACATGAGCATTGGTGGGGCAGCCTGGTTCAAAGGTAGGATCACAGGCTTTTGTGTAAAGGGTAGCTGGGCTTGGTTGACCCACTCCAGCAGCATTTTCTGCAGACACTCTGAATTCATATTCATGATCTTCAGTTAGCGCTGTTACTCTGAAGCGCAGGTCTGTCACTCTGCGTTTGTTGCACTTGGTCCATCTGATTCCAGCTCTGTCTCTTTTCTCAATGATGTAACCGACGATCTCGCTGCCTCCTGTGCTCTCAGGGCGGTTCCAGCAGACGGTCATGGAATCCCTGGTAATGTTAGTGATCTCAAGCTCCTGAGGTGGGCCAGGAGGAACAAATGGATTTCTCATGATGACTGGCTCCGACTCGAGAGGCTCACCCTCACCATATTTGTTGACTGCCATAACTCTGAAAACGTACTCATTGCCCTTCAAAAGTTTGGTAACCTTGATCATGGAAGCTACACAGTCACCGGAGACCATAGTCCAAGCCAGGCGGCTGGTTTCCCGCTTCTGAATGACGTAGTGAGAAATGCTAGCTCCTCCATCATGTTTGGGTGGCAGCCATGACAGTGAGCACTTTTCCTCAGTGACATTGCTGATTTTAAGAGGTCCCTCTGAGGGGCCGGGTCTGTCCAGAACCTTCACACTAAATGGGACAGTCTTAGTTCCAGCAACATTAGTCAGAACCAGAGTGTACTGCCCACCATCCACTCTGATGGCATCCTTCACAACGAGCAGAGCCTTAAAGTCAGTGTTTTTGATCTCAGCCCTTGCAGAGTTTTCAACTTCAACGGTTCCCTTGAACCACTGAGCTGTAGGAATGGGTTTCCCTTCCACCGTTGCCTCCAGGTTGAAGGTCTCTCCAGCATTGATGACAATCGTCTGGTTGTATATAGGATCTGTCTCACACTTTGGTGTGTCAACTTCATCCTTGGCTGTGATGGATCCTGTGGACTCAGATGGCTTGCTGACAGCTCCGGCTGCGTTCCTCGCGATTACTCTGAAGTCATATTTACTCTCTTCTGTCAGGCCAGTAATTGTAAATTCATGTTCAATGATGTTTGCAAAGCTAGCCTTCATCCACTTCCCTTCAGGAAGGTCACGTTTCTCCACCAAATAGCCAGTAACTAAACTTCCGCCATCATACACTGGAGGAGTCCACCTCAGTTTCACGGAGTGCCTGGTCACAATCACAGCCTCGGGATGACCGGGAGGATCACATGGGTCACGGGCTACATAGACTTCAGAAACTTTGCTGCATTTTCCAATGCCAACAATGTTCTCTGCATAAACCCTGTACTCATACTCGATGCCTTCCTCAAGAGGAGTGGATTTGAACCTGCAATCTTGGATGAGCATTTTGTTGATCTTGGTCCATAGAATGCTGTTCTTCTCTTTCCTCTCCAGATGGTAGCCCAGGATAGCGCTGCCTCCATCAGATGGGGGTTTGTGCCACTCAACCACCATATAGTCTTTGGAGTATGAAGACACAAATGGTGTTCCTGGAGGGCCAGGCTCTTGGAATGGATACTGTGCCAGAACAGGCTCTGAATCAATTGCGTAACTCTTCCCGTATCTATTCTCAGCACAAATTCTGAACTGATATTCTGCTCCTGTCCTCAGATTGGCCACTTTCAGAGTGGTTCTGGCCACGGTGGCAGATACAACCACCCAGTTGGTTGTAGTAGTGTCTCTCTTTTCCACCACATAGTTTGAGATTGGGCAGCCACCTGTGTATGTAGGAGGTTCCCAGTTGAGCGTCATACTCTCAGCACTGATATCCTCAAACTTGATGGGCCCAGTTGGTGGACCTGGTCTGTCCAAAGTGATCACCTCAATGGAAACATCTTTCGAACCCAGAGCATTGGAGACATTGATGCTGTACATGCCTCCATCCTCTTTAGTGGCATCCTTTATGGTGAGGGTGGTACAATTTCCTGAGTCAGTCACGTTGACTCTGGTAGTCTGCTTCAGAGCAGCACCATCCTTGGTCCAGGTGATGGCCGGCTTTGGATGACCAGCAACTGGGACCTCTATTTTGAGGTCGTACCCCACCTGGACCTGGTAGGTGCTGAGTTTGGGTCTAACAGAGGGCTCAATCACAAGATCTTTTGCTACAACTGGTTGAACCAGTTGTCTTGGGTCACTTTTGCCCTTGTCATTTACAGCAACAACTCTGAAATTATATTCCTCACCCTTGAGTAGGTTTGTCACAACAGTCTCCAGGGCCTTCACGCTTGCACATAACGACCAAACCTCACTGTCCTTAGGTGCCAGTTCAACGTCATAATGGCTGATCCTACTGCCTCCATCATGTTGGGGCTTTTCCCAGGAGAGAGTTACAGTGCTGCTCGTAACATCAACAACACTGACTTTTCCAGGTGGTTGAGGCTTCTCAGAAATCTTGATTGGTTCTGGAGTTTTAGCTTGGAGGCCAATACCATATTCATTCTCAGCCAGGACTCTGAAGAAGAAGATTCCACCCTCTGGAAGAGGCTCGATTTTCCATGACATCTTGTTGCAGGTGGTGACAGGAGAGTAAACCTTCCTGGTGCTCTCACGCTTCTCAACAATATAGTGCTTAATCTTTGAACCGCCATCCAGAAGTGGAGGCTCCCATGTGAGTGAGACAGAATTTTTGGTAATCTCTTTCACTATTAAGTTAGTTGGTGGACTCGGTGTGTCCAAGACTCTGACACTGATAAAGACAGACTTCACTCCACTGGCGTTCTCTGCAGTCAGGGTGTACTTGCCACTGTCAAATCTGTCGACATTTTCAATGACGAGCGAAGCATAAGTGCCGGTGGTGTCAATCTGGGCAAGCTCATTAATTTCGCCCTCAGTCTTACCCCATTTCAACTCAGGGGCTGGACGACCTCTAACAGGAACAAACAGCCTGAGAGTGCCTGCCGCCCGAATGTTGATCATCTTTCTCATATCAGCATCCAGGTCGAGATCGGGAGCCTCAAGTTTTTCCTCCAGAAGAATCTTTCCAGGAACGTCAGCGTGCTCACCGAGACCAACTTTGTTGATGGCACACACTCTGAACTGGTACTCGTGCTTCTCCAGAAGCTTTTTCACGGTGAACTTTGTGTCCGTGATACCAGTAGGTGGAGTGCACATGAACCACTCATCAGATGCCGTATTACAGGCCTCCACAATGTAAGCTTGAATCTCACATCCACCGTCGTAAATGGGCTTGCCCCATGTCAGGGAAACAGTGGACCGAGATGTGTCGACCACTTTGGGATTATTTGGTGGACCTGGTTTGAAGATGGGGTCCCGTGCTTTGTAGTAAACTGCTGGTTCACTGGGAGTGCCAACGCCTCCTGCATTTTCAGCAGCAACTCTGAATTCATAGCTGTGATTTTCCATGAGGCCTGTCACTCTAAAGCGGAGCTCACTCACTGTCCTCTTGTTGCACCTGGTCCATCTTACGCCATCTTTGTCACGTTTCTCGACAATGTATCCCTGGATGGGGTTGCCACCATCACTAGTTGGTCTCTCCCAGGTCACCACCATGGAGTCTTTGGTGATTGTGCTGACTTCTACCTCTGTTGGTGGGCTGGGAGTGACAAATGGATTCCTGGCAATCATTGGCTCAGATTCCAGTGGTTCACCAACTCCGTACTTGTTGACTGGAATGACTCTGAAGATGTATTCATTGCCAGGCAAAAGTTTGGTGATCTTTAGGCTCAGCGTCTGAACCTTTGATTCAACGACAGTCCAAACCAGTCTGCTGGTTTCCCTCCTCTCAATAATGTAATGAGAAATATCACTACCTCCATCTTGCAAGGGAGGTTTCCAGGAAATGGAGCATTTCTCTTTAGTGACCCCATAGATAGTTATAGGACCTTCAGGAGGACCTGGTCTGTCCAGGACCTTGACATTAATGTTCATAGATTTCTCTCCTCCCACATTCTTTACAAGCAATGTGTATTGACCTCCATCGACACGAATGGCTTCTTTTACAACAATACAAGCTGTGAAGTCGGTGTTCTTGATCTCCAGACGAGCTGCTTCAGAAATCTCCTGACCCTCCTTTCGCCAGTGTACTGTAGGCACGGGTTTACCAGACACACCGGCCTCAAGCTGGAATGTGTCCCCAGCATTTACTACCACAACCTGAGAGTACTTGGCGTCCAAGTCAATCTGGGGTGGAACCACCTCATCCTTTGCAGTGATGGCTCCGGTGGAGTCAGATGGCAGACTGGAGACACCTGCTGCATTCTTTGCAATGACACGGAACTCATATATGTGATCTTCAGTTAATCCCGTGACAACAAATTCAGTACTCAGTACGTTGGTGAAACTGGCCTTCATCCAGCGCCCTGATGCCTCCTTCTTCTCGACGGCGTAACCTATGATCTTGATGCCGCCGTCATACACGGGTTTGGCCCATCTGAGGGTCACTTGGTGTCTTGTCACAATGACAGCCTCAGGTTTTCCTGGAATGCCACAAGGATCTCTGGCCACTTGCATTTCAGTAACTTTGCTGGGTTTGCTGAGGCCAACAATATTTTCAGCATAGACTCTGAACTCGTATTCAATGCCCTCCTCAAGGCCTTGAGCCTTGAATCTAGTATCTGGGATTAGTTGTTTGTTTTGCTTTACCCACAGTAAACTGTTTCGCTCTTTCAGCTCTAAGTGATAGCCGAGAATTTTACTTCCACCGTCATTGCTGGGTGTCTCCCATACGACGACCATGCTTTCCTTGGTAGCCGACTGGACCACAGCAGAACGTGGATTGCTTGGCACCTCAAACGGATATTGAGCGATGATGTTTTCAGACAGTAGGGCAGATGACTTGCCATATCTATTCTCTGCAGCGATCCTAAACTGGTACTCCAGTCCTGTCTTCAGACGGGTAGCCTTGATAGTGGTTCTGGCCACTGTAGCTGACACAATCTGCCAGTTGGTGGTAGATGTGTCCCTCTTCTCAACAACGTAATTATTGATGGCGCAACCCCCGTCATATTCTGGCGGATTCCAGGACAAGACCACGCTGTCAGCAGTGACATCGTCCAATTTAATGGGGCCAGTGGGAGGTCCAGGTTTATCTAGAACCAGCACACTGATGTCTGTGGATGCCTCTCCGGCTGTGTTGACCAATTTAATAGTGTATGTGCCCACATCATCTCTGCAAGCTTCCTTCACGACCAGGAAAAGGTTTTTATCTGTGGCTTCAGCATTGACTCTTGTTGTCTCTTTGAGAGCGACGCCGTCCTTGAGCCAAGTTGCCGTGGCCTTGGGACAGGCTGCGTATGGTACATCGATCTTCAGATCATCGCCTTCCATCACACTGTACGTTGAAAAAATCTGTTTGAATGTTGGTGGGATGACAAGGTCTTTTGCCACCACAGGCATACTGAGTGGACGAGGGTCACTAACTCCCTTTTCATTGGCAGCTGAGATGCGGAACATGTACTCCTCTCCCTGTGTGAGACCAGTGACATGTGCCTCACTGGTCTTTACCACCATCACCTGGATCCACTTCTCCCCGTCTTTAGCTTGCATTTCAACAATATAGCCTGTGATTCTACTGCCGCCATCGTGGTCAGGCTTTTCCCAAGTGAGTGTGACACTCTTGCTGGTGACTTCACGAAGGGACACTTTGCCTGGTGGTAGCGGCTTCTCTGATGCTTTAACTGGTTCAACGGTCTCTACTGGGAGACCAATACCAAATTCATTCTCAGCCAGGATTCTAAAGAAGTACAACTTTCCTTCCTCTAGCTCTCCAACTTTCCAGCTTGATTTGTGGCAGCTTGCACAGACAGTAGAGTAGGCCTTTCTTGTCGACTCACGCTTCTCCACAATGTAGCTGCGGACCCTGGAGCCGCCATCTATGAGTGGTGCATCCCAAACAAGATAGACAGATTCTCTATTGACCTCCTTGATGGTTAGGTTCTGGGGTGCTCCGGGAGTATCCAGCACCCTGACATTGACATAGGCAGTCTTGCTTCCTGAAGCGTTCTCCACGGTCACCATGTATTTTCCTCCATCAAAGCGGTCAACGTTGTCAACCTGGAGTGTGGTGAATGATGAGGTGATTTCAATGTTAGCTTTGTCCAGGGATTCTCCATGTTCTCGTGACCATTTCACTTCAGGTGCCGGTCGACCCTTTACGGGGACAAAGAGCCTCAGTGTGCTGCAGGCTCTGATGCTGACCACCTTACGTAGCTCTGCTCCAAGCTCAATCTCTGGAGGAAGCAGTCTGTCCTCAGCCTTGGGGGTTCCAGGAACAGCAGCAGGTTCTCCTACTCCTTCACAGTTAATGGCACAGATGTTAATCTTGTACTCTTGGTTTTCCTTCAAGCTGGTGATGGTGAAGGAAGTTGCTGTCCATCCCTTCTTGGGAGTCTGAATTGTCCATTCATCCTCCTCGGGCAGACAAGTCTCTACAATGTAGCCAGTGATTTCAGAACCACCGTCATAGACAGGCTTGTTCCAGGCAAGGGTAATCGATGTCTTGGTGGTGTCCAGCACTCTGGGGTTCCCTGGAGGTCCAGGCTGGAAGATAGTGTCTATAGCTTTGTAGAATGGACTGGAAGGACTAGGTTTGCTTAGACCAGCATTGTTCTCAGCAAAGATTCTGAATTCATATTCATGTCCTGGTGTGAGGCCAGAGGCTTTGAATCGCAGGTCTGTTACGGTCCTCTTGTTGCACTTCACCCAACGGAGACCAGTTTTATCCCTTCTTTCAACAACGTAGGTGTTTATTCTGCTTCCTCCATCGTGTTCAGGGCGCTCCCAACAGACAACCATCGAGTCTTTGGTAATAATGGTGACTTCAGGCTGCTGTGGCGGATCACTGGGAACATAGGGGTTGGCACACATGACAGCTTCAGACTCCAGGGGTTCGCCAACACCATACTTGTTGACGGCCATGACTCTAAAGATGTATTCGTTGCCCTTCAAAAGTTTGGTGACCTTGAATCTGTTCACCTGAAGTTCTGTGGCCACGTTTGTCCACGCCAACCTACTGGTCTCACGCTTCTGGATGATAAAGTACTCAATCTTGGCGCCACCATCATGTGTCGGATGCAGCCAGTTGAGAATACATTTCTCAGCAGTGACGTCGGTTACAGTGAGAGAGTCCGGTGGTCCAGGTCTGTCCAGTACCTTGACGTTGAACGTGAACTTGGCAAAACCACCAGGATTGCTGGCAGTAAGAGTGAAAGCACCACCATCTCTTCTCAGGGAATCTTTGTTGATTAGAGTTGTGTGGAAGTCAGATGACTTGATCTCTAGCTTGCCTGTGTCCTCCAGCTCCTTTCCTTCCTTGGTCCATACCACAGATGGGATCGGTCTGCCGATAACGTTTGCCTCCAGCTTAAATACCTCTCCTGCCATGACGACAACAGTACTGCTATAAGATGCCTCAACATCAAGCTTGGGTTCTTCAACGTCGTCTCTGCAGGTGATTGCCTCTGACGCCAGAGATGGAGCGCTAACAGCACCAGCTGAGTTTCTAGCTAGCACACGGAATTCATAAGTTGAGTCTTCAATCAGACCGCTCACTGTATAAATGGTCTCAAGGATATTGTTGAAGTTTGCTTTGAGCCAGCGTCCGTTGGGCATCTCTCTCCTCTCCACTGTGTATCCAGTGATGGAAAAGCCACCATCTCCCTGTGGTTTGGTCCAGGACACGGTCACCTCATGTCTGGTGACGTTAAGGGCTACAGGTCTGCCTGGTTGGTCGACCGGGTCCAGCGCATACGCAGCCTCGGATGGTTTGCTTGGTTTGCTGAGTCCAGCCATGTTTTCAGCTGTAACACGGTGTTCGTACCCGATTCCGTCAACAAGTCCTGTTGATTTGAAGATATTTCCGACAACCAGAGATTTGCTGATCCTCTGCCACAGAATGCTGTTTTTCTCTTTCCTTTCGACATGATATCCCAGAATAGGACTGCCTCCATCAGAGGACGGCTCGTTCCAACTCACAGTCATGGCATCCTTGTTGAAGGACGTGACCACAGGAGTGCCTGGCTGGGCTGGCACATCAAATGGATAGGCAGCGATCACCGACTCAGAGATGATGCTTGGTCCAACACCATATCTGTTCTGGGCTTTGACACGGAACTGATACTGGGTTCCAGTGTTGAGCTTCGCTGCCTTAAACGTGGTGCGGATCACAGTGGCGGCCAACTCCATCCATGAAGTGCCTGTTGTCTCCCGCATCTCAACAATGTAGTTGTTGATAGGAACGCCTCCGTCGTTCTCTGGTGGCTCCCAGGACATCAGAACATAATCACACGAGACCTCATCCAGCTTAATGGGACCAGTGGGAGGACCAGGAATATCGTGGACTAGGACGGTGATGGTCTCTGTCACTGTACCCAGCATGTTCTTTCCAGTCATTGAAAACTGACCTCCATCGGTCCTCCTGATCTCATTGATGTTGAGGATAGTTGACATTGCTGTGACTTCAGTGTTAATTCTTTGCGTCTCCTTGAGCGCAGCGTCTCCCTTCTTCCAGGAAACCACGGGTCTGGGTTTGCCAAGCACTGGAATCTCCACCTTAACGCGGTCCCCTGCCTTAGCGATGACGGTCTTCTGGTAGACTCCGCGCAGGTCGAAGGAGGGAGCGGAGGTCTGCTCTTTGATGATGGCCGGCCTGCTCTCACGTGGGTCACTCCTGCCCGATGCATTGACAGCCATTATGCGGAAGGTGTACTCCGCCCCTTCAGTCAGATCTGTCACGGTGTAGTCCAGTGCTTTAATTGTGGCCACATGAACCCACTGGTCAGAACCCTTCTTCTGAGCCTCAATAACGTACCCGGTGATCAAGCTGCCACCGTCGTGCAGCGGCTTGACCCACGCGAGGCTGGCACTGTCAGCGGTGACATCTGTGACGTACAGGTTCTCTGGTGCTGAGGGGGCTTGGGAAACCCTGATTGGTTCTGAGGTTTCAGCCGACTCACCGACACCCAGGTCATTCTCAGCAGAGATACGGAAGTAGTAGTAAGCGCCTTCCTCGAGGTCTGCAAACTTGAAGGTACACTTCTGCCATGTGGTGCTCAACACTGTGTAGGCCTTTTTGGTGGCCTTTCTCTTTTCAATAATGTAGTTACGAATCTTTGAGCCACCGTCAATTATGGGGATTTCCCACTGCATGGTGATGCTGTTCCTGGTGATTTCTCTAGGTTTGAGGTAGAGTGGTGGTCCTGGAGTGTCCAAAACCTTCACATTAATGAACCCTGTTTTCTTTCCTGCAACGTTGGCCAGGCACAGGTTATACTTTCCAGCATCATATCTGGTGCACTCGGGAATAACCAGCAGGGTATAAGACTCTGTGCTGCCGATGTTTGCTCGTAGTTTCAGGTTGGTGTCGTCTTTGCTCCAGGTTACTTCCGGAGCAGGGCGCCCCCTGATGGGAACAAACATACGAATGGAACCACGGGCCCTGACCACGAGGGTTCTCCTGAGTTCAGCGTCGAGCTCAAAGTCTGGCAGCGTCTCCTGGTCCACGAGTTCAATCACTTTCTCGACATCTGCAGGCTCGCCGACTCCCTCCGAGTTCACAGCACTGACTCTGAAGTGGTATTTAGCACCTTTTTGGAGTTTAGTGATGACATATTCAGTAGACTTCCATGGGTACTGTGTTTCTGTCTCCCAGTCATCGTGGCCTTCCTTCTTGTACTCAACAATATATCCATCTACTGGCAGACCTCCGTCATAATGGGGTCGGCCCCAGGTGAAGGTGGCTGAAGTTTTTGTCGTGTCGGCAATGAGGGGATTGGAAGGAGGACCAGGTGGATCTGATGAAAATAAACAAAAAAAAGACCAGTTATTTTAGACCTTTTTAAAATTTTCTTTTCAGCAAAAATATAATTTAGTGAGAGTTTTACTCACAAACGATGTCCTTGGTCAGCACAGGGCATGACGGTTCACTCGGCTCCCCAAATCCAGCTTTGTTCTCAGCAGTGACTCTAAACTCGTACTCGACTCCCTCGCTGAGGCCTTGCACCTTAAAGCGAAGGTCAGGGACCGTCCTCTTACTGGCTCTCACCCATCTCATTCCCCTCCTCTCTTTCCTCTCCACGCAATATCCGCTGATGTCACTTCCACCGTCCTGCACTGGTCTCTTCCACGAAATGGTGACAGCGGTCCTGCTGACGTTATCGATCTGGGGCACTGATGGTGGGCCTGGTGGACCTGGACAGAGAAGGAAATGCATTTTGGTCAGTTATACGCTAAAGTGATTTACACTTACAATATAAACGTAGTTAAACTTACTGTAACTGTCAACCATTTTGACTGGACTAGACTGGCTCGAGTCTCCGATGCCGTACTGGTTCACAGCAGACACTCTGAAGATGTACTCGTTGCCCTTGATCAGTTTGCTGGCGATGTATCTGCAGTCCATGATGTTTTCTGACACCTTGGTCCACTGCAGGCGACTGGTCTCCCTCTTCTCCAAGACGTAGGACTTGATAGCGCAGCCTCCGTCCTCCTCTGGCGGCAGCCAGGTCAGAGTGCACTTCTCGGCCGAGACGTTGCTGGCCTCGATGGGGCCTGGAGGTCCTGGCACATCCAAGACCTTCACCTTCACGTGTTCTTCTTTGATGCCAAACGGATTGCTGGCGGTGATGGTGTACTCTCCAGTGTTCTTCCTGCTCGCGTACTTGATGGACAGCGTAGAGGAGGTGGGGGTGCTGGTAACAGTGATGATGTCGGAGTGTTTGATCTCGCGGCCGCCCTTGGACCACACAGACGTAGGCGGAGGTTTACCCATAATCTTGGAGGCGGAGACAACAATGGTGTCTCCAGCCCGGACTGATACACCGTCCTTCATGTCGGGGTCAATCGTGATGGACGGGGGTTCTGCAAAGACCACGGAAGAACATTGCTTTATAACCATCAACACATGACAACACAACACTTTTAAGGCTGGACGTCCAGCTTACCATACTCGTCCTTGCAGGTCAGAAGGTCAGTGGTCTCTGAGGGGAGACTGACAGCACCAGCTCCATTCTTGGCCCTGATCCTGAACTGATACTGAGATCCCTCGGTCAGATCGGGGACGGTGAAGGCACAGCTCTGGACGTTGATGTGGTTGGCCTTCATCCAGGTCTTGCCTCCGGACTCCAGCTTCTCCACCATGTAGCCAATCAGTTTGTAGCCGCCGTCGTATTTGGGAGCGGTCCACATCAGAGTGACCGTGTTCCTTGTGACGTTAATCACCTCGGGTTTGCCAGGAGGATCTAACAGAAGACACAGGTTAAACAGGTGGAAAACAGTAGACATATCTTTAAAGAACTGAAGGGTTGCAAACTCACCAACAGGATCCAAGGCGACCACGGCCTCTGTGACTTTGCTTGCCTTTCCAAGGCCGGCCACGTTCATGGCCATCACCCTGAACTCGTACTCCAGTCCCTCTATCAGGCCCGTGACTCTGCACTCCTTCACTCTTATCGGAGTCTTTGTGGCTCGTTTCCACATCAGACTGTTCCTCTCCTTGAACTCCACATGATATCCTACACGTGATACAAATTCACTGGGTCATGATCATTGATTTCTACACGCTCCAGCACAACTGTGAACTCATTTCAGATCCAAAATCAGATCAAAATCTCAATTACCAGTGATTGGGGAGCCACCGTTGTCAAGTGGATCGACCCACGTCAAGATGGCAGACTCGTGACGGATGCTCATGATCTCTGGAGCAGCCGGAGCCTCTGGCACGTCTAGAAGAAGCAGAGAAGACGAGAGCGTTACGACAGGGGAGGGAATAAGGAACGGAAATGACCGCGTGTGATCGATCACATCACTCACTGAACGGGTGCTGGGCGATGACCGGGTCGGACCTGAGATACTCTCCAACTCCATATTTGTTCTCAGCAAACACTCTAAACACGTACTCTTCTCCATCGTGAAGCCTGATCACTCTCATTGTGGTTTTCTGGAGGGCTGAAGCCACCGTGGCCCACTTGTTGTCCGTGGTCCTCCTCTTCTCTACGATGTAGTTGGACACTTCCGCGCCGCCGTCGTCTTTGGGTTCTCCCCACTCCAGAGTGATGCCGTCGGCAGTGATCTCGTCGAAGGTAATCGGTCCGGTGCAGATGCCCGGTTTGCCGACCACCTTCACCTGTATCTTGCAGTCCTTGGAGCCGGCGCTGTTCTTGACGTTGATGGTGTAGTTGTCGGCGTCTCCTCTCTGGCAGTCTCTGATCAGCAGGGTGCTGACGCCGTCAGACGCCTCCACGCACATGCGACCGGTGTCTCCGACTACCACTTCGCCCTTCGTCCAGGTGGAAACAGGGTAGGGGATTCCGATGAGGGGGACGTTAATGCGTTTGGTGCTGCCCTCCTTTACCACGACGCAGCCGTCGGGAACGTTGCTCAGGTTGCAGTCGGGGAGCACTGGAACCCAAAGGAAGTAAATGATGAGAAAACTTTTATATTCCAGCAAAAATAACAACAACTAATGACATCCTGGTGATTTCTTACCAAACTGATCCTTGGCAACGACAGTGAGCTCGGTGGGTGGTCCCTCCCCGGACTCATTGAGTGCCTTGACGCTGAACAAGTACTCCTTGCCTTCAGTCAGCTCAGCAATGGTGTGTGAGGTGGTCTTGCCCTTCATGATCTGCCTCCACTTGTCCGGACCTTCACTCTGCTCTAGGACGTAACCGGTAATGAAGCTTCCGCCGTCATTGAAGGGCTTCTTCCAGCCCAAGGTAATGGAGTTCTTGGTGGTCTTCACCGCTTTGAAGTCCATCACTGGACCAGGTCGCTCTAAAAAGATGACGAGAGTTTGGTTAAGAGTGAACATGAAGTGTTAAGAGTGCTGCAGTTTAAAAAAACAACAACAACGCGTAGCTACCTGAGGCTCTGACGCTGCCGGGCGTCTCGCAGCCTTCTCCGATGCCATATGCATTTTCTGCCAAGACTCGGAAACAGTAGGCCTGTCCCGCCTCCAGGTTGGTGATCCGGAACGAGGTCTTGTTGCACTTGGTGGACACGCAGGTCCAGGCCTTCCTCTCTGCCTCGTGTTTCTCCACAATGTAGTTCTTCACCAGGCTGCCGCCGTCGATCAGCGGGGGCTCCCAGGTGATCCAGGCGTGGCTCTTTGAGGTCTCCTTCACCGTCAGGTTCACAGGTGGTCCAGGAGAATCTGAGGACAAGACGACAAGAAGACTCTTCAACTGTTCTACTGTTTAGATAACACATAGCAAATTGAAAAGAATGAAGAAAACGTTTCAAGATCTTGAACCGTGAACTCCTCATCCCTGACATTCTTCTTACCAAGGACCTTGACCACGATGGTGTAGCTCTTGGTGCCACTGCTGTTCTCCAGCGTCAGGACATATTTGCCGGCGTCGTATCTGTTGACGCCCTCGATCATCAGCAGCGTGTCCCACTCGGACGTCTTGATCAGAAGACCCTGCCTCTCCTTCAGGTTGGCGTCGACCTTGGACCACGTCACCTTCGGCGGTGGGCGTCCTCTCAGCGGGACGTAGAGCCTCATGGTGACACCGGCGCGAAGAACCAAAGTTTTCCTCAGGTCGGCGTCCAGCTCAGCTTCAGGAGCGACTGATGTGCAGACGGATAATACACATTTTAAATATACGAAGAAGAACACGGGTCGTGAAAATGAGTGACTGTTCAAGTTAAAAACGTACTCAGGATTTCTTTGGGCATGTGGTTCCCAGGGACTTCACTGGGCTCACTGTAGCCGATCTTGTTGACGGCGTAGACTCTGAACTGGTACTCTGTGTCTTCCATCAGACCGGTCATCAGGAATTTGGTGGCCTGGAGCTTTTTCGGGACGTTGCATTTGGTCCAGTTCTCAGAGTCCGCTCGCTTGCATTCCACCAGGTAGCCAATGATTTCACAGCCGCCGTCGTACGCAGGTTTGGTCCACCTGAGGCTGACGGAGCTCTTAGTGGAGTCCACCACCTTGGGGAAGGCAGGTGGGCCGGGGGGATCTGGAGAACAGCGCCACATTTTGTTATTTCTAATGTGTTATAATATCAGCCCCATCTGTTTGAGGTGTTTTTGTTGTCTGGATACTCACAGACAGGATCCACAGCCAGTGCAGCGTTGGATGCGTCGCTAGGTTTGCCCAGACCGGCCTTGTTGAGAGCGATAACTCTGAACTCGTACTCGGATTCCTCTGTCAGCTGAACGGCCTTGATGGTCCTGTCAATGACCGGCCGGCGGTTGACCTTCGCCCAGGTCAGCTCGGTGGCCTCACGCTTCTCCACCATGTAGCCCAGGATAGGAGACCTGCCGTCGTTAGCCGGAGCCTTCCAGCTAACTGTCATGGAGTTTTTGGTGATGTTGGTGATGACCGGTGGCTCGCTGGGTCCTGGAACATCTGAGGACAAATACAATAATCCCATTATATCGCGAGTACAGTTACAAATGTCCCAGTGTAGCGGACGATAAAGGAGCTCAGACCGTACCGTATGGATTCTTGACCATGACGGAGTCGGTCATGCGGGCGTCTCCCACACCGTACTGGTTCTCAGCGCTGACTCTGAACTGGTACTCGTGTCCTTCGATGAGCTTCTCCACCGAGCAGTCGGTGTGGTGTCCGTGGATGTTGGCGGTGACCAGAGCCCAGTTGGGTCTGCTGGTCTCGCGCTTCTCAATGATGTAGTTCGTGACCTCAGAGCCGCCGTCCGCAAGCGGGGGTTCCCATCGCAGCTTCACGCGGTCGGCAAACACTTTGCTAATTTTCACAGAGTGAGGAGGCCCTGGTTTGTCTGCAGCAGACACGGAGGGAGATTAGACTCTAACGTCATTTAAATACACTCATACACTATAAAGAAACCTAAATGTAACTTACCGAGAACCTTGAGCTTGATGGTGGCGTACTTGCTGCCGTTGACGTTCTCGGCCGTGATCGTGTAGTCTCCAGATTCCTTCCTGCTGACCAAGTAGAGCTCCAGCAGGTGGACGTGCTTCTTCTGGGACATCTTGATTCCCTCGGTCAGGACCAGCGGCACGCCGTCTCTCTTCCAGCTCACCTTGGGCAGCGGCTTTCCAAACACCTCGGCGTCGAGGAGGACGTTTTCTCCGGCCTTCACCACGATCAGGTTCTTCATGTCGACGCCCAGCTCCACGCGGGGAGCAACTGCTCGACAGAAGACAGAATAATCATGACTTCTCAATAACGTGTTCATCGTATCCCAGTTTTTGTTGTTTGTGTTGTATAGTTTTACCATTTTCCGCGATGATGGTGATGGGGTCGGACGGCTCCGACGGTTGGCTGATGTTCACGGCTGTTTTGGCGATGACTCTGAACTGGTAAACCTGGAACTCCTCCAGGCCGCTGACCACGTAGTCCTCCTTCTGGATGTCGATGCAGTTGGCGTTGCAGCGGACCCACTTGTCCTCCGGGACCTTTGTGTATTCCATGTAGTAGCCGATGAGTTTGCTGCCGCCGTCTTGCTTGGGACGGCTCCAGACCAGAGACACCGAGTGCTTGGTCACATCCATCGGTTCAGGTTTGCCGGGTTGGTCTGGATTAAGAAAAAAAAGTTTATAGACTCAGTTACGGAAGATGGAATCAGACGGTGTTAAAATAAGACAATTCTGAAGGACATTTCCATACCAACAGCATTCCTGGCAGTGAAGAAGTCCGTCTGCTTGGAAGGTTTTCCTTGCCCAGCTGTGTTGAGCGCCGACACCCTGAACGTGTACTCCAGGCCCTCGATCAGGTTGGTGCAGATGTGGTGAGTGGCTTTGACCAACTGGTCCTCGGCCATCGACCACAGAAGGCTGTTCCTCTCCTTCTTTTCAATGCAGTATCCAATGACAGGGCTGCCGCCGTCGCTGCTGGGAGGCTCCCACGACAGGAGGACAGAGTCCTTGTTGAACTTGTCGACCTTCAGGTTTCTGGGCTCACTGGGAGGATCTGCAATGAGAGAAGCCAGAGTCAGTACACGGCGTATTACGTTTATATTATGCGTTCAGTTTGTGTGTCACGCTCACCAAATGGATATCTGGCGATCATCCTCTCAGAGTAGATGGGTTCCGAGACACCAAACCTGTTCTCGGCGCGGACTCTGAAGCTGTACTCTTTGCCGGTTACCAGTTTGGGCATTCTGAACATGGTCTTGGTGCAGGACGAGGACGCGGTGATCCAGTCGCCCTGGCTGATGTCGCACCTCTCCACGATGTAGTTGGTGATGTTGCTGCCGCCGTCCTCCTGCGGCGAGTTCCACAGCAGCGTGCAGGAGTCGGTGTCCTGCTCTGTGATCTCCAGAGGAGCTTCAGGAGGTCCGGGAATGTCTGAGGAGACACAAAGTTCACTGGTGAGAAAAATAGGTGTGCACGCACACACACACACACACACTGTGAATTGTCAACAGAGCTCAAACTGACCCATGACGGTGACCTTCAGGATGTGGTTGACCTTGGCAGTGCTGTTCTCGGCGGACAGACTATAGTAGCCGCTGTCGTTCCTCCTCACGTTCTTGATGATCAGCATGCAGGTGGTCAGCGTCTTCACCAGCGACAGGCGGTCAGACGTCAGCACGTCCTCGTTGCCCTGCTTCCACTTGCAGATGGGAGCGGGTTTGCCGGCGACAATGGCCTCGATCACCATCTTGGATCCAGCTCTGACTGTCATGGTGTCGGGCAAGATGATCTTAGGAGCCACTGGGGGAAGAAGAAAAACAGAGGGTTTACTTTTCTGAATTTAAAGTCAAAAATACAAATAGATATTATATTATGTGTCTACTCACTGAGCTGCTCCTTGACCTCAAACACTCCCTCAGCCTCTCGGGGCAGACTGGCCCCCACTGAGTTCCTGGCCGCCACTCTGAACCTGTACTTCTTTCCTTCCTTAAGACCAACCACGACGATGGTCAGGTCTTTGACCACAGAGTACGGCGTCCATTTGTCTTCGGGTGCCCCTTCCTCTTGGTAGTCGACCACATAACCGTTGATCTTGGCTCCGCCGTCTCTGAGAGGTTTGAGCCAGCCGACCGTCGCGCTGTTCTTGGTGATCTCCAGCACGTCCATCTTCTTCGGAGGGTCCGGCTCGCCTGGGCGCAACGCAACAAGGTGTTAAGAGGAGAATGGCGTGGATTTATTGAATCTCATTTCTACCGTGTGACGATACTCACTGATGGGATCGACGGCCAGGTAAGACCTGGGCGAGTCCTGAGGAGCGCCGAGGCCGTACTTGTTAGAGGCCATGACTCTGAAGTAGTACTCGATGCCAGGGGTCATGTTGGTGACCTTGAAGCTCGTTTTCTTCAGTTCCTCCGTGCACTTGGACCAGGTCTTCCTGTCCACCTCCCGTTTCTCCACGGTGTAGGTGAGGATGGGGCTGCCGCCATCGTTCTCTGGAGGCAGCCAGGACAGTTGAGCCGACGTCTTTGTGACGTTGGTTGCATCCAGCTCTCCGACGGGACCAGGAGTGTCTGCAAAGGACCAGTGAAAGAGTCACATGACTGCACACTTTTTTTTAACGCTGGACCATTTACTTTCAGATTCTTACCGAGAACTTTGACACGGACGTAGACCGCTTTCTCCCCGGCGGAGTTGGACAGAGTCAATGAGTATCTCCCAGAATCCTCTCTGGTGCTCTCAGGAATGACCAAGAAGGACATGCTGTCCACCTGGTCAACGTGGCCTCGGCGGAGCACGTTGTCCACGCCTACGCGCTTCCATGTGACCGAGGGGGCGGGCCTTCCTCTGATCACAGCAAAGAGCCTAATGGGACAGCCGGCTCTGACGGACAGGCCTTTCCTCAGACTCACGTCCAGCTCGATCTCTGGTGCCTCTGTTGTCGTGGAAACGACATCAACAACATTATATGTGTGAATTTTTCAGATTCACGTTAGATAAAAGTATTTGAAAAATAAAATGATATTCATACCCAGAACCTCCTTGGGGTAGACGGCCTCCTTCAGATAGGCGTGGCGTCCCCAGCCCACTTGGTTTTGGGCTGACACCTTGAACTCGTACTCCTGCTTCTCATCCAGCTGGACGATGGTGAACTCTTTCAGCACAAGGGGTCCGCGAGTGTCGATGTTCTTCCAGCCCTCTGTGGGCTTCTCGGGGTCGGCCTCGCTCTTCAGCCTCATGGCCAGGCTGTAGCCAATGATGGGGGCACCGCCGTCATACACAGGTTTAGACCAGGAGAGTGTGATCGAGGTCTTGGTGCTGTCAGACACCTTCAGTCCACCAGGGGGGCCAGGGGGCTCTGCGAGGAGAAGACACATATTTAGAACCCCCACGTTATCTGGCCGACATCTGAATACGGTATAAACTGAGAGGTTACAACCTGGAAAAACTCACCAATTGGATCTTTGGCTGCCACAGGTCTGCAGGGTTTGCTGGGATCGCCCAGACCCACCTCGTTCTCAGCCTTCACCCTGAACTGGTACTCGTGGTTTGGAATCAGGTTGGTCACCTTCATGCGTCTCTCAGTGATGGGGCTCTTGGTGCACGGCACCCAGCGCACCGCCCTCTTCTCTTTCCTCTCCAGGATGTAGCCAGTGATGGACTTTCCTCCGTCGTTCTCAGGAGGAGCCCAGACCACCGTCATCTCATCTTTACTCACCTGCGTCGCAAAGGTATGAGGAGGAGGAGGAGCATGACTTACAGAGGAACTTCTCTCTCATGAAGGGGATTCTATAAAGAAGGATTGCTTTGTCTTACCTTGGTGACCTCTGGCGCTTCAGGAGGACCAGGTCGGTTGAACTGAGTCTTGACGGTGACAGACTTGCTCTCCATGGCGGGGCCAGTTCCCATCTTGTTCTCGGCCCTCACTCTGAAGATGTACTCATTGCCCTCCACGAGACGGGAGATGTTGCAGTAGGGCGTGTAAACACAGTCATTGTATGTGGACCAGACCATCCTCCTGGTCTCGCACTTCTCCAGGATGTAGCTGTCCACCTCGCAACCGCCATCATCGTCTGGCGCGTCCCACACCACTCTGCACTTGTCGGCTCCGATGCCGGTGATTCTGAGGTTTCTCACTGGCCCGGGGACGTCCAGGACATTGACGTTAGCGTACGCCGTGAAGGTGCCGGCACAGTTGGTGGCGGTGATGATGTACTTCCCAGTGTCAGTGCGTCTGGACTTCGTCAGAAGGAACTTGGAGTAGTCTGGACCGGTCTCGTAGCTGATCCTCGGGTTGTCTCCATCAGCCTTGTCTTTTATCCATTTGACCTCAGGCTGGGGCTTCCCTCTCAGGCCGGCCTCCATCCTCACCGACTCTCCCACCATCACTGTCAGCGTCCCGGCCAACTTCAGGTCAAGGACGGGCTTCTGGATGTCCTCCTTCACCACAATATCGGGAAGGTTCACCCAGCCACTTTCACCTCCTTCATTGACGGTCTGCACCCTGGAAAAGAAATGATGAGAGTTATTATTTTCATGTTATTGTCACATGATCGGGAAATACAAAAACAAACACTACATACCTGAAAGTGTACGTCTGATTCTCCACACATGAAGCCATGAAGAACGTGTCATGGAGAGTTCCTTTGTTGAGTTTCTCCCACGCCTCGGCGTCTTTGGCTTTGAACTCCAGGTTGTAGCAGAGGTTGAGGCTTCCGCCGTCATAGTCGGGCCTCCTCCATCTCAGGTAGACGTAGTTCTTACCAATGTCGGTGGCTTGGAATTTCTCAGGCTCGCCAGGCTTCTCGATGGGATCGATGGCCAACACGGGGGTCTTGGTCTCTACAGTGGGTCCAGATCCGAGCTTGTTCACGGCACTGACACGGAAGAAGTACTCGTGGCCCTCCATCAGTTTGGCCTTGATCTTGCGATTGGTGCAGTTGGAGGAGATCATAGACCACAAGCTAACGTTGGGCTCACGGCACTCCACGACGTAGTTGGTTATCTCAGATCCACCGTTGTCGTCGGGGGCGTCCCAGTTGACGATGCATGAGTTCTTGGTTGCATAGGTAACGCATAGATTCTGGCAGTGGCTGGGTCTGTCCAGCACATTGACAGTGATGGCGCAGGAGGCCTCCCCGCCCACATTTGAAGCTTTGAGTATGTATTTGCCGTGGTCCGCTCTCGTGGCCTCCTTGATCCTCAGGTGGACCACTGGGAGGTTCTGCGTGACGGTAACCCGTTTGTTGTTCTCCAGAACCGTCTCCTCCTTTGACCAGAGCACCTCAGGGTCAGGACGGGCCTTGACGTAACCGGTGATGTTGATGTTGTGCCCGACGCGCACGGTAACGCGATCGCGGCAGGTGGCGTCCATCTCGATCTCCGGAGGGATGAGGATGTCTTGCGTGGTTATGGAGTCTGGGACTTCTCTGGACTGTCCATCTCCGATCATGTTTGTGGCAAACACTCTGAATCTGTAGGTCACGCCCTCCTCCAGACCCTTCACCCTGTAAGCACACTGCTTGATCAAGTCGTCCAGGTCGACTTTCTTCCATTCCTCAGTTCCTTCTTTCTTCATTTCCACAGTGTAGCCAAGGATAGGGCTCCCGCCGTCTTTACTGGATTTGAGCCACACCAGGTCGGCAGAGTTCTTGCTGTAATCTTTAACTCGGGGGTTCACGGGAGGACTGGGCACGGTGACGGGCCTGCAGGGTTTGCAGGGGTCAGAGATGGGAGAGGGGCCACTGTAGCCGACGATGTTCTCTGCGAACACTCTGAACTCATACTCGCTGCCCTCAAAAAGACCCAAGACCCTGTACCTCAGGTCCCTGCATGGGATCTTATTGACCCGGATCCATTTGCCTCCCTTATGTCTGCGTTCAATGATGTAGCCGGTGATGTGGCTGCCGCCATCTGCAAGCGGCATGGTCCATCCAACTGTGACGGCATCATCCGAGATGTCAGAGATCTGTGGTTTTCCAGGTGCGCTGGGTGCCATGAAGGAGTGCTCGGCGACAGTGGGTTTGCTCTCCAGAGCAGCGCCGACGCCCATCCTGTTCTGAGCACGAATGCGAACCACATACTCCACTCCCCTCTGCAAACGTGGGATCCTGAGCTCGGTGATGAGGCCGACGGAGCTCACACCTCCCCAGCTCTCCTTGTTGGATTCCCGTTTCTCCACGACGTAGTTGGTGACTGGGCTGCCGCCGTCGTCCTTGGGAGGGCGCCACTCGATTGTCATGGAGTCGGGTGTGACCTCCAGGATGTTGGCAGGTCCGATGGGCGCGGCTGGGACGTCCAGGACGGTGACGTGCAAGGCCACGGTCTTGCTCCCAGCAGCGTTGGAGACGGTGAGCAGGTAGGTGCCGGTGTGGTTCCTCGTGCACTCGTTGATGCTGAGCACGGTGGAGAAGTCGTCGGTGTCGATCTTGACGTTGCCTTTGCTGAAGATCTCGTCTCCTTCGACGCACCACTTGGCAGAGGGAACGGGCATTCCTCTCATGATGGCCGGCAGCCTGATGGTGGTGCCGGCCTTCACGATGATGCCTTCAGTGTATTTAACGTCCACCTCGACGAACGGGGCCACTGTGGACACAGACGGAGATCACACAATTAAATAAATAAAGTACAGCTAATGATGAGTTCTATTTGTAGTCAAAAGTCAAGAGTTCCTCACTCAGTTTCTCCTGGCAGAGGATGGGCACCGTTGTGTCGGGTCTGCTGAGGCCGATGGCATTCTCGGCCCTGACTCTGAAGCGGTAGGTCTTTCCTT
Organism: Microchirus variegatus; assembly: GCF_963457635.1. Taxonomy (NCBI): domain Eukaryota; kingdom Metazoa; phylum Chordata; class Actinopteri; order Pleuronectiformes; family Soleidae; genus Microchirus; species Microchirus variegatus. The sequence continues at coordinate 1,438,250 of NC_139821.1, forward strand.
CCTCGAGGCCGGTAACGTGGGTTTCGGGGATGCTGACGACCTTCCACTCGTCCCACTCCCTCTCTCCTTCCTCTTGATACTCCACGAGGAAGCCAGTGATCTCGCTGCCTCCGTTGCGGTCGGGCCAGTTCCAGACCAACGACACCTCAGTCTTGTCCACGTCAGAGTGGTGCAGGTCTCTGGGAGGTCCAGGAGGGACTGGAACACATATTTAAGAGTATGAACGACTGAGCTCCGACATTTCAAATCAAGATGTTAATCGTGGCTTGACAGCGTTGTTACTCACACAGTGGGTTCATGGCCTTAATGGGCTTTGGCATCTCCACAAATTCGCTGCGGCCGTACTGGTTCTCAGCAGCCACTCTGAACGTATAGGACGTGCCCTCCATCAGGTGCTTCACCATCATGCTGCGTTTCTTGGACGTGGAGCAGATGGGGATCCACTGAGTGGACGCCGTGTCCTTCTTCTCCACCACAAAGTTGGTGATGCGAGTGCCGCCGCTGTCCTCGGGATCCTTCCAGGACAGGTACGCAGAGTCGCTCCGGACGTCAGACACCCGCAGTTGCTGGATGGGTCCGGGTTTGTCTGAAGAAAACACAACAAACGTAAGTCACAGGACTGCCGAGTCTGTGGCAGGTTGGACCAAACATTCAACTCTGTGTAATTCGTACCAAAGACCAGCACGGTGCAGGTGACGGTCTTGGATCCGACAGAGTTCTCCACGGTCAGTGTGTAGTCTCCACAGTCACCTCTGGTACAGAACCTCATCTCCAGCTTAGTGTCTACATAGTTGGTGTAGATGTCAGCCCTGGTGGGAACGTCGGCGTCGTTCTTCTTCCAGGTCACCGTGGGGAACGGGACGCCTTTGATCGCAGCCATGAGCGTGATGTGAGTGCCGGCCAGGGCCTTCACCTCTCGGGTCATGGCGGCATCCAGAATCAGATCCGGGGGTTCTGACGAGGTGAAGGAAACGCATCACATTTAATGGGCTTACATTCAAGTTGGGAGGTGATTCCGTTTGACGCCGAAACCAGAACTTACCGAGTCTCTCCTGGACTTTGACCGGCTCCATCAGCTCTGCTGGGTCAGACTCTCCTGCGGCGTTCACGGCCATGACTCTGAGGCGGTACAGAGCACCGTCGACCAGGCCGGTCACCTTGAACTTGGTCTCCTGGCAAGAGTCTGGAGTGTGGTTGACCTGAGAAGAGCAGAAACGATCAAGAACTCGAACGAGGATCCGTGGAGATCCAAAGGTCAGAGGGCAACTCAAGGGAAACCAGTGCCTCACCTTCTGCCACTCCTCCTCTCCAGACTTCTGGAACTCCAGCAGGTATCCAAAGAGCTTTCCTCTGCCGGTGTCGACAGGAGGCTCCCAGGACAGCGTCACGGAGTCCTTGGTGAAGTCGACGACCTCGAGGTTCACTGGAGGACTGGGTTTCACTGCGGCAGCAAAACAGGAAGGTGAGTTTATGAAGATGGCTTAAAAACAACAAAGCGTGTGAGTAGCGTAGAGTAAGAGGTGTCCTTACCGATGGGATCTTTGGCAAAGACTGGTTTGGACGGCGGGCTCGGGTCTCCGGCACCCACCTCGTTCTCAGCGCTGACTCTGAACTCGTACTCGCAGCCTTTCAGCAGCTCCGTCACACAATACTCAACCTGCGGGTGGATTCTCTCTGTGTTGCAACGAACCCACCTGGAAAGACACAAATGAATAAGTTTACACAAGACAATTATGACATGTTCCAATTTATTTTCTGGTCCACGCCTGTCACGTACCTGTTCGCCATCGTCTCCTTCCTCTCCACGATGTAGCCCGTGATAGGTTTTCCTCCGTCCGCCGGCGGCTCCCAGCTGATGAGGGCGGAGTCCTGGAACACCTCCTTCACTGTGGGCTGTTTGGGAGCGTCGGGAACCTCTGCGATGAAAACAACAAAACACAGTGAGACGCTGCAATCACGGTGTCGCCTACGCAGCAGTCGGCAGGTTTTTGCGGTTTCAGGAGATCTTACTGAAGATGTCTCTGGCCTTCTTCTCCGCAGACAGCAGAGGGTCGCTGATGCCGTAGATGTTCTGAGCCATGATCCTGACGATGTAATCGCGACCCTCAATCAGCTTCGGCACCTGAGGAAACAAAGAACCATCAGAGTTTTATTTTCCGAAGGGAATCATCTGCATAGAACAATGATGATTAAAAACACTGGAAAGTGAGCGCGAGCAATCTAGTCTTGAACCTAGAGGGGGCAGCAGAGCATTCAGAGAAGTTAGCTCCATTATTATGAAACTGGTGCAACAAAAACTGGACTCGATGTCTCGTTCTTCGGTTCTTTACTCACCCTGCAGCTCGTCCTGGTGCAGGACGAGGTCACGGGCATCCACAAGTCCCTGTTGGTGTCTCTCTTCTCCACGATGTAGTTGGAGACGGCGCAGCCGCCATCATCCAGAGGAGGCTTCCAGGAGATCACCAAGTAGTTCCTGTAGACCTCGTCGAAAACCACGGGGCCCTCTGGTGGCTGAGGACGGTCTGACAGGAGAAAGAGTTCAAACAAGGTGTGAATATCAGACTCGATAAGGACCCTCGTTCAACGACGTCCCTTCTCCTTCCCCGTGACTCACCGACCACCGTGACGGTGCAGATCCCCGTGCGCGCTCCAGCGGCGTTGTCCACGCTGACGCAGTAGCAGCCGCTGTGCTCTCGCTTGGCTTTGCCGATGCTGAGGCTGAGGTGGCGGGCGGTGCTGTGGAGGTTGATCTCCTCGTTCGCCTTCAGCTCCTCGTCGTTCTTCTTCCAGGTGACGGCGGGAGCCGGTTTGCCGCCGTAGCGTCCCGACAGCGTGCAGCTGTCTCCTACCTTCACCATCATCTTGTCCCTGAAGTCCAGGTCCAGAGTGGGAGGCTCTGAGGGACAGAGGAGAGACATTTTAGATCTTTAAGCCTGAGGTCATTGATCATCAGCGTGGGTCGTGTCGCTTCACTCACGGAGCTCGTCCTTGCACTGCACCGGCTTGGTGGCGAACGACGCTTTCCCTCGTCCCACCTGGTTGACGGCGGACACCCTGAACTCGTGGGACGAGCCGTCCTTCAGCCCGGTCAGCGTGAACTTCCTGTCCATCAGCTTGGTGTCGCCGCCGATGCGCGTGAAGGAGTCGCGGCCGACCATGCGCGTCTCCAGGACGTACTCGGTCACCTCCGTGCCGCCGTCGTACTTGGGCGGCCTCCAGGTGACAGAGATGGAGTCCTTGGTAACGGCGGTGATGATCAAGTCGTCCGGACGCTCCGGGACGGCTGGAGGAGACGCGAACATGTGACGGTTAGAGACATTTCAGCGTTAACGTTAACAACACTTTTAAAGATTGTGGTGGATGACGCACAGAGGGGGTTCTGAATGAGAACCATCTTGTCGGTCTGGATGAACGGTCCCATGCCGATGATGTTCTCCGCCGCGATCCTGAAGAAGTAGCCTTTGCCTTCGAGGAGTCCCTGAACCACGGCGTTGTTCCTCGTCACCGTGTAGGACACCGAGGTCCAGCCCATGCGGTCGGACTCCCTCTTCTCGATGATGTAGTTGGTGATGGCGGAGCCGCCGTTGTCCTCGGGCGTGCACCACATCAACTTACACGAGTCGTTGGTGAGATTCTCGCCAGCGAAGGGAAGACCAACGGGTCCGGGAACGTCTGGAGTGAGAGGGGAAATCAGAGTGAAACGAAGCACAGGGAGAGTTTCTGGATCAGCTGTGAACCGAGAGCTCTGACTCACCCAGGACCTCGACGATCACCCCCTTCCTCCTCTCTCCGCCCTCGTTCTTGGCGCACAGCGTGTACATGCCCTGGTGCTGGCGCTTGCAGTTCTTGATGACCAGCGAGTTGGAGATGCCCGTGGTCTCCACCGCGGCCTCCTTCGGCACCTCGCCGTCGTCTCTGCTCCAGGTGATCTGCGGCGCGGGTTTGCCCGACACGTAGGCGATGATGCGGATGGTGCCGCCGGCGTGGACCACAATCTTCTCCTTCACCGAGGCGTCCAGGTCCATCTCGGGTGGAACTGGACGAGAAAGGGAGAAAGAAGTTAGCGGATCACAATCGCTCACCTGTGAGGCGAGGATCTTTGTCTGATCCCGATCGGTCTTACTTGTTCTGTCCTTGACCTCGATCAGCTCCGTCACCAGCCCGGGTTCTCCCACACCAGCGGCGTTCACAGCTCGGACTCTGAAGAGGTAGAGACCGCCTTCTTTCAGGCCGGTCACCACAAACCTGGTTCCTCTGATCTCTGTGTCCTTTGCCTGGAGACATGGGACAGATTTTTAACTGAAACTGAAACTGAAACTCTGCGGAGCCTGTTATGGTAAAGTTGTTTTTCCTTTACCTTGCTCCAGCCCTCGTCGCCCTCAGGCTCCTTCTCGTCGTCGGTGCTGAGCAGCAGCTTCCTCTTCGCTTTCTTCTCCTCCTCCTCCTTGTTCACCTCCTTTAACTCAACGATGTAACCCGTGACCTTTGACCCACCGTCCACCACGGGCGGGATCCACTCGAGATCCACCGTGGATTTGGTCCAGTCCGTCACCTTTGGAGTGGGAGGTCCCGGGGGCTCTGCGGAGAAACGATCAGAGGTTTTGTATAAAAGTGTGAGTCACTGGGGTCCGAGTTCACCGTGGAAACACATGGCGGAAACAGGTCTTACTGATGGGGTCTCTGCAGAGTACGGGGTCAGAGGGCATGCTGGGCAGACCGCAGCCGGCCGCGTTGACAGCGATGATCCTGAACTGGTACATGGCTCCTTCCAGCAGTCCAGTCACGTACCAGTTGTTGCCCAGCGGCAGCGCTCGGATCGGGTCTCGCGTGACGCGGGCCCAGCGCTTGGCGGTGGTCTCCTTCCTCTCGACGATGTAGCCCGTGACGGGGGAGCCGCCGTCGTACTTGGGCTCCTCCCAGTTGACGCCCATCGACTCCAGGCAGACGTCGGTGATGGTGGGTTTGTCGCACTGACCCGGAACAGCTGTGAGAGGACAAGAGGGTCAGTAACCGATGATAATCGCGTCTAAGATGGACGACTGAGAACACTTCTGGACTCACTGAAAAGGTTCCTGGCCTTCTCCGGCTCGCTGTCGAGCGGCGGCCCCGCGCCAAACTTGTTCTGGGCCTTGATCCTGAACTCGTACTCGTGGTTCTCCGTCAGACGCGTCACCACGTACGCGCACTCCTTGGGGTCGCTGGACACGTGGACCCAGGACTTCCTGTTGTCCTCGCGCTTCTCCACCACGTAGTTGGTGATCTTGGATCCGCCGTCGTCAGTGGGCGGGAGCCAGGCCAGACCGATCCTCTCCGCAAACACCTCGGTGAACTTGACCGGTCCAACGGGGGCGCTGGGCGGTCCTGCAGGGGGGGAAGGGGGGGGAGGAGCAGTTTGTTTACATTCAGTGTAAATCACTCACGTACGCATTCTCTTTCTGGATTTGAGTTTCTCACCCAGCACGGCGAGCTTGATGTCCTTGGTGACCGTGCCCAGGCTGTTGGTGGCTGTCAGGCTGTAGATGGCGCTGTCTCTCCTGTTGGCCTGCTGGATCAGCAGCGTGCACTTGTCGTGCGTCACCAGCTTGTTCATGTGCTGGTCGTAGTGGACGGCGGCCTTCTCCTCGGGTTTGGCCAGGCTGGCCTTCTTCCAGGTGAGAGAGGGGAACGGGCAGCCGCTCACCTTGGCCACGATGCTGACGTCGGTGTCCTCCTCGCCTTCCATGGCCTCGCGCAGCTGGATGGTCGGAGCGACTGAAGGACAAAAGAGAGGATTAGCGAAATGAGTCTTTGCGGGACGAGGTCAAACGGAGGTCAGACGAACACTCACAGGTCTGATCTTTAATGAACATGGGTCCGATGGTGGCCGAGGGTCGGCCGGGGCCGGCTTCGTTCACCGCTTTGACCCTGAACTCGTACTCTCCGCCCTGCAGAGGGAAACAGTGTCAGTGTCAGTGGGAAAAAACATGTTTCAGAGTCGGAACCCGGAGCCGAGGACGTGGACCGACCTCTTTCAGGTCCTCCACCACAAAGTTCAGCTCCTCCACGTCTCTCTTGTTGCACTGTTTCCACGTCTCCTTCTCCTTGCCGCTGGTGTCCCAGCTCAGACGCTCGATGACGTAGTGCTTCACCGGAGCGCCGCCGTTGTTCTTGGGCGGCTCCCAGCTCAGAGTGACGGTGTTCTTTGTCACCAGGTTGACCTTCAGCTTGGTGGGGGGGTCGGGCGGGACTGAAGGAAAGCCGACGGTTGCGTTAGAAACGTTTGAAACAGTGCAGCAGCTGTGTGTGTGTGTGTGTGTGTGTGTGTGTGTGTGTGTGTGTGTGTGTACTTACAGATGGGGTCTCTGGCCCGAATGGGGTCGGTCGTGACGGTGAACGGACCGAATCCAAGTCTGTTCTCGGCTCGTACTCTGAACAGGTAATCCTGACCCTCCAGGAGACCCGGGACCACGTAGGCCTGGATGGCACAGGCTGCATGAACCTGAAAACAGACCGACCAGTTAGTTAACCACCGTTAGGGTGAATTCCAATTCCTTGCTTAACCCTCAATCTCAAAAATGCTCTCCCTCTAGTCCAAGTTCTGTCCCGATTCTCAGAAAAATTAAGTTGAGGGTCAAGTTTAAGGGCTGTATCGCCCTCAATATCGAGATTTTTTCCAGAGACCACCCTTGGGAGCAAGGGCTACCCAGAATGCATTGCGTGGTTTCACATAACAAAGATGGCGTCGAAAGCAGCGAAACGAGTACGCTACAAATGAAGTGTTTTCTTTGTTAATAGAGATATAAAAATGATCTTAGTTTAGGCCCAGATTATGGATTACTGACGTCATTGTTGACGTAACATTTATTTTTATTTTACGATCTTTTGTCAATAGTCGGCCGGTTTGGTTTACTTTTCAATAAGCCGTGGTGTGTGGTAACTGTCAGCTGAATATTTGTACGAGTATCATCTTATAACTCCATAACTTTTTCTCTTTTTTTGGAGTTGACAGACTGGACGCAGCTTTGGCGTTATTCTGCCCCCTACAGTCTGAAGACGTATCTGCATTTAAGGGGTGTCCCATTTCTCAGTGACAAAATAACCCTCAACACTTGGTTTTGAGGGCCAGTTAAGATTAAGGGTTAAGATAGGAATTGGAATTGGCCGTTAGTAACTGTGCAGAGGAGGAGGAGGTGTCGAGTTTACCGTGGTCCAGGCCTTGTCAGTGAGACTCTTCTTCTCAATGAAGTAGCTCTTAATTCTCTCTCCTCCGTCGTTGTCGGGCAGTTTCCAGATCAGCCTCATCGTCGCCCGGGTGACGTCTGTAACCCTCAGCTCCTTCGGAGGTCCAGGGACATCTGTGAAACACGAAGACGAGACATCAGCAACGGACACAAGGGCGCAGAGACTAAGGATTCGAGTCCATGTTACAAACAAAGGCAGACTTACCGAGGACCTTGACCCTGACGTTGACATGTTTCTGTCCACTCTTGTTCTTGGCGGTGATGGTGTAGCGTCCGGAGTGCGTCCTCAGGCTCACGGGGATGGACACGACAGACGTGGTGTCTGTGGACTCCACCTGAAAAACACGTTAGTCGAGTTACCTGTTAGCTATCACCAAGGCTACAATACAGATTAGCTTGCTTAGGGTTAGGTTGTCTTTATGTCGTCCACTCACCTCTGAATCCACGGGCAGCGTGTGCAGCTTGTTCTTCTTGTGCGTCTTGGCTTTCCCGTCAAAGTCCCAGGTCACCTTGGGAACGGGGCGACCCAGAATGGTGGCGGGGATCTTGATGGGCTCTCCGGCGCGGATGTAGAGCAGGTCGTCCACCAACATGTCGATGGAGATGACCGGGGCGACTGTAAGAGACGTCGGAAGAAGCTGGTGAAGGACAGTCTCAAACGCACACAGAGACAAAAGCAATGTTGTTTCAGGACTTACGCTGGACGTCCTCGATCAGAACCTCGCCGGTGCGAGGGCTGGGGTCGGACTCGCCGACGGCGTTGACGGCGATGATCCTGAAGCGGTAGCGTTTGCGCTCGCGGAGCGTGGGCACGGTGTACTCCGTGCTGGGGTGAACGGTGCCCGGCTCGTTGACTTGCATCCACTTGGACGAGCCTTCGTCCTGGATCTGGATGAGGTAGCCCTGGATGGGGCTTCCTCCGTCGCTCTCGGGCGGTTCCCACGCCAGCGAGACGTTGTGCTTCGTCTTATCGGCCACCACGGGTGCAGCGGGCATGCTGGGAGGAGCTGGAGAGGGAAGGAGCAGAAAGGAGCATGTTTTACTCTCTCTTTTACGGTTAAACACTGATGGTTTAAATCTGTTTGTGAACTCACTAAGACGATCGACGGCAAAGGCAGAGTCAGATGTTCCGCTGAATGGTCCAGTTCCGGCAGAATTGCAGGCAGCGACCCTGAACTCGTACTCTGTTCCCTCAAATAGACGAGTCGCCTGAGGGACAAAGACACACAAGCTCTAAAAAGGACTGATCTGTCGAGACATTTTCAGGTCTGCAACGGAATCATAGCTCTACAATGGACCAGGATGAAGGTTTTTCAATCTAAAGCTCAAAGATGAAGTAACTCAACACTCTGTGGTAGATCAGAACAGTCCTAAGTGGGCCATCTTTCAGGATTACGGCAGACTGACAGTACTTCCAAAAGGTCTACAGGTGTTTTGGGGTTTAAATTAAACTCCTTCTCTGGTACAACTTAGAAGATCCAGCAGCTCACCTGGCACTCCCAGCCTTTCGGGCCCCTCTTGGTGACCGGCACCTTGTTGACTTTGCCCCAGTAGTCGGTGCCTTTCTCCCTCTTCTCCACCCAATATCCGGTAATGGCGGAGCCGCCGGTTTCCCTGGGAGGCTCCCAGGTCACGGTCATGGTGGTCTTGGAGTAATCCGCGATGGCCGGTTTCTCCGGCGGACCCGGCAGGCCGAGCGGGTCGATAATCTTGACTTCCTCTGAGACGCAAGGGTCGGATTTGCCGTAGCGGTTCTCGGCCCTGACGCGGAACATGTAAGAGTGCTCGTTTTCCAAGTTCCACACCTGCAGCGGATAAAAGATCGGTTCAGTTAAGATTCGCCCAAAGAGATTCGTCGTAGAAACAAATTGCTTTCGCTTTTTTGCCAGGACTTACCCCAAATTTCTTGTCCACGACGCAGTTGCTAACCTCCTCCCACTGAGCTTCCTGTCCCTCCTCGAGTTCCCCTGTCGTTTTCTTCTTCTCAAGGATGTAGTTGGTCAGCTCACTGCCGCCGTTGTCGAGCGGCGGCTCCCACTGGAGGCGGCAGAACTCGGACTTGATATTGGAGATGGTCAAATTCCTGGGTGGGAGTGGTCGGTCTGAGGGAGGAACGTGGAGTCAGCCGGTTATTCAAACACGTTCAAAACGCAAGACTTAAGTCTTTGCGTCTTCGGCCGTGAACTCACCCAGCACCATGACGTAGATGTTGTGCCTGGCTGTGCCCGCGTTGTTGCTGGCGGTTACGGTGTAGGTGCCGCGGTCCGACCTGACGGCCGACGGGATGGTCAGCGTGGTCTTTTCGTTGAGCCTGCCGGTGACTTCGGTCTCAATCAGCAGATTCTCAGTGGATTTGGGGATCAGCACGTCGTCCTTGGTCCACTCGATATTGGGGATGGGGAGTCCCAGGACGTCGGCGGGCATGTCGATGGGTTCGCCCTTCTTCACAGTGATGGTGTCGCCCTTGAAGACCTTCAGCATGTGAACCTCGGGAGACACTGAGAGGAAACAGGACGGCGAGTGAGAAAAACACAAAACAACAGTCGAGGTTTTTGAAAAAGAACGAGAGTTACCTTCGTCGTCCTGGACAACCACAGCCAGAGGGTTGGACGGCTCGCTCACGCCAATCACGTTAGCGCACTTGATCCTGAACTCGTACATCCAGGCGTCTTCCAGGCCGGTCACGGTCATGCTCAGGTCCGGGTGGAGCTCTGTGTTGCAGGGCTCGAACTCTTGCTGGTCCTGCCGCTTCTTCTCCAGGATGTAGCCGAGGACGGGGCTGCCGCCGTCGTTGCGAGGCGGCTTCCAGGTCAAGGTGACGGAGTCCTTCGTGCGCTCGGTGTAATGGAACTTCTCGGGGTACGACGGTGGAGCTGAAGAATCACCAGCAGATTAAGGACAAAGCTTCGTGTTTTGAGCGGTTTTTCTTTCTAAATATGAACAGATTTCTTGGACTCACCCAGGGCGTCCACAGCCAGGATGGGATCCATGACGACGGGTGTGCCGGGGCCGTACTTGTTCTTCGCCATGACGCGGAACACGTACACTTCTCCTTCCTCGATGCCCGTGCACTCGCACTTTGACGAGATGGTTTCCACCGGCTGCTTCCACGTCTGCGTCTTGCTGTCGAACCGCTCCACGATGAAGCCGGTCAAGTCGCCGCCGCCGTCGTCCTTGGGGTCGTCCCAGTTCAGGAAGATCATCTTACGAGTGACGACGACGGGCTTCAGGTCCGTGACGGGCCCAGGGACGTCTGGAGACCAAACAGTGTTCATCAATTTCAAGAAAACAAGTCAAGTTTTCATTTTTTCTTTCCTGGAATTCAAACTCACCTACGACCTCCACTCTGGTCCAAGCGTTCTTTTTGCCACTGGGGTTCATGGCAGAGATCATGTATTTGCCGCAGTCTTTCCTCTGGCAGTTGGCGATGGAAACGACGCTGTCTTCGCCCTCCGTGAGAATCTCCACGCGGTCTTTTTCAGGTTTGCTGTCGTCCTTGGTCCAGGTGATGCAGGGATAGGGTTTCCCTTTGACGGTGGCAGGTATGCGGAGCGTCGTTCCGGCTCTGACCACCATGCCGTTCTTGATGGACACGTCCATGTCAATGATCGGCAACTCTGCGGAGGAAACCAAAAAAGAGATTAACATCAGCGCTGACGTGGATCAGACTTTTCCCTTCTGTTGTTTTTTGCCGCGTCGTCTTCTGACCTGCAGGATTCTTGACAAACACAGACTCGGTGTATCCCGGCGGTCCTTCTCCTGCAGCGTTGCAGGCGATGACTCTGACTGTGTACTTGGCTCCTTCACGGACGCCGTAGACCGTTAGCTCGCGTTGTCTCCAGACGTGTTCTGTGCACCTGGACCACTCCTTGGTGTTGACCAGGGCCTGAAGAGCAGAAACAAGAGCCTATCTTAACCACTTCTTTCTCTGACCCTCTTTTTGGAGTCCCTGCTCGAAAATGACATGCCCAAACTAAATAGAGTAAATCTGATGTTGATGAAATGAAGCAGAGTGAAATTACAGAGGTTTTAGTAAAGAGTACTCAGATCTGCAGCTAAGAGAAGCGACTCTGACCTTGTCCACCTGGTATCCCAGGATCTCTCCTCCACCGTCGTCGGCGGGTGGATCCCACTCCACGTCGATGGAACCGCCCGTGGTCGCCACAACTCGGGCGACCGGCGGTCCAGGAGGTACTGCGGGGTTTCAGAAGAACAACACTCGTGTCGTGATTCTTGGATAGAGATATTTGTCCTGCATCTTGACGCATACGGGAACCAAAAAGTACAGTAATTCATAAACAGATTTACGTACATATCGAAGGCTGGGCGAGTGTGGGTTCAGAGGGGACACTGAACTTTCCTGGGCCGGCCTGGTTTTCAGCTGCCACTCTAAAGATATAAGTCATGCCCTCCATCAGACCCTCGGCGGTCAGCTCAGTAGCAGGAACGAGGCTCCTGTGGACCAGGACGGAAAGACGACAGAGTCAGAAAATGCAGCTTTAACGTTTCCTCACTACGTCACGCGTGTTCCTGATCGTCCTCACCTGTTAATTCGAGCCCAGTGCGAGCTGTTGATTTCACGACGCTCCACCCAGTATCCTAAGATGGGGCTGCCGTTGTCGTTGGGCTCGTTCCACTTGATCAGCATCGTGTGGGACGTGACGTCCTCCACCTTTGGCTTCTCGGGAGCCTCGGGAGGATCTGAGGGTTTACAGATCACAGGGTAAATTCAGCTATTAAGCAAAGAATATAAACGAGTCCGTTAGACCCCAGGACTATCATCTGCGGTGTCGTACCGAAAGGATTCTTGGCGATGACCGGTTTGGAGACGCAGTGAGGACCTGCACCGTGCTTGTTCTCAGCCGCCACCCTGAAGATGTACTCTTTCTTCTCCAGGAGTTTGGGCACCAGGAAGCGGCACCCTCTCAGCGTGGTGGTGACGCCGCTCCAGCCGAACTCCACCCTGGAGTTGTCCTTCTTCTCCAGGATGTAGTTGAGGATCTCGCTGCCGCCGTCGTCCGCGGGGGGATCCCACCTGCAGACCACCGAGTTCTTCCTCACCTCCTCGAACCTGAAGTTCACGGGAGGCCCGGGAGTGTCTGAGGAAAGACCACCGTCAGTTAATTTCATTGACCCGTCAACGTGAGCCTTTCAAAACGATTAAATCAGAGGGAACGGAATCCTCACCGAGCACGTTGACCTGGCACGAAGCAGTGGCGAAGCCCGTGCTGTTCTTCACCTTCACCATGTAGACGCCGTGGTCAGGACGGACCGAGTCGCGGACCACGATGGAGGAGGTGCCTCTGCGGTGGTTGTCGATGACCAAACGCTCGTTGATGGTCGGGTAGTCGGGCTCCTCCTCCTCCTCCTCCGGCACTGCGGCCGCTTCCTCCTCCTTCTTCTTCTCCTCTCCTTCTTTCTTCTCCTCTCCCTCCTTCGCTTCGCCCTCCTCCTCCTTCTTCTCCACGTCCTCCTCCTTCTTCTTCTCCTCCTTCTTCTCCACCTTCTTCTTCAGGGGCCTCTCCGGCCTCTTGCGCAGCGGCTCGGGCTCGATGGCGCGGTTGTTCCAGTACCAGGTGATCTCGGGGTACGGCGACCCGGAGATGTTGGCGTCCAGGCAGATCTCCAAGCCGCGCTTCACGTCCAGACCGGACTGAAGGCTGCCGCTCAGGAAAACCTTTGGAGAATCTGAGAAGCGCAAACATCCCGTTATAATCATCATTTGTAAATCTGCAGTGGTTTTATTTTAGATTTATGACGTCACATTTACCGATGGCTTCCAAGGCCTTGACGAACAGCGTGGCCCGCGATGGCTCGCTGACCCCGGCCGCGTTTTCGGCTCTCGCCCTGAAAGCGTAGCTCTTGCCCTCGGTCAGATCCCTGACGGTGTACGACAGGACGGGGACCAGGAAGTCGTTGCAGCGCTCCCACTTGTCCTCGCCCTTCAGCTGCTTCTCCAGGACGTAGCCCATGATCTTGCCGCCGCCGTCGTACATGGGCGGCTTCCAGGTCAGCGTGATGGTGCTGGACGTGGGGTTGTGGGTCTCCAAGTCCACGGGGGGGTCAGGAGGATCTGCGACAGGACAAGGGACGTCAGTTCCAAATCCAACATTTAAGACGTCAACGTTCAAACATCTAAAACACATTTTTCTCTTACGTTTTTGGTCCTGGGCGAGGACAGGGTTACGGAGCTCGATGAACTCCCCTCCTCCGATCTTGTTCACGGCCTGGACTCTGAAGTAGTACTCTGCGTTAGGGACCAGGTCTTTGACGTTCCAGCAGACCTTGTTCTCTCCGGACATCATGTTGACGTACGTCCTCCTGCCGGCCTCACGCCGCTGCACACACACACACAAACACATCAGCTGATTAACACTCGAGACCCCCTGAAAGCCTCAAAGGCGAAATTTGAGGGGGGACTAAACTAGGGCTGGAAGATTAATTGAATTTTATTCATGATTTCGATTTTGGTTTCTCACGATCATAAAAACATTATAATCGAAGAAAAAACGACTCATGCGGCGCGCGGCGTGTATGTAAATTCCTATGCTAGAAAAACACCTTGAATGCACCCGTGTTACGTGCAGCTGCAGCAAGCGTGTGAGGAAATTTTTTTTTTTCAATTTATTTTTTTTCATATTTTTTTGGGAAACTCGAGATCTCGACTTTGAAACACGAGATAAAAAAAAAAAAAAAAAAAATGTCTTTTTTTTCTCATGTCCGTAATTTATGGCTGTTCTTTTAAATGATATTTAAAGTTGAGTTTTGGTGGTTCAATAAATACTCAAGTTTTGAAATCAATGAATATCGTGTCTATTAATCATGATTTCAATATCATTTTAATAATAATATTTTTTGCCATAATGGTCCAGCCCGTGTTAAAAACATGTTACAGTGTCATTGAAATACATGTTTTTTTGTAATTTATAACCAGACAAAATGTAAAATATTTTATTTGTAATTTTGTATTTTTAATGTTTAATGAATTGCTTTCCAAATGGCGCTGTGAAAAAGGCCCAAACAAGCCCACATCTGACAGTGTAAATAGCAACAAATGGGAGATGGGACCCCCCTGGTTATTAATGGGTATTTCGCACACTGGATATAACACGTTTGACTCCAACCTGCAGAACGTAGTGAAGGATCGGGCTTCCGCCGTCGTAGTCTGGAGGATCCCAGGTCACCTTACAGGAGCTCTTTGTGATCTCAGAGGCCACGATGTCTTTACAGGGTCCAGGAAGACCTGAAAACAGAGACACAGAAGACGCGTCAATGACGTCCAGATGTCCAGATTCTTCCGTGTAAAGTAAAGTAAAGTAAAGACTCCGTACCGATGACTTTGACGTTAATGGTGGCGCTGCCGGCTCCCAGTTTGTTCTCCAGAGTCACTTTGTAGACGCCGGCGTCAGGATGGACGCTGCTGTCGATCTCCAGGTGACAGGAAGTGTACTCCTTCCTGTCCAACACAAAAACAAATCCCGTGAGTTGCTGCATCCATCGGAGCGAGCGGACGTGAGTAAAGACGCGGTGGACGGGGGGGGCGCCGACCTGAAGCCCACGCGGTCGTCGGCCTTCATCTCCTTGCCGTCTTTGTGCCAGGTGATTTTGGGCGAGGGGACAGCTCTGAAGGGAACCGGGATGTGCAGCTTCTCCGTCTCCACGACGACCAGGTCCAGAGTCTGGAAGTCGATGGTCGGGTTGCCTGGAAACAAGAAAAAAAGAATCGTGTGTTATATTCGATTGACTTTGTTTGCGTTTTGATGATGTTCCTGGACCGCGAACGATCTTACAGTCGGAGTCTTTGGCGAAGACGTCCTCGGAAATGTCGGAGGGATCGCTGACTCCGACCGAGTTGATGGCCCTCACTCTCAGGATGTACTCCTTCTCGGGGACCAGACCTTCCACCACGCGGTACTTCATTTCCTTCACCGGACGAGAGTTGACCCTCATCCACTTCTCCGTCCCGGCCTCGCACATCTCGATGTGGTAGCCGGAGATGGGGCAGCCGCCGTCCCTCAGCGGCGCTTTCCAGGCGATGGACAGGAAGTCTCGGCTGGCTCCGGTCACATGGAGCTCTACCGGTGGGGACGGGACACCTGGACGGGGGGAGACGGACGGATTTAGACACTTGTGTGCCTTTAACTGCTCTGAGGTTCTTGAAGGCGTCACTGACCTGTGGGGTCTTCAATCAGGAGGATCTCCGTGGGTTCGCTGGGATGTCCGACGCCAGCTTCGTTCTCCGCGCACACCTGGAACTGGACCTCTGTTCCTTCGATGACATCGGTGACTCTGTACTTGGAGTCCGGACCCGAGGTCTTGCCGCATTTAACCCAGCGAGTGCCGAGCTTCTCCTTCTTCTCAATGACGTACCTGGAAGGGGGGCGGAGCCACGGATTAGTCAACGTCACCGACACGTCTTTTTACGTCTTTATCGCAAACTTGATTTGAAGGGACTTACTTCAGAATGGGTCGGCCGCCGTCGTTTTTCGGCGCCTCCCACTGAAGGTCCACGTATCTGCTGGTCACGGCGTTGACAGTCAGGGCGTACGGTGGCCCGGGAGTGGCTGTGGACAATCACAGATGACATGTTAGTGACCGCTAAGACTTTGGGTGAATTCCAATTATTATCTTAACCCTCAATCTCAAAAATGCGCACTCCCGCTAGTGCAAGTGCTGTCCTGATTCTCAGAAAAAATTAAGTTGAGGGCCAAGTTTAAGGGCTGTATCGCCCTCAATATTGAGATTTTCCGAGACCACCCTTGGGAGCAAGGGCTACCCAGAATGCATTGCGTGTTTTGACGTAACAAAGATGGCGCCGAAAGCAGCGAAACGAGTAAGCTACAAATGTAAGTATTTTCTTCGTTAATAGAGATATAAAAATGATGAAAACCATCGTATTATCTTAGTTTAGTTTTCTTCTTCTTCTACTTTTTTGGAGTTGACAGACTGGACGCAGCTTTCGCGTTATTCTGCCCCCTACAGTCTGAAGATGTATCTTCAGACAAAATAACCCTCAACACTTGGTTTTGAGGCCAGTTAAGATTAAGGGTTAAGATAGGAATTGGAATTGGCCCTTTCTTTATTCACTCAAACTAGACTCTGACTTACTGAAAGTGTCTTTGGCCAGCACCGAGTCCTCCAGCTCGCAGAAGGGTCCGACGCCGACGGCGTTCTCCGCAGCGACGCGGAACACGTACAGCGAGCCCTCGTTGAGCGGCGTCACCGTGTGCTTCAGCTCCTTGACGGTGGTGTCCACCGCCTGCCAGCCTTTGCGCCTGACGTCTCGCTTCTCCACCACGTAGTTGGTGATGCGCGAGCCGCCGTCGCGCTCCGGGGCCGTCCACTTCAGGTCGGCGCTGTTCCTGCATATGCTGACCACGTTCAACCAGCGAGGAGCCAAGGGCGGACCTGAGGAGAGTCAGAGAGAGATCAGGCTCCCGATCGTTTACCGTCAAAAACATGACGGTGTTGAGTGTCTTTTCTTACTGAGTCTCTCCTTGCAGAGCACTGGGTCGCTGGGCTCGCTCGGTTCACTCTCTCCGGCGGCGTTCACGGCGCGCACCCTGAACGAGTACTCCTGCTTCTCCATCAGGCCTTTCAGGAAGTACTCCAGGTTGACGATGTCGTCGGCGACGCGGATCCAGTCCGTGGTTCCGCTCTTGAGCATCTCGATGACGTAGCCGTCGATCTTGGCACCGCCGTCGTGCTCCGGTCGGGTCCACATCAGGAAGCAGGAGGTCTTGGCCACGTCTTTCACCGTTGGTTTGCCAGGAGGCCACGGAGGATCTGGAGGAGGAACAGACGACGCTCTTTAAAACGGCTCTGACAGGATTGTAGAACGCAAATGTCAAACTGAAGACTGGAGTCTGTACCGATTGGACTTTTGACGAGGATCGGGTCGGTCTCCTTGCTGGGTTTTCCAGGTCCTGCCAGATTCTCAGCCAGAACCCTGAACTTGTACTTCTTCCTGGTGGGAAGACCTTTGACCCTGCAGAAGAAAAAAATCAACACGGTGATCTTTACTGGACTCATTTGAGACACCGGACAGAAGAAAAACGGTGTGAAACTCACCTGTAGTTGGTGTCTTTGATGGGCAGCTTGTTGCATCTGAGCCACCTGTCGTGGTCCGGCTCATATCGCTCCACCCAGTATCCTGTGATGGGGCTTCCACCGTCTTCATCCGGCTCGTACCAGTTCAGAGTCACCGAGTCTTTGGCGATGTCTGAGGCCTCCAGCTTATACGGCGCTCCGGGAGTGTCTGCAAACAACACAGAGAACCGATCAGTTTCTTTCTCGTCTTCAGCTGAAGAAACATTTATCGTTTAATTCCAGAACATCGAACTTTTTCCTACCAAAGGGGTATCTGGCGATGATGGAGGGGTGCTCAGCTGGTGGACCGATCCCAAACTGGTTCTCTGCGAACACTCTGAAGATGTACTCCTTGAACTTGATCAGACCCGCGGCTCTGTACGTGGTCTGCTTGATGGTGGACGACAGCCTGTGCCAGATCTCGCTGTCGGTGGCGCGGCGCTCCACGATGTAGTTGGTCACTCTGGAGCCGCCGTCGTCGCGCGGAGGGTTCCACGCCAGCAGGCAGGTCTCGTTGGTGATCTCGGAGATGTCAAAGGCGGCGGGAGGACCTGGCTTATCTGTGAGACACATTTGAAAGTTAGCGACACACCGCTGGAAACTCTTTTTGCCCCTCGTTTAATAATCTTACCGAGGATGTTGACTTCCACGGTGGCTGTGGCTCGGCCACTGCTGTTGGTGGCCTCGATGATGTAGGTGGAGCTGTCGTCTCTCTTGGTCTTAGCGATAGTCACGGTGGAGTGTCCGGTCTTGGTGTCGATGGACACCCTGTCGTCAGGTTTGAGCACCAGGTCGGCCTTGGTCCACTGGACTCGAGGTTCGGGTTTACCCTTCACCTCGGCAGGAAGCTCAATCTTGCTGCCGCCCTTGGCCGTCAGACCAGCCAGCAGCTTAGCATCCAGAATGATCTCCGGAGGTTCTGTGTGGACACGGGGAAGAAGGTTTTAGCATTTGGTTTAAGTGAGAATCTTAAAGACAAAAACGCTTCCTGTACCTTTAGGATCGACGGCCTGGATCTCATCAGTGGCCTTGCAGGGCCGACTGGCTCCAAGTCGGTTCAGGGCTCGGACTCTGTAGGCGTACCACTGGCCCTCCATCAGACCCGTCACCTCGCATTTCAGGTCGGGCACCATGTCTCCGCAGGGCTCCCACTTGTCGCTGCCTCTCATGCATCGCTCCACGTTGTAGCCTCGGAGGCCGGTTCCGCCGTCGTACTTTGGCGGCTCCCAGCTGAGGAAGATGCCACTGGCGGACTTGTCTCTCCACTTCAGGTTCTCCGGAGGGTCGGGGACGGCTGGCGGAGAAACGAGACGCGGGGATTAGAAACGTTGTTTGCTTACGGTTTTAACTGTCGAGACGTGGGAACTGTGCACTCACTGGCAGGAGAGGAGATGTTGACGGGCTCGTCGATGTACGCCGGCTCTCCTGGTCCACACTTGTTACAGGCAGTGACTCTGAAGTAATACTCCTTCCCTTCAACCACGTCGGTGACGGTGAACTCCTGATCCAGGACCCCTGATGCCACCTGGGATGGGATTCATATATAAGTTTATGCTTGATATTTCATCTCTTTAGGTGCTTTAGGTAAAACAAAGTCAGATGATAAAACACACCTTGACCCAGGTCTTGCGGGCTGCGTCCCGTTTCTCCACCTGGTAACCCGTCAAAGGACTTCCACCATCATGCTCCGGAGCCTCCCAGCTCAGGTGGACGTGCTGCCGGGTCACTTCCAGGACCTTGAAGTCCTTTGGAGCACTGGGTGCAGCTGAAGAACACAAACAGGGAAACAGTGAAATGAGATCAGATCTTTTTCTGGAGTCGATTCGTTTCGATTTGATAAAATCGAAGATCTCCTACCGATGACGTTGACCTCGATCTCCCCAGACACCGACGTGACGTCGTTCTCCAGGTGCAGGACGTAGATGCCTTTGTCCGGGCGGACGCTCGGCGCGACGACCAGCTCCGTGAAGGTGGACTTGGTCATCATGGAGACGCGCTCGTCCGCGGTGGTCAGCTCCTTCTCGCCAAACGTCCACTTGGCCACGGGGGTGGGATACCCGCCGATGGGCACTCTGATGGTGAGAGGCTGAGGGACGATCACCTCCAGGCCGTCTTTGAAACCACTCAGGTCAAAGCTTGGACCAACTGGAGAAGGCGGTAGAAAGAAAGAGAAAGGCATGATGGGAAGCTCTAAGGCGAATGCGCATTCTAGTCTTTTACTGGATTGTAATCTCACCGTGTGGGTCGTCGGCCAGCAGAGGGCCGATGATATTGGACGGGTCTGAGAGTCCGGCGGCGTTTTCAGCGATCACTCTGTAGTTGTACTTAGCTCCGTATTTCAGACCAGACACCTGAAGTTAAAGAAAAACAGTCTTTAGAGAGATTATCTAATCATTTTTGCTGGATTATAATCCAGTTTTTTTTATTATCAGATACAGTAACCCTAACCCTCTCCCACACCAAAGCCCATAGAGAAAATCAGTGATTTTAGCTCACAGGGACACAGGAGCTGCTGGTCTAATGCTGCCTCGTGTGGTCACTTTGTGTCACTGATTTTAAAACATCATACTATATTATGTCATCCAAAAAAAATTCAAAACATTTTAACAAAAAAAAATTCAAAATTTTTTTAGAGACATTTTCTAAAAATTAGAAAAACATTTTTTTTTTAATTTAGAAATCTTTTTTTTTTTGAAAAAATGTTTTGGTCCAAAATTTGACAAAACGTCATACTATACACTATGTCATCCCAAAAATGTAGCAAACCTTTTTTGGTTCAAAATTTGACAAAAATATCATACTATACTATGTTGTCCAAATTTTTTTGAAAAAAAATGTTTTAAAAAGAATTAGAAAAAAATGTTGGTCCAAAATTTGTTGAAAACGTCATGTTGTCCAAAAAGTTCTGCAAAACATTTTTTGGTCCAACAACTCCTGTGAACTCCTGTGTGCTGTGATGTTAAAATCACTGGTTTTCTCTATGGGCTTTGGTGTGGGAGAGTGAGTGACTTTGGTGTGGGAGAGTGAGTGGTTTACACAAGGAAAAGTCTGTCTAACGGTGAGATAATGACGATATGGTGACGTCGTCGTCACCTTGTAGAAGAGGTCGGGGCAGAGGCGGGCGTTGCAGCGCAGCCACTTGTCGGTGCCCTCCTCGCAGCGTTCGATGATGTACCCGGTGATCATGCTGCCGCCGTTTCTCAGCGGCGTCTCCCAGGCGAGCTGCACTGAGCTCTTGTTCTGGTTCTGCCAGGACAGGTTCAGAGGGGGACTGGGACGTTCTGTGGGACAAATAGGACTCAGGTCAGGGGGGGGTAAACAACAAAGTGATCAGCTGTCTTTGAATCACATGTCAAACTCACCGATGGGATCCATGATCTTGACGGGGTGAGTCGCGGCGCTGGGTTTGCCGACGCCGGCCTTGTTCTCGGCTCTGACTCTGAAGATGTACTCTTTGTTCTCGATGACGTCGTTGACGATGGCGCTCAGCTCGTCGGCCTTGGTCGTCTGGACGGGCGACCACTTCACCGACGTGCGGTCGCGCAGCTCGATGACGTAGCCGGTGATGGGCGAGCCTCCGTCTGACTCGGGAGGCTCCCACGAGAGGCTGCAGCCGAACTTGTTGACGTTTCCGACGATCACGTTCAGAGGAGCTTCGGGAACGTCTGGAAAAAAGAGGACAGAAATGTATTTTTAAATGTTTGGATGGCACAGTATAGTATATAGTTTCGACAAATTGGACCAAAAATTTTTTTTAGTATGATGTTGTCAAATTTTGGGCCAGAATTTTTTTTGCCAAAATCTTTAAAAAAAAAAAATGACCAAAAAATTTTTTTTTCCAAAAAGTTTTTCAATTTTTTTTTTTCCAAAAAGTTTTTCAATTTTTTTTTTCCAAAAAGTTTTTCAATTTTTTTTTCCAAAACGTTTTTCAAATTTTTTGTTTGTTTTTTTTTGTTGATGTTTTGTCAAATTTTGGACCAACATTCTTTTTGAACATTTTTTGAACATTTTCTTCCAAACTTTTGGACGACAGTACAGTATGGCGTTTTTGTCAAATTTTGGACTTAAACATTTTTTCAAAAGAATTTTGGACGACATAGCATAGTATGACGTTTTTGTAAAAATTTGTAAAAGAGGAACAATTGTACCCGACAACTTCATCGCATCTCATTAAATCCTCAAAGATCGAGTCTAAAATCTCATCTCGTTCTTACCAAACTTGTTCTTGGCCTGCACAGGTTTGTCCGTCTCAATAATCGGTCCACTGCCCACGCGGTTGCGGGCGCAGACCCTGAACAGGTACATGGAGTCTTTCTGGAGGCCGTTGACCGTGTACTCGGTTCCGACCACGCGCTCCGAGGCCAGCGTCCAGGTCTTTCGCTTCACGTCGCGTCTCTCCATCACGTAGGCGATGACCTGACTGCCGCCGTCGTTCTCAGGCTCCTCCCACGCCAGGCTGACCTCGCCGTCGGCGGTGTCGACCACCTGGAAGTTCCTGACAGGACCGGGGACATCTGAGGACCAAGAAGAATGTCAGTTTCTCGGCAGGACAGAAACGACATCAAATCATCAGGACAATTAAAAGAGAAGGCGCATTAATCTGAAGCAATGACTTGTGGGTCGTGTGACCTCACCGATGACTCTCAGGTTGATGAAGGCTTCTCCCTCGCCGTGTTTGTTCTTGATCACGATCTTGTAGCGGCCCTCGTCGTTCTTCTTCGGGTCCTTCAGCCGGTACTCGGTGCGGTCGGCCGACGTGTGGACGTTGTCCTTGGGCAGACTGACGCCGTCGTACAGCCAGTCGGCCTCGGCCTGTGGGTAGGCGCTGTAGGGCACCGCCATGACGACGGGCTTCCCGGCGTCCGTGACGTAGTCCTGGTCTGTGGTTTTTATCTGAGGTACAGCTGGAAAAAAAGGGAAGTTTATTTTTAAAAAGGGACCAAAAAACGGAATCAAATCGACGTGGATTGCAGCCGCGTTTGGTCTCCGCGCCAACGCTCACCTGCCAGCTCCAGCTTGGCCTTGGCGTCCTTGTCCTTGGCGATGACCCTGTACTCGCCCTGGTCTCGCGGCCTGATCTCGCACACCTGCAGCCGGTGGACCTTGCCCTCGCTCATCATCTGGTACTTGTCGCCCTGGACGACCGTCATGTTGTTCCTCAGCCACTTCACCTCCACTCTGTCCTTGTTGAGCTCCACCTCAAACACCACGTCCGAGCCTGGTGCTTCGAACACGTCCTGCGGTGGTCTGATGATCTCCACCGGGATCTCTGCAGGAGGAGGAGGAGGAGGAGGAGGAGGAGGAGTCAGTCAGAGCAGGAACACAACAACAGTGTTTAGGTTGATCTTTAAGTCGTGAAATCTCACCTTCAACGAAGAGCCGGGCGTGGGATCTCTTATCGTCGACGCCACAGGCGTACTCGCACTCGTCGTCAGGTCGGCACTCCTTGATACGGAGGATGCAAACCTTTCCGTCTTTTTCAAACGTGTATCTGAAAAGCAAACGGTAACTAAATAAAGAGCAAACTCACAGTAAAGAATAAATAAACGGGTCGGCGAGTGAACGGCGTACCTGGGTCCTTCGCGGATCTCGCGTCCGTTCCTGTACCACTTGACTTCCGCCTTCTCTTTGGTCAGCCTGCAGGAGAACTCGGCGTCGTCGAACTCCGTGATGGTCTGGTCCTTCAGGTGCGCGCTGAAGTCGGTCGGCGCCTCGCTGATGATCAGCTCGGCCGTGGATTTGTCGTCTCCGGCCACGGCCGTGTACTCGCCTTCGTCGGCCAGCGTGCAGTCTTTGACGATCAGCGTGTGCTTGTCCTTGTCCACTTTGTAGACGACGCGCTTGCTCAGGGGGATCTCCTCGCCGGCCTTCATCCACTTCACTTTGGCGTTGAGCAGGTTGACCTTGCAGGAGAAGCTCACCGTCTTCTGCTCCTGGGTGTCGATGTCGTCCAGAGGAACCACGATCTTCAGACTCTCCTCTGAACACAACAACAACAGGTTTGTTTTATTGATTGAACAATGGACTAAAGTAAAAGAAATACACAAATCTGTTTGAATCTATGATATCTTCAGACTATGTTCGACTCTGACCTCTGACGGTGAGGCTGCCGGAGCTCTTGACCTGCTCTCCTCTGTGATTGGTCAGGCTGATGCTGTAGTTAGCTTCGTCTCCCTTCTGGGCCCCGAGGACCCTCAGGGAGAAGACGTTGTCTCTCTGGACCATCATGTACTTGCTGCTCTCGAACAGCGACTCCTCGTTCTTCAGCCACTTAGCCTTGGCTCCCTCCTGGTTCACCTCACAGTTTAGCACCACCTCTTTACCTTCTTGGGCCTCCGTGTCCTTCAGCGGTGTGATGATCTTCAGTTTCTCTGCAGGACAGAAACATTTTCCCCCAAAAAAAGTTCAAATTTTGGACGAAAAAATCATTTTCAATTTTTTCTCCAAAAATCATTTTCAATTTTTTCTCCAAAAATCTTTTTCAATTTTTTCTCCAAAAATCTTTTTCAATTTTTTCTCCAAAAATCTTTTTCAATTTTTTCTCCAAAAATCTTTTTCAATTTTTTCTCCAGAAATCATTTTCAAATTTTTTTCCAAAAATCTTTTTCAAATTTTTTTTCCCGAAAAACCTTTTTCAGATTTTTTTCAAAAAAATGTTTTAAATTTTTTTTTTCCAAAATGTTTTTCAAATTTTTTTCCCCCAAAATAAGGGTTAGAGACGACATAGTATAGTATGACGTTTTTGTCAAATTTTGGACGGCACAATATAGTTTTGAAAAAAAAAAAATATTTTGAAAAAAAATTTGGAATTTTTTTTTTCAAAATTTCATTTTGAAATTTTTTTTTTTTACCAAACAAATGTTTTCACACATTTTTGGACGACATAGTATAGTATGACGTTTTTGTCAAATTTTGGACCAAATTTTTTTAAAAAAATTTTTCTAAAAATTTTGGACGACATAGTATAGTTTGACGTTTTTGTCAAATTTCGGACGACATAGTATAGTATGTCATTTACGTCATCTTCTTGATGGATGTGTTGATGTTTAATGAGTTCTCTGTAAACAGTTGAAGTCTTACCGAGCACAGTGAGGTCAGCGCTGGCTCTGGTCTCTCCGATCATCACCACGTATCCGCCCTCGTCCTTCATCTCGCTGTCCTTGATGACCAGCGTTCGCTTCTTGCCGTCACTGATCATCTGGTATTTGTCTCCCGCCTCCAGCTCTTTGTCGCCTTTCAGCCATTTGACCTCGTGTGTGTCCTTGGACACCGTGCAGGTAAACTCCACCTTCTCGCCCTCCACCACCTCCTGACCCTTAGGCCTGGAGAGGAACTCGGCCGCCAGTTCTGTGGAAACAGACGTTCAAGCATGAGTCTCTTGTTGAAAGGACCTGAATTATCGCCTGTACGAATGTATTTTCTGTTCTTACCGTTGATCTTGAGGTCTCCAGACGTCTTGATGCTGGGACTCAGTCTGCAGTTGTACTCTCCAGCGTCGGCCATCTTCAGGTCCTGGATGAGGAGGATCCTCCTCTTGCCGTCGACGATGTGATCGTAGCGGCCGCCCTCCGGCAGCTCCTCGTCTCCTTTGTACCAGATGACGTCGGCGTCGGGTTTGGAGACCTCGCAGATGAGTTTCACGCTGTCGGTCTCCGTTCCCTCCACGTTGGACAGGTTCTTGATGAACCTCGCCTCCTCCTCTGTGGTCAACAGAAGAAAATCAGCGGTGAAGCAAAGGCAGAAGCGCTCAGTGTGTGTGTGAGTGTCTAATGTTGTTGTTTTTCTCACCGATGACGGTGAGCATGCCGGAGGATTTGGAGGTCCTCGCGTCACATTCATACTCGGCCTCGTCATCAAACGCAGACTTGTGGATAACGAGGGTGTGTTTGCGTCCTTCAGCGATAATTTCGTACTTCTTCCCCTTTCTGATTTCACTTCCGTCTTTAAACCAGCGGACCTGCGAGACGCCACAGAAAGAGACCGGATATCAGAGGGACACAAGAGACGTACAGACCTTTAACGGACGCCTGGTCTGGACCTGGACACTCACCTTAACGTCCTCTCTGGAGACTTCACACTCAAACTTGGCAGTTTCCTTCTCTTTGACCTCGACGTCGTGGAGCGGCGTCGAGAACTCGACATGTGGAGCTAAAACAGACACAAGCAAGTATAGTATGACATAGTATAGTATGACGTTTTTGTCAAATTTTGGACCAAAAATTTTTTTTTTCAAAAATTAAAAAAAAATTAAAAATCTTTTGAATCTCTTTTTCATAAAATCATTATCAAAAGAATTTCCCAAAAAAAAATCAAAAATTTTTTTCTAATTGTTTGTTCCAAAAAAGTTTTTGAAAATGTTTTCAAAAAATCTTTTTCAAAAACTTTTTTTCCCAAAAATGTTTTACAAATTTTTTTTTTCAAATGTTTTTTTTCAAAAATTTTATTTTAAAGTGTATTCCAAAATATTTTTCAATTCTTTTTTTTTGAAAATTTTGATTTTCCCCCCCCCAAAAAATTGAAAATCTTTTTCCAAAAAAATGTTTTAAATTTTTTTTGGACAACATAGTATAGAATAAAGTTTTTGTCAAATTTTGGATTTCTTTATCTCACTGTTAGACAGACTTTATCAACAGGAAACTGATGTTTGTAAACCACTCACACTCCCACACTTTAATAACCTGAATTATTCTTTCAGCTTCTACAAAACAACTTTACTCACGCTCAACACTGAGGAAGCAGGAGGTCTTGAAGTCTTTGGAGTCACAGGTGTACGTTTTGGCGTCGTCCTTGGTGCAGTCGTGGATGAGCAGCGCTCGCTTGCGTCCGTCGACGATCGCCTCGTACTTCTTGTTCTTCCTGATCTCCTGGTCGTCCCTGAACCACTGCACCTCCGCGTTCTCCCGCGAGACTTCGCACTCGAGCGTGGCCGTCGCCTCCTCCTCCACCGTCTGGTCCTCCAGGGGCTTTGTGAACTCCACCGGTTGCTCTGGACGTAAAAAAAAAAAAACAACACAACATGAGGAGGAGCGGCTTCAGGAGACCTTCTCTCCTGAGGAGATCCAGCAGACGTGGACGTCTTACCTCCGACGATGAGGTTGGCCTCGGTCTGGAAGTCTTTGGCCGTGAGTTTGACCTTCCCGGCTTCGTGCAGCTGGACGTCTCGCAGGGTAAAGCTGTGGACGTTACCCTCTGTCTTCAGCACCACCTGTCAGACACGACGCAGGGTTTAGCCTCCACAGACACGGATGCTACGGGCTAGTAGCACGGCTAACAGAGAGTATGGAGCGACGGCTACATTTGCTCATTTAAAAGATGCTGTTTTTATGTGATTTTCTACTAAATTATAAACATTAGACTTAGACGGGAATTTCTCCAGGAAAAAAAACAGCTACGAGCAGAGGCGATTCTAGAGTCTGTAGGGGCCCGAGGCAAAAATTCCCAGGGGGCCCTTCCCTCCAAACAGTGTTCATCACCGTTATGTTTTAAATAATACCAACGAAAAACGTATGACTTCAAAATATTTTTTTTTCAAAATGAATGAAATAACATGGAAAAACCTTGTCATTAAAAAGTATTTGAAAAATATGAAAAGCTTTTAAAAAACTATATAAACTTAAAATGTAAAAAAAATACATTACACTGTAAAGAACCCACATTATGAAACAATATAAATATATAGAACAATAAAATACTGTAAATACCTGAAAAAAACATATATAAACTGTAAATAAACGCTGTAAAAAAAGATATGCATTACACTGTAAATAAGGATTATTTACAGTGTAATGCATATCCTACAGTGTAGGTGCATATCCCACCTCACTTGCAAGAGGATCTTGCAAGTGAGATCCTCCCCTTTAGGGGGGGGGTTCCTACTGAGATGTCATTGTTGTTTAAGGGGGACGGGGAGGCGGCTGCTCACTGCACATTTCAGTAAAAACAGGGTCCGAATGTCGGGGGCCCCTATCAGCTCGGGGCCCCAAGCAGTTGCCTGCCCTGCCCGTTCACAAGCTGCACCTCTGACTACGAGATGCCGTCAAGGAACCTCGTAAAGTCCATTATTTTTCACTAAATGCCTGATGCTGATGCTGCTGCTGCTGCCACCTTGTGGTGATGGAGGCTCATTAGGTTATTGTTATGCTGCTGTGACTCCATGAGCCTTTAAAATCCTTGTTTTAGTACGTTTTAAACACTTAACCTCAGTTTATCGTAGAACCCGAGGTTCCTCAGGACGTGGTTTTTTAGGGAGGGGTTTTCCTCAGCCCTCAGTTGTGACTGTAAGGTTCCTGCAGCAGTTTCCTCAGTCAGCTGATTCGTGACAGCTGCTTCTTTCCTTCCCCCCGGTTTAAAAACCGCTCGACCTCATTCGACATAAAAAGGAATTTCTCCAAGAAAACAAACAGCTACGAGATGCCGTCAAGGAACCTCGTAAAGTCCATTATTTTTTTTACTAAATGCCTGCTGCTGCTGCTGCTGCTGCTGCTGCTGCTGCTGCTGCTGCTGCTGCTGCCACCTTGTGGTGATCGAGGCTCATTAGGTTATTGTTATTACAATTGATTTATTGTTTTTTTACATGCTTCAAACTGCTGTGACTCCACGAGCCTTTAAAATCCTTGTTTTAGTCACTTTTAAAGACTTTTAACTGCAGAACCTGAGGTTCTACGTGGTTTTTTTGGGGGGGTTTTCCTCAGCCCTCAGTAGTGACTGTAAGGTTTCTTTAGCCCTCAGTAGTGACTGTAAGGTTTCTTTAGCCCTCAGTTGTGACTGTAAGGTTTCTTTAGCCCTCAGTAGTGACTGTAAGGTTTCTTTAGCCCTCAGTAGTGACTGTAAGGTTTCTTTAGCCCTCAGTTGTGACTGTAAGGTTCCTGTAGCCCTCAGTCATGACTGTAAGGTTCCTGCAGCCTTTTTCCTCAGTCAGCTGATTCGCGACAGCTGCTTCTTTCCTTCCCCCTGATTTTAAAACCGCTCGACCTCTGACACCTGAGTCTGGATTTAACAGCACAGCTGAACACGAGTTACGAAACCTTCGTCACGTCTTCAACGTCAAAAACGCGATAATCCAACGTCACTGAGATTAAATCAGGGTTCAGTTCAGCGGCTCAGTATTTCTATATCAAAGACAATTAATGAATCATTTGTTTTGTGAGTTTTCTTCTTAAATTAAGTAAAAAATCTGTTTTAAAAGTTTGTTTTAAAGACGACAGAAACATTATCTGTTTTTGTTTGTTTGTGATTGCGAGGAAGGGGGCGGGGCTTAGCAGTTTTATGGATTGTGTGTTTGTTTTTGACTAAACTAAGCTAAACAGGGTGAAAACTAATTTGACTACATCATTTTTTTATTCTTTACTTCCGACAATTATTGATGATTTATCACTTGTTATTTACACTGTCGTAACACTGGATTAACACTAGATTAACACTATATTAACGGTGTAGTTGTCAAAGTTTAAGTTCTGTGACTGTTGCTCAAGCCAGAGAGAGAGAGAGGGATCAGATGTCTGTGTGGAGACCTCACGTCTCGCGTTACATCCCATAATCGAGTTAATCCAGTGTTTACTGCAGAAGATCTGGATGTGGTTTCAGGACCGTGTTCACACGCGTACACACACACACACACACACGCGTACACATTGTTTCCAACTCTTATTTTGACCCCGAAAGCAGCAAAAACGTCTCCAGAACCCGAGCGTGAGAAGATGAGCTGACAAACACAAACGTCTCCTGCTGCCACCTGCTGCCCCGCGATCTCCACCGTTAAAAATAACCCCCGCTGAAACGCTTGCAGGGCAGAAAAGTCTCTGAAAACCAGGATCGAATGCTCGGCTGTAGAAGGAGGAGGAGGAGGAGGAGGAAGAGGAGGAAGAGGAGGAGGAGGAGGCCCTTATATGAAGCCTGTGGTTTCCGGTGCCTCAGCACCAGAACCTCCAGAACGTCGACAAAATGTTCCAGGAAGCGAGTGTTTCAGGTGGACTTACTCTGTCGCTGGGCTCCACCTTCGCTCCCTCCAGGAACCACTCGACGGCGATGCCTTCGTACGACAGCTCGCACTCGAAGGTGGCGCTGTCGCCCGCCGTCACCGTCACGTCCTTCAGCGGCTTCACCGCGCTGATGACCCGGGCTTTGGGTTCAGGAGAAGAAGAAGAAGAAGAAGAAGACATGGTTAGTCCAGGTCAGTAGATCCTAAAAACAAACAAAAAAAAACCCCCGCAGAGAAGCGGCTAATCCTTAGCGGCTAGTCCTCAGCGGCTAAGCCCTCATGGTGCGGAGGAGCTGACGGCCACCGGACGCCCTCAGGACAACTGAACGCCCGACGCCCGCCGACCCAGCTCTGGGGGCCGGGCTCATTAGCATACGACCCGCCGTCGGATCTGTATGGCCGTCCGCAAACCAGAGAGGGCTGGGGTCAAATCCCGGGTCCTGCCAATCACTGCCGACCTGCTCTAGATAAGGCATGCGGCGTCTAAAAAAAACCGAGGGGCCCGATTGGCCGAGAGCCCAAGCCCCATCGGGGGGAAGTCAATCTGCTCCTGTCAATCAACGACGACCCCCAGGATTTTTCCCAGGAAAAAGGAGAACGCGGAGTTACCGAAACGTCAGGGTGAGAGTGACGCAGGACAAACTCTGATTCAGGATTTACAGATCACAACAAACTCTGATTCAGGATTAACAGATCGCTACAACCTCTGATTCAGGATTAACAGATCACAACAAACTCTGATTCAGGATTAACAGATCGCTACAACCTCTGATTCAGGATTAACAGATCACAACAAACTCTGATCCAGGATTAACAGATCACAGCAAACTCTGACTCAGGATTAACAGATCACAACAAACTCCAGATCACAACAAACTCTGACTCAGGATTAACAGATCACGACAAAATCTGACTCAAGATTAACAGATCGCAACAAACTCTGATCCAGGATTAACAGATCACAGCAAACTCTGACTCAGGATTAACAGATCGCAACAAACTCTGACTCAGGATTAACAGATCGCAACAAAACTCTGATCCAGGATTAACAAATCACAACAAACTCTGATTCAGGATTAACAGATCGCAACAAACTCTGATCCGGGATTAACAGATCACGACAAACTCTGATTCAGGATTAACAGATCGCAACAAACTCTGATCCAGGATAAACAGATCGCAACAAACTCTGATTCAGGATTAACAGATCGCAACAAACTCTGATCCGGGATTAACAGATCACGACAAACTCTGATTCAGGATTAACAGATCGCAACAAACTCTGATCCAGGATAAACAGATCACAACAAACTCTGATTCGGGATTAACAGATCGCAACAAACTCTGATTCAGGATTAACAGATCGCAACAAACTCTGATCCGGGATTAACAGATCGCAACAAACTCTGATCCAGGATTAACAGATCACGACAAAATCTGACTCAGGATTAACAGATCGCAACAAACTCTGATTCAGGATTAACAGATCGCGACAAAATCTGACTCAGGATTAACAGATCGCAACAAACTCTGATCCAGGATTAACAGATCACGACAAAATCTGACTCAGGATTAACAGATCACAACAAACTCTGATTCAGGATTAACAGATCGCAACAAACTCTGATCCAGGATTAACAGATCACGACAAAATCTGACTCAGGATTAACAGATCGCAACAAACTCTGATTCAGGATTAACAGATCGCGACAAAATCTGACTCAGGATTAACAGATCGCAACAAACTCTGATCCAGGATTAACAGATCACGACAAAATCTGACTCAGGATTAACAGATCGCAACAAACTCTGATTCAGGATTAACAGATCGCGACAAAATCTGACTCAGGATTAACAGATCGCAACAAACTCTGATCCAGGATTAACAGATCAGAGCAAACTCTGACTCAGGATTAACAGATCGCAACAAACTCTGATTCAGGATTAACAGATCGCAACAAACTCTGATCCAGGATTAACAGATCACGACAAAATCTGACTCAGGATTAACAGATCGCAACAAACTCTGATTCAGGATTAACAGATCACGACAAAATCTGACTCAGGATTAACAGATCAGAGCAAACTCTGACTCAGGATTAACAGATCGCAACAAACTCTGATCCAGGATTAAAGGATCACAACAAACTCTGACTCAGGATTAACAGATCACAGCAAACTCTGACTCAGGATTAACAGATCACAACAAACTCTGATCCGGGATTAACAGATCACAACAAACTCTGATCCGGGATTTACAGATCACAGCAAACTCTGATCCAGGATTAAAGGATCACAACAAACTCTGACTCAGGATTAACAGATCACAACAAACTAAATTTTTGTCTCTGATAAAACCCAGTGACACTAAACACAACATGCCGTTATCAGTTTCCCTGCAGATAATCTCAGATTATCTCTGACTCTGACTGCAGATTCACACATTCTTGTCTGTCCTGTAAATATATAACGTCTGATACGACGATGACGATCAGGAGTTCGTTCGCTCACCTTTGACCCTGAGCTGAGCCGAGGACTTGGCGTTTGCCGCGGTGAATTCCACGTTTCCGGCCGTGTCCACTTTGCAGTTGTGCAGGATCAACACGTGTCGCGCTCCCTCCATCTTGATCTCCACGTCCTGAGGAGAAGACGTCCACGTGGGGACGGAATTAAAAACCAAGAACAAGAGAAGAACATCAATGTGATGTCATCGGAGGGGGCGGGGTCTTACATCAGACGGGACGAGCGCCTCGCCCTTCAGCTTCCAGGTGCCGTGAAGCTCCGCCTCCGAGATCTCCGTCTCAAACGTGGCCGTCTCCGTCTCGGTGACCTCCACGCTGTAGAGGGGGCGGAGCACCTTGATGTCGCGCTCTGCAGAGGGGGGGAAGATAACGTTAAAGGCGGAGCCGAGGCGAGGAGGGGGGGGCGGAGTCAACAGGTACAGGGAACAGAGGGTGGAAACGTGCAGCGGCCGTCGCTCTCAGTCAGAGCGACTTACAGTTTGTGCAGAAGCAGAAAAACGTTGACGATAATCCAGACGATAATCCATTAGTCGCCATTAGCTAACTGTGGACAATGTTAGCGTCATAATGTTTCTGTAACCTAAAGAAGATACCAGCTAAGTGACTTCAGCTATGTTAGCTAAACGTGTCAAGTGCTGTAGTAAACCTGTTCAGCTAACATCGGCTAGTTAGCGTATCAACTGCACGCTCAGTTTGATATGCTAACTAGCCATCATAACGTTTCACCGTCAGAAAACAATTGCCCTCATGGCTAACACTTGCTAAGTAAATGCTAATTCAGCCGTCTTGTTCTTTAGCTAATGTTAGCTACTTGGCATATTAACGGCATGCTCAGTTTAATATGCTAACTAGCTATCATAACGTTTCACCGTCACAAAACAATTGCCTTCATGCTAACACTTGCTAAGTAAATGCTTATTCAGCCCTCTTGCTCTTTAGCTAATTTTAGCTAGTTAGCATATTAAGTGCACGCTCAGTTTGATATACTAACTAGCTATCATAACGTTTCACCGTCAGAAAACAATTGCCCTCATGGCTAACACTTGCTAAGTAAATACTAATTCAGCCGTCTTGTCCTTTTCCTAACGTTAGCTAGTTAGCCTTTCATTAGTCTAGTTGTTTTTATTTAAAAGCTTTAAAGGGCGTGAAGGAAATGATCTATGATTTAAGATTTATCACCAGATTAGACGACTCTTCAAATAATCTGTAATCTGCGTTACAGAGCGTCAGGATTATCGTCAGGATCATCGTTTTACCCAACATGAAACAGTACAAGTGATGGGAAATGACAGCGTGGAGAAGAATGGCGGCCCCAAACAGAGGCGGGGCTTCGATGAACGGCGGTGGGGCGGGGCCTGACTCGGCACTTCCTGGTTCACGGCAGCTATTACCTTCGATGTTCAGGTCGGCCGCGGTCTTGTCGGTGCCGC
This sequence comes from Microchirus variegatus, assembly GCF_963457635.1. Lineage (NCBI taxonomy): Eukaryota > Metazoa > Chordata > Actinopteri > Pleuronectiformes > Soleidae > Microchirus > Microchirus variegatus. The sequence continues at coordinate 1,471,488 of NC_139821.1, forward strand.
AGTCGCAGGTGTACGCCCCCTTGCTGCTCTTCGCCGTCTTCCTGATGACCAGCGTGCGCTTCTTGCCGTCCGATTGGACGAGGACGTTCTTGGAGGGAAAGATTTCGACGCCGTCCTTGTACCACTTGACCTCGCCGGCGGCTTTGCTGAGCTCGCAGGAGAAAATCACCTGGTCCTTCTCGACGGCCGTGTAGTTCTGCAGCTTAGCTGTGAAGTATAAGTCGCCCTCTGCGGGACGACACCGGCAACAGCAACGGTTAAAACACAGACTCTTATTGTTGTTACAGACGAACGAATGTTAGCGTCATACTGTTTCCTGCTCATGATAGTGTCACTTCCTGTTTTATTGTGAGCTCTTGTTCCTCTTCACTTCCTGTCGCTAAAGCTAACATAAATAGACAACAGCGCTAATGGAGCGCAGACAGGAAGTGAGGTTAGCTGGAACAACAGAGGAACGCGAGGAACAGAAAACATCTGAAACAGGAAGTGGCTGTTGATGAAAAACAGGAAGTGCTGAGGGTTTTTTTAAATCACTTCTACCATTTTGCCTCTTTTGGCACTAACCGAGGACGGTGAGCATGGCCTTGGACGTCTTGCCCGTGGCGTCCACCTTGATCATGGACGTGTCGTCCAGGGTGACCTCCCTGAAGGCCAGCGTGTGGACTTTGCCGTCGTCCGTCATGTGCACCGCCTTGCTCGGGTGCAGGCGGACGTCGTTTTTGTACCACACCACGGGGATTTTGTCGTGGGAGAGTTCGACGCTGAACTCCGCCGTTTCCCGCTCCTTCACCGTCACGTCTTTAATGGGTTTGATAAATTCGAGGCGGATACCTGACAAACAGAGATGGTGAAGGTGAATCAGGAAACAATTAAAGTGACAGGAAGTAAAACGCGTTGGGCACAAGTCGTGCTTGTGCCCCCTGGAGGCCGGAGGAAGGCGAGGGTGGTCGCCGTAACTAAAAGACGCTAATGTGCAGTTAGCTCCTCTGCGGCTTCCGTTTACCTTTGATGATCAACTTTCCAGACGTCCTCTTATCTTCGGCCTCAAACATGTACTTGGCTTCATCTTCGTATTTGGCAGATTTGATAACGAGGCCGTGTCGCTTTCCGTCGACCGACAGCTCAAACTTATCGTCGTTGGCCAGCTCCTGAGTTCCCTTCAGCCAACGGAAGCTTTTCGGCTCTCGAGATATCTCCAGCTCAAACTTAGCCTCCTCTTTTTCGTACACGTGCACGTCAGACAGAGGCGTAACGAACGAGACGGGAACATCTGTAGGTTCAGACAAACAGAGTTTAGACTCTGAAAGACGCCAACCCGTCAAAGACAAACCCGGGCACTGGACTTGGCGTCCGGAACGGGATTCTGCACAAGAGGGGAAGCGTGAGGACGTGAACGCTCACCCTTCACTTTCAGGTTAGCGGAACACTTGGCGTTAGCGGCGGTAAACACCAGCTCGCCCGTCAGAGGAACTCTGCAGTTGTAAATGACCAGAGTGTGTTTGGCGCCGTCCTCCACAATCTCAACGTCCTGCAAGACGGTCAACAAGCAAGTCAGCGAGAAAAAAAAGCTCAAAGACGAGTATGTGGCGAGAATGAAACGCTAAATGCAAATGAATGTGTTTCAGTGGGACGTACAGCAGACGGACTGAGGACTTCTCCGTTCAGTTTCCACTGGCCGTGGACGTCGTCCTCGCTGAGCTCCACCTCAAAGCGAGCCGTCTCACCGTCAAACACTTCAACGCCGTACAAAGGCCGAACCACCTTAATGTGTCGGGCTGGCGTTCAAGAGAGGGAACAAAAGTTTAACACGGACACGTAAACGCGTAGATACACACAAACATACAAACACGGTAACTCCTTCATTGTGCTTCGGCGAACCTTTCCGACAACAACACGGAACCAAAAGGTTCCCGGGGAAAGCGAGGAAGTTGGACTACCTGCACTCTTAACATATCCCAACATATAAAATAATAGAGGAGCCAATGGCTGTTAGTGGCCTCTTCAGTCTATTTCCCTGGGTTATGCTAACGTTAACCCACCTGCTAGCTTGCGTTGCTGCTGCCTTTAATGATGATTTTCTCACAACTTCATAACTGATGCTAAATTCTAGCCTCTGTTAGCATGACCTTTTATACTTGAACAGTGACTTTAGCCAAAAACACAAACCTAGCATTCATGCTACATATGTAAATGTCTAACTAATATGATGCTTAATTTTGTCAGTGATACAAACATAAAACCTACAAAAAGATGTAGGTTTTATGTTAACTGCTAACAGCTAGCATCATTTATCCACAGTTTTTTACACTTAATTATGCTATTATATTATAATGCTAGGTGTCTGTAGGTACATTGACCAACATTTAGTGCTCTCTGTGCTAAGCTAAGCTAATTAAGCTGACAAAAACAATTTTTTTCAGGGTTAGGGTTTTTGGGAAAGGGTTTTTAAGGAGCAAATGGTTCCAGGTAGAACCTCAGCCCTTGTAGAAGGACCATTTTGCAACCCTTATTTCTAAGAGTGTGGTAACTGCTAGCTTAATTCAATGTGGTTCTGGCCGTTACTCGGGGAACTCTGTCCAACAGTTTTGCAGCAAAAGGTTGGACGGTCAACTTCCTAAGTGGCAGTGCAGGTAAAGCAAAGCCACAGGTTCGCTCAAAGCCTCTACACTCTTAGAAATAAGGGTTCCAAAAGGGTTCTTCTACAAGGGCTGAGGTTCTACCTGGAACCATTTTCTTCTGAAAAACCCTTTCCCGAAAAAAGGACTTTTCAAGGGTTCTCGGTAACACTATTTTGATCCAGAGAACCCTTTAAAACCCCTTTCATGAATAAAGGGTTTTAAAGGAGTTCTTGTTGGAACCCTCCAAAAGGGTTCCAGGTGGAACCTTTATTAAAAAGGTCCTACCTCAAGGCAAAAAGGTTTCTCCTATGAGGACAAGCCGAAGAATCTTATATGGTTTGACTTAGGTAGTCCAACTTTTCGCTTTCCTGTAACCTTTCAAGAACCAAGGGTTCTTGGTAACTAATGGTTCCAGTAAGAACCATTTTGATCCAGAGAACCCTTTAAAACCACTTTCCTGAACAAAGGGTTTTAAAAGGGATCTTGGTGGAACCCTCCAAAAGGGTTCTCCTATGAGGACATGCCAAAGAACCTTACATGGTTCACCAATACACTGAAGAACAATAAAGGAGTTTCGTAAAGACAAACAAACACAAGCGCAAACAGTTAGAAACACAAATCACGCTCGTTGTGTGATTCTGATGATGGTGATGATTCGTGAAGGTGAAGGTGAAGATGAGGAAGAGCGAAACCACATTCAGGTGATCAGCAGTGGTAAGAGGGAAAAAGAAGGGTCTGCGAGTGCAGATACTGAGATGACACTGAAGCGATGACGTGATGGAGTGAGGTTACGAGGTGGTTAAAGAGAAGTTAGAACCACAACCCTAAAACAAACTCTGTGTTTACCTTCGATGTGCAGAGTCGCAGTGGTTTTGTCCGTCCCGCAGTCACAAACATACTGTCCTTTGTCCCCGTCTCCGATCCTCTTGATTACCAGGGTTCTGCGTTTGTCCTCGGCCTTGACGGCCACCATCTTGGAGGCCTTGACCTCGGCCTCGTCGTGGTACCACACCACGTCGACGTCTTTGTTGAGCTCGCAGTCGAGGAGCACCTCGTCCTTCTCCACCGCGGTGAAGTCCTGCAGCTTGACCGTGAAATACGCGTCGCCCTCTGGAACGGAACATTTTCGTGTAACGTCGTAAAAGATTCGAGACAAAAAAAAAAAGGACAACAACAACACAGATGTGACACGGAAGAAACATCTCACAGACACAAAGTGAAGATGGTTTTTGACACAAACATGAAAGACGGAGGACGGGCGGGTTCTCGTCCTTTACCTATGACTGTCAGGTTGGCCATGGAAGGAATTCCTTTGGCCTCGGCTTTAATCTGACACGTATCGTCCAGAGTCACTTCCCTGATTTCGAGCACGTGTTTCTTCCCGTCGACACGCGCGACCACCGTTCTGCTCGGGTGGATTTTAACGTCGTTCTTGTACCAGACGACGGGGATGTTTTCGTGGGACAGCTCCAGCTCGAACCGAGCCGTTCTGCCTTCCTTTACGGTTTGGTCCTTCAGCGGCGAGATAAATTTGAGCCTGATACCTACAGTCGTGTCGATATAAAGCATTGTTCGCGTGAGAGCTAGCTTGCGAGAGGACGCAAACGACTCAATGAATCGTGCATTCCGGGGGACTTACCCTCCACCGTGAGTCGGGCGGTCGAGGTCTTTCCCAAAACCTCGATGGTGTATTCGTCCTCGTCGTCAAACTCGCAGCAATTTATAACCAGCATGTGCTTTTTTCCATCATCGATGATGTCATATTTTTGGTCTGAGGTGATGATGTCGGTTCCTCGGTACCACATGACCTTAGAGACATCCTTGGTGATGGTGCATTCAAACTTAGCCTGTTTCTTTTCAGGAACGCTGACGTCTCTCAGCGGGACAACAAAGTCCATCTCAATTTCTGCGGTCAGAAGGCAACACGGGGTACAGGACATCAACAACAACACAACAACACAACAACACAACAACACAACAACACAACAAAACAACAAAACAACAACAAGAGTCTACAAGTGTTTCTATGTGTGAAAAACCGCTTCTTGGTCACATGATTTTGGATCAGTCGGCCATCTTTACAAGCATCTCCATCCTGCAGAGGATTCTTCTGACCTGTTTTGTAGCTACGTGCTACTTCGCTAACACATCAGAATTACTGGTGTAGCTGATAAACTGGACACAACAGGTCACGGAGAACATTTAACCACAGACACATTCAGGACAAACACAACAAATACCGACCACTGGAACTCCACGTAAAAATCCCGCGACGTCTTCTTTCATCCGAGCGTCGTGAAAAATGAATCCGCTTCCTCAAAGCTGTTGAATAAAGATCTAAGGTCCGCTCTCGTGTGCTCTACGGCTTTATTGGAAAGTCCACGGACCTTAGCACCTTTATTTTCACAGCTAAGATCCACGAAACCAAGGGCGCACCACTTCGTACCCTGCGATCCAGGGAAGACCTCTTACCTTTGACATTGAGCATCGCGTTGGTGACGGCGTTCAGAGCCTGGTACGAGACTTCTCCGGCCTGATCCAGCTGGCAGTTTTTCAGCGTTAGCCGACGCACGGTGCCCTCCATTTGGATGTCGCATGTCTGACGAACACACGACGGTCAGATTACGTATAAGTAAAAAGACAGAATTGTTCAGTGTGAGCGGTGTAAGTGTTGCGTCCAGACTTACCGGGGATCTGGTCAGAACTTCTCCTTTGAGCTTCCACTCTCCTGGAACGTCGTCCTCAGAAATCTCCGTCTCAAACGTGGCGTCTTCCTTCTCGGTTACCTCGACGCTGGCCAGTGGCCTCAGGATCTCGGCCTCACGCTCTGAGGAGAAAGGATCCGTCAGTACCAGCAAACGTCAAATAAAAGACAGAAAGAATCCAGTTTTAAGCCAGACTCAGACTACAGGAACCTTTAGGCCAATTCAATCCCTGAGGATTTTGTGTGAATGTTGGTCCCAAATCGGCAAATATCAGTGGGTAAAGATAATCTCTTAAACCTCCTGAACTGATCACCCTGAAATTCCATAATATGATCCTCTAATGTTCTAAAAGCAGTCAGGTTTCAAAGCTCCTGTCGCCTGAAGTCCGGTTTAAAAGGAAAGTAAAATATGTGGATAGAAAAACCTCCGAGCGTTAGCTTAGCGGTGTAGGTGCGTCCTTCCACTTCCAGGGCGTATTCCGCGACGTCCTCGGGCTGACAGTTCTTGATGGTGATCGTCAGCTCCTTCCCGTCCTTCTTCATCTCGATCTTGTCGGACGGCACGATCTCGTTCTCGCCCTTGAGCCACTTCCAGTTGGGCGTGTCGCGGAACAGTTCGCATTTGAACGTAGCCGAGGCCTTCGGTTTGACGTGCTGGTCCCTCAGCGGCTTCACGATCCAGTCTTTGATGATTTCTGGTGAAACGAAAACATCGCAAAACGTTAGCGATGGAATGAGCAAAGGCCATCGAGTCGAAACCAAACCATACCGTGACGAAAACGCAGTAACTCTTACCGATCACTCTGACGTTGGTGGTGGTCTTGATGTCCTCTTGACCCGACACTTCGCACGTGTAGGGGCCGGTGTCGTCGTCCGCGCTGTTCAGCAGCGTCACGGCGTGCTGCAGACCGATAATGTTGATCTGGATCTTGTTGGCCTTTGGCTTCAGGATCTTGCCGTTCTTCCTCCAGACCACTTCCTTCTCCTTGTTGAGCTCACAGGTCAGGTACAGAGGCTGACCCTTCAGGCACGACGTGTCCTCCTCCAGCTCTTTCACCCATTTCGTCGGCAGCTCTGCGACGGCAATGAAATAAGACGGTTACTCTCTCCCTGATTCTAACACATCACGTCATCTGGTGAGAAATTTAAACCTTTACCTTCCACGACGAGCTTGGCCATGCACGATATCTCCTTGCCGGCGTTTTTGGCCACACAGGTGTATTCACCGGTGTCGGACAGCTGAACGTCAATGATGTGCAGTTTGCGATCTTTGCCGTCAGACGTGAACTTGTGCTTGGGGCTCTCGCGCAGGTTGCAGTCGTCCTTCATCCACGATGTGATGGCGGTGGACGGCGACACCTCGCACTCGAACACGGCCGACGAGCCGATGGACTCGGCTTCCTGCAGCACGATGTTCTGGAGCTTCTTGATGAACTTCAGGGGGACGGCTTTGAGCTTGAACCCCGCGAAGGGCTCGTCCGGAGGCGGGGGACCTCGTCCGCCGGGCTTCAGGCCGCGCCCCCTGCCTTCTCCAGGGGACGGGGTCTGTTTAGCTGAAATTCAGTTTGAGCACAAACGGTCAGTTCAGGCCTAAAATGTCTGGCGCCACCATGTGGATGAAGAAGGTAAACTTACGCCTCAGGCCTCGTCCTCTGCCGGCTGGCGCGTCTCCTGCTGCTGCCGGTTGTCCTTCTGCTCAGAACCAATGACAGTGAATTAGCCGCTGATCACTTGACCGTGTATTCATGCAAATGTCGTGGCAGAAAAAGCGTACGATAGGGAAATATGAGCTGATTATGATGGTGAGTTTATGGAATAATGGCTTCTACGTTTTTTAGCCGACAGACGATGAATGAGACGGAAACAAAAACATGAAGATGACATGACATATGACATGACAGGAAGTGAAAGAGAGTGATGGACATGACCAGACGTGATGGACACAAATACAAGAAGACGTGTGACGTCAGATCGAGTCACACGAAAGATAAGGTGAGGTAGAGATGGTTTTAGATGGAGGCATGATGGTGGGAATGGGTAGAGATTATTTCACGGCATGAAGGGCGGGGTTTGTCTTGGTGAGGTGGGGCAACCACCGTCTCACCTCTCCTGGCCGCCCCTGGAACCTCTAGAGCACCTTCTTCCGCTTCACCTTCCCAGTCCTCAGAGTCGGCGCTGTCCCGAGGAACCAGCTCCCAGCCCCAGACCTCCTCCTCCTCCTCCTCGCCTTCCTCTACCTCTGCTTCAAACTCCTCTTCGAACACCTCCTCCTCTGGCTGGGTGTCGATCTTCGTCATCTGCACGGCTCCAGGAGAGATCTCCTTCACCAAGGGAATCTTTCCAGGTTTTGCTGGTTCTGTGGCCTCTTCAGGCGAAGGCTTCTTGGGGACCTTCTTCAGAGTCACAGCTTCAATAGACTCTTTTGGAGAAACCGCTTTAGGAACCCGTTTGAGCTTATCAACACTGGGGATCTTCTGAACAGGGACTGGCTCTGCTTCTTTGAGTTTGTCGACTTTAGGAGAAGGTGTCTTTCTCAGCTCTACCTTCTTGAGCTGCTCCAAAGGTTTAAGAGCAACTTCTTCTTTGTCCTGCTGCACCTTGGGCGTTACAACCTTCTTCAGCTGCAGAGGTTTGGGTTCCTCAGGAACCTTGTCAGGTTTCTTAACAGGAGCTGGTGCTGGAGACGCCTTCTTCTCCACTGGAACAGCCTCCACCTCTTTTGGTTTCTCTGGTTTCTTCTCTGGGATTTCTGGGGTCTCAGGTTTCTTCGGTCTGGCTTCTGGTTCTCGTTCTTTGGGTTTCTCATCAGGACTTTTGCGACGTTGGCGCAGGTCATCGATCGGTTTCCTCTCTTTCTCTTCTTCGGGTTTCTTCTCAGGTTCTGCAGCGTCTTTGGAAGGTCTGGAAAAAGGTTTTAGTTTGACGCTTTCGACCTCTTGTTCCTTTGTCGGGATTTTCTTCACCCTGGTCGGCGCTTTGACCTCCTCTGGTTCCTTCTCTGGAGTTTTCTTTTTGACCAATGGCTTTGGCACCTTAGCTAGTGGCTCAGTAACCTCTGCAGGTTCTCTCTCTGGTTTCTTGGGAGGTTCTTTGGGTTCCACCTCTCTGGGAACCCTCTCTCCTTTCTGGAAAGGCTCTATGACTCTGTCAGGCTTCTCTTTTTTATCTTTCTCTGGCTCCTCTGCTGTTTTAGCAGGCTTCTCAAACGGTTTTAGCTTGATTACCTCTGGTTCAACTTCATCTGAAGGCAATTTTTTCACTTTCTTCAAGGCTGCAGGAGGCGGAGCAGATTCCTCTTCCTTTGGTGCCTTGGGTGTTTTCTTAATAGCGATCTTTTCCTCTGGTTTTTCGTCTTTTGCGGCGGGTTTCTTGCGCGTCCACGCGTCTTTAGGAGCCTCTGTCGGTTCCTTCTCTTTCGGTTTGGAAACCTCCGGCTTCTTCACCACCTCCGCTTTCTCTCGGGGCTTCTTCTCCTCCGCAGGCCTCCTGGTGGCGATGGACATCTCAACAGGCTCTAGTTTGTGAGCCATCTCGTCGACGTCCAACACGGTGGTCTTTGTTACCCTCTGAGGTTTTTCTTCTTCTTCCGCGTCTTTGGGTGCGATCGAGGGAACCTTCTTGAGTTTGACCGTTTCCAGTTCCTGCTCCACTTCCCTCACGACTCTGGTCGCTTTCTTCAAGGTGGGAATCTCAAACGTTCCGACCTCCTCCGCCTGAATTTTACCTTTTTTGGCCAGAACCGTTTCTGAGGCGGCAAAAGTTTGACGTTACTTATTGACACACACACGCAAACACACGTACGACAATATGACTTGAACAAACACAACTTTTGGATTCTTTTGCAAAGTAAATACAACGATAAAGACGGAACAAACATTCACAGACGACTGTGCTTTTAGCTTTAGGGCTCGTTAACGTGTTCAGATGATGCAGTAAACGCCGCCGTATTCCGTGTGCACTGAGGTGAAGTGAGCGGTGATCGGTTCTCGTACCTTTCTTGACTCCTCCTGGTGCTTCCACTGGTCCCTTGGCTTCATCTAACACAGACGTAAAGTTCAAACAATCGATCATTATCAGCGTCATCGATGCAGAAACAGCGATTTCATGGCTTTAAAACTTTAAAATGTTGGTATTTGTGACGGTGACTGTAGTAAACCAGTGTCACCTGATGAAGTTAAAGGGATAGTGCGGAATTTTGGACATAAGACCTATTTTCCAACTCAGCCGGTGTGATGGAGACGTTTTCAAGAAATTTCATTCAGTTCTTCTAGTTGCCGAGTTCGCTGATGCTATGGCTAGCGCAAGTCAATGATACAAGTTAGCATGGCATTAAAAACACTCATACCGATTCCACAGTGCACCCGAGGCAAATCGATTGTAACGGCAGACTAACGATGTACATATCTTTGTTTTTGATGCCATGCTAACTTGTATCATTGACTTGCGCTAGCCATAGCATCAGCGAACTCGGCAACTAGAAGAACTGAATGAAATTTCTTGAAAACGTCTCCAGACGTCTCCATCACACCGGCTGAGTTGGAAAATAGGTCTTATGTCCAAAATTCAGAACTATCACTTTAAATGATGAAGTTAGGCTGAGATGAATGTGTCATGCTAATATTGCTAATGCTAATATTGGACACAACACGTAAAAAAGAAATATAAGCACACAATGAAGTCACATGGGAGGTTAAACTTCGTCAACGTGGATGAAAGAAGAGAAACGAATAAGTAGTAAAAAAAAAAGAAAATGTTTCTGTCAAAGTCTGCTCTACCTGCAGGGGGAGCTACTGGTTCTACCGTGACCGGTTTGTCTTCCGCAGGTTTCTTGGCTGGTTCTTCAGGCTTTGGCTTCAAGACTTCAAATATATAAATAAAAAAAGAAGGAACTAAGAAAAAGAAGCTTCAGCAGAAAACATCGACTTCCTCAAAACACCAAGTTTTAGTCGTGCAGATACCTGGTTTAGCTTCTTCTGGAGGAGAAACTCTCTTCTCCAACTTCTTGGCTTTATCGGCGACTTCGGGCTTCTTGGCAGCTTCTTGAACTTTTTCGGCGGCCGGCAGTTTGCTCTCTGTATGAAGAGAGTTCAACACAAAAAGCGTCTAGAAAAACCTTCGCTGGATCTGCGGAAACTAAACTCTCGTGGTTCCACAGTCGGTCAATTCGTGGTTTCAAGATTCAAGAGCGACATTCTTTCACAAATGTCTACAGAAGAACCTTCAACACAGAGACACAGACCAACAACACTTCAGAAGGACCAGAGAGGTCAGTACCTGGTTGAGGAGCAGCCGGCTTCACCGCTGCTTCTCTGTCTTGTGGCGGCGACGCCTCCTTCTTCACGGCAACTTGAAATCAAACCAAAACGACAGTGAGAACCAGACAAAGACCAGACGCGGCGAGCGCCGAAAACCATGCAGAGACACGGAGATAAAGACGCTGCCGTGATGTGTGGGACGAGCGGCTCAAAGACCAATCATCTCACCTGTCCTCGAAGGGCCTGAAAAGAAAAGACGTTCTCCGGACACTCGGAGGTGCGGTTACACACAAAACGGACAAACACCACAAATAGAAAAAAAAAAAACAACAAACGACAGGAAACACGTTGGGTTTGGGAGACGAAACGTCTCAGTGGACAAAACACAAGTCTGTGCCCAAAACACGATGGGTGACATGACATGGACGTCCTCCTGACACAGAGGATCTGAGCGATCCTGAAGAGGACGAGGATGATGATGATGGTGATGAAGGTGAACATCACAGAGGTGCTCAGATCACAACACGTGCTCGGTGACAGTGACGGACAGTTTCCTGGTGTACCTCTGTGAGCGTCTGCCTCCCGTCTGCGTTTGGTCGGAACCTTCTGAGGAGGCAGATGTTGAAGATCTGCTTCCTGACAAGAAGGTTCTGAAGAAGTCTTCTTCACAGCGATCTCTGCTCTGGTTCCGTCTGTTACTGAAGGTTCTCGGACCGTGGACTGGATTTGTTCCTGCTCTTTGTCTGATTTTGTTCTTTCTTTAAACGCTTTGATTATTTTGGATTTCCCCGTCGCTATCTCTGTCTCATTTTCTTTGACTTTATTCGGTTCCCGTTGTTTTTCCACAGCTTCTGCTTCAACTAAAGACTTTTTGGTTGTCGTCTCTTTTGTTCCCTCTGGGAAAATAACTTCAGCTCTGTCTATTTTCAGCGATTTATCGTCTTCTAGCGCGGTCGACGTACTTGTTCTGACGCTTTGTTTTGTCGCGGTTGCCTCCTGAAGGGCTTGACCTCGCGTACTTCGCCTCACGTCTGTCGCGAGCGATTCTGCGAAGCTCGTCTCAGTTTTGCGTTCGATTTGCTCGAGCTTCTTTGGTTCCCGAGCGGAACGGACTGATTCTGTTTCGGCGCCGACTCCGACGACCTTTGACTGAACTCCGTCGTTTTCGCGCAAACTCTGTTTTGAAACGACTTCTCTGGCTCTGGTTGCTTTTTCGTCGGCGGTCTCTGCCGCTCTTTGACTTTTAACTGACGTAACGTTTGCGCGTTTGTCATCGAGCGTTACGTCTTTGGTTCGACCCGACGCTGCGCTCGTCGACGTAACGTCAGGCGGCATCGGGTCTTCTTCTCGTCTTGAACTACGATAACCCGCGTCTTCTTTCTCCTGTTGCCGAGGACCTCGAGTCCTCGTCGTCTCCGTTGCTGTTGCGTCGTCTTCAAACTGAACTTTTGAGACTTGTTCGGACCGAACAGTCTCGTCTAAGAGTCCTCGGACGGACTCTGGACCTCTTGAAGAACCCTCTAACCGTCTCGATGCTGCTTGTTGGACCAGCTCGTCAGGTTCAGTGAAACCCTGAAGAACATCCGATCTCAAATCTCCATCTTTAACAATGAGATGTTTTTCCGAACTTGTCTTCTGGACTTCCTGTTCCTGTTTGACGTCTGATACAAATGGACGTTCGGTTTCATATTTATGTTCTAGTAAAACGGTTTTGGACTGAACTTCTTCACATGAAACGCTTTTATCTTTGTTCGACTCTGGAGTAACGGACGTCTTTGTTTTGATTTGCTTTTGTCTTTTCATTGTTTCTGACGTGTGTTGAACCTTCTCAGTTTTATCCTGAACTCGATCTACTCTCGACTCCACTTCCTCGACTCTACTTCCGCCCGTTGCCTTCTTTAAAGACTCACCGAGCTCGCGAACGTCTCTTTGAACCGACGCGACATCTTTCAACGTCGCATCGGCGGCGACGATCCGCCGCACGGTGTCGGACTTCGCATCTCCGTCTTGCGCGATCAGAGCTCGTTCAGATGCGACTTTCGTCACACGAGCCGCGGAGAAGCCGCTTTCAACGTGTTCGGATTCTGTTAAATCAAACGGAGAAACAGTCAAACGTTCACGTTTCATGACGACGACCTGCGACTGAAGTTCATCGCTTTCCGACGATTGCTTTTCTGGAGCTTTCTTTTCTACCAAAGCGCTTGGACTTTCACGTTCTCCCTGTTCCTGATGTCTGAAGACCTTCTCGTCTCTTCTGTCCTCTTCACTTCCCTTCAGAAGGACATCGTCCATCTGGTAAAAGTCTCCTGCAATAACTGCTGTGGTGACTTTCACCAGCTCCTCAGAAGCCACAAACGGCTGCAGCCTCTCAGATTTAACATCTACGTCGGTCGCGATCAAAGATCGTTCAGATGCGACGTCCATCACGGGCGCCACTGAAGACCTGTTTTCAACTTGTTCCTGTTTTGCTTCAAATGGAGAAACGCTGCCATATTTGTGTCGGACGACGGTCGTCTCTGCTTGGACTGAAGCTGAAGACTTTTGTTTAGCTTTTAGCGATTTAACTTTTGGGGTTTTTGGTTTCTTTGCCTCGACGTCTTCATTAGTTTCCTCAGGTCTAACATCTTGAATCATCTCAGAAGAAACAGGCGCCTCTGGTTGACTTTGCTTCTGTCTGCTTTTAACCCGTTTGTCTGCTCCTGTTTGTTCTGGTTCTTCTTTAACGCGGATCGTTTCAGAGTCTTTAACCATCTGAGATTTCAAAGATACGTCTTCTAGTGAAGGTTCCACTGAAACGGTTCTTTGGACCTGTTCCTGTTCTGTTTCCGTTAGCGGTGTCACAGAATCTAATTCATGTTTGACCGTCACTGTCTTAGACTGGATTGAAGTTTCATCTTTGATTTCTGTCACAGTTTCAGTTAATTTCTGGTCCTTTTCTACAGAACCGTCACCTTCTGACTTTGGTTGAGTTTGTTTCTGACTCGTTTTTTGAGGAACACGTTTTATTTTTTGGTCTTTTGTTGTTTCTAACGCCGAGACGTCTTTATTTTTAGGAATAATTTCAGACCGACTCGTGATCACGTCAGAATCTGTGTCTGAGAACATTTTCTCAACTTTTTGCTGTCTTTTTAGCGTCTTCTTTTCAACGACAGAACCTGGGATTATTTTGGACGTAACGTCTTCAACTTCAATGTCTTTTTCGTCTCTGGAAGTAATGTCTTTGACCTCATCATCACTGATGACTGTTTGTGGAAAACCAGATTTTGTATCGTCAATAGCTTCAGTTTTTGTTGTCACATCTTTATCAGTCGGAGTGAAGACATCATCTTCGATGTCAGAAGGTTCTTCAGGTGCTAGTTCTGATTCTTTTGAAGTTTCTTCTGTCAAAGGTGTAATCAACACGTTTCTCAGACATTTTTCTGGAGTTGCTTTTGGTTCTTTAAGAGGAGCAACTTTAGAAGTTTTATCTTTAACTGTACTGACCTTCACTTGGTCTTGTTCTACTGTCACTTTGGTCAGTTTCTCTTGAGGTTCTTCAAGAGAAACAGTTTCAACATCTTTTTTAGATGAACCATGTTTAGCTAAACTCACCTTTTTGGTTTTATCTTGAACGCTAACAGACGTTTGAAGGATTTGTTTGTCTACATCAGGTTTTTGTCTTAGCTCGTCTACAATTATTGATTTCTTTGGAGCTACATCTTTTTGAACCAAGACATCATCTTTGATCTCAGAAGGTTCTTCAGGTGCTAGTTCTGATTCTTTTGAAGTTTCTTCCTTCAAAGGTGTAACTGACACGTTTCTCAGACATGTTTCTGGAGTTGCTTTTGGTTCTTTAAGAGGAGCAACTTTAGATGTTTTATCTCTAACTGTACTGACCTTCACTTGGTCTTGTTCTACTGTCATTTTGGTCAGTTTCTCTTGAGGTTCTTCAGGAGTAACGGTTTCAACATCTTTTTCAGATGAACCATCTTTAACTAAACTTACTTTTTTGGTTTTATCCTGAACACTAACAGACGTTTGAAGGATTTGTTTGTCTACATCAGGTTTTTGTCTTCGCTTGTATACAATTTTTGATTTATTTGGAGCTACATCTTTATCAGTTGGAGTGAAGACAGATTCTTTGATTTCAGAAGGTTCTTCAGGTGCTAGTTCTGATTCTTTTGAAGTTTCTTCTGTCAAAGGTGTAACAGAAACGTTTCTCAGACATTTTTCTGGAGTTGCTTTTGGTTCTTTAAGAGGAGCAACTTTAGATGTTTTATCTCTAACTGTACTGACCTTCACTTGGTCTTGTTCTACTGTCACTTTGGTCAGTTTCTCTTGAGGTTCTTCAGGAGTAACGGTTTCAACATCTTTTTCAGATGAACCATCTTTAACTAAACTTACTTTTTTGGTTTTATCCTGAACACTAACAGACGTTTGAAGGATTTGTTTGTCTACATCAGGTTTTTGTCTTCGCTTGTCTACAATTTTTGATTTCTTTGGAGCTACATCTTTATCAGTTGGAGTGAAGACAGATTCTTTGATTTCAGAAGGTTCTTCAGGTGCTAGTTCTGATTCTTTTGAAGTTTCTTCTGTCAAAGGTGTAACAGAAACGTTTCTCAGACATTTTTCTGGAGTTGCTTTTGGTTCTTTAAGAGGAGCAACTTTAGATGTTTTATCTTTAACTGTACTGACCTTCACTTGGTCTTGTTCTACTGTCATTTTGGTCAGTTTCTCTTGAGGTTCTTCAGGAGAAAATGATTTACTCTTAGTCATAACTTCGCCTGTTTTAAGTTCACTGACAACATCTTTTTCAGATGAAACATCTTCAGCTAAAATCACTTTTTTGGTTTTATCCTGAACGCTAACAGAAGCTGGAAGGATTTGTTTGTCTACATCAGGTATTTGTCTTCGCCTCTCTACAGATTTTGATTTCTTTGGAGCTACATCTTTTGGAACCAAGACAGATTCTTTGAGCTCAGAAGGTTCTTCAGGTGCTAGTTCTGATTCTTTTGAAGTTTCTTCTGTCAAAGGGGTAACTAAAACGTTTCTGAGACATTTTTCTGGAGTTGCTTTTGGTTCTTTAAGAGGAGCAACTTTAGAAGTTTTATCTTTAACTGTACTGACCTTCACTTGGTCTTGTTCTACTGTCACTTTGGTCAGTTTCTCTTGAGGTTCTTCAGGAGAAACTGTTTCAACGTCTTTTTCAGATGACCCATCTTTAGCTAAACTCACTTTTTTGGTTTTATCCTGAATGCTAACAGATGTTTGAAGGATTTGTTTGTCTACATCAGGTTTTTGTCTTCTATCCTTCACAGATTTAGATTTCTCTGGAGCTACATCTTTTGGAACCAAGACATTGTCTTTAATTTCAGGAGGTTCTTCAGGAGAAACTGTTTCAACGTCTTTTTCAGATGAACCATCTTTAACTAAAATCACCTTTTTGGTTTTATCCTTAACGCTAACAGATCTTTGAAGGATTTGTTGGGCTACATCCTCTTCAGGTGTTTGTCTTCTCTCGTCTACAGTTTGTGATTTCTTTGGAGCTACATCTTTTGGAACCAATTCTGTGTCTTTGATTTCAGAAGGTTCTTCAAGTGCTAGTTCTGATTCTTTTGAAGTTTCTTCTGTCAAAGGTGTAATCGACACATTTCTCAGACATTTTTCTGGAGTTGCTTTTGGTTCTTTTAGAGGAGCAACTTTAGATGTTCTATCTTTAACTGTACTGACCTTCACTTGGTCTTGTTCTACTGTCACTTTGGTCAGTTTCTCTTGAGGTTCTTCAGGAGAAACTGTTTCAACGTCTTTTTCAGATGAACCATCTTTAGCTAAACGCACTTTTTTGGTTTTATCCTCGATGGTAACAGACCTTTGAAGGATTTGTTTGTCTACATCCTCTTCCGGTTTTTGTCTTCTCTCCTTCACAGATTTTGATTTCTTTGGAGCTACATCTTTTGGAACCAAGACATTGTCTTTGAGATCAAAAGGTTCTTCAGGAGAAACGGTTTCAACATCTTTTTCAGATGAACCATCTTCAGCTAAAATCATTTTTTTGGTTTTATCCTGAACGCTAACAGACGTTTGAAGGATTTGTTGGTCTACATCAGGTTCTTGTCGTCTGTCCTTCACAGATTTTGATTTCTTTGGAGCTACATCTTTATCAGTTGGAATGAAGACGTCATCTTCAATCTCAGAAGGTTCTTCAGGTGCTAGTTCTGATTCTTTTGAAGTTTCTTCTGTCAAAGGTGTAATCGACACATTTCTCAGACATTTTTCTGGAGTTGCTTTTGGTTCTTTAAGAGGAGCAACTTTAGATGTTTTATCTCTAACTGTTCTGACCTTCAATTGGTCTTGTTCTACTGTCATTTTGGTCAGTTTCTCTTGAGGTTCTTCAGGAGAAACGGTTTCAACATCTTTTTCAGATGAACCATCTTTAACTAAACTCACTTTTTTGGTTTTATCCTGAACTCTCACAAACGTTTGAAGGATTTGTTTGTCTACATCAGGTTCTTGTCTTCTCTCCTTCACAGATTTTGATTTCTTTGGAGCTACATCTTTATCAGTTGGAGTGAAGACATCATCTTCAATGTCAGAAGGTTCTTCAGGTGCTAGTTCTGATTCTTTTGAAGTTTCTTCTGTCAAAGGTGTAACTAAAACGTTTCTCAGACATTTTTCTGGAGTTGCTTTTGGTTCTTTTAGAGGAGCAACTTTAGATGTTCTATCTTTAACTGTACTGACCTTCACTTGGTCTTGTTCTACTGTCATTTTGGTCAGTTTCTCTTGAGGTTCTTCAGGAGAAACTGTTTCAACGTCTTTTTCAGATGAACCATCTTTAGCTAAACTCACTATTTTGGTTTTATCCTGAACGCTAACAGACCTTTGAAGGATTTGTTGGTCTACATCAGGTTCTTGTCTCGTCTCCTTCACAGATTTTGATTTCTTTGGAGTTAGATCTTTATCAGTTGGAGTGAAGACAGATTCTTTGATCTCAGAAGGTTCTTCAGGTTTGTGTTTCTGCATTCTGTCTTTAATGCTAACCCTGAAGCTTTGATCTTGTTCCTCAGAGAAGTCGTCAGTGATGGTTTGGTTTAGTGTCGGTGAATCTGGACGTTTGACGTCAGCAGGTTTGATCTCAGTCATTCCTTCTAAAGGACGGACTTCGACTAACTCGTCTTTGGACAAAACAGTTTTTGAGTCTTTTTGAATTTCAGGACGAGACGCGTGTCCTGGAGGTTTCTCCTCAGACGGAGAATCTTTCTCTTGTCCGACTCGTTTCTTGGAAAACGTTTTTCCAAGATTTTCTTCCGACTCTTTTATTCTTGGTTTTTCTAGCGGTTTATGAAGCTCAGAAGAATAAGACTGTTGTATCTCTGCGGTGTTTTCAGAGGTTACGCCCTCTAGTGGTTCCTCTCGTTTAATCTCTTTAGGACGACCTTTTCGGTCTTTTTCGTCGGTTAAGTCTGGTTTTGTAACTAATAATCCAGGTCCTTGAGCTTTTATCAGTTCACGAGTTTGAGAAGTTTCTTTTTTAACGCAGATTATTTCAGCGCTAGCTTTTTGAGATTCTGTCTCTGGGACGGGGAACTCTGAAGCTTCACTTCCTGTCCTCACGACCTTTTCTTTAGTTTTAGGAACTCGTCCGGTTTGAAGTCCTCGTGTCTTTGAACCATCAGTAACAGATCGGTCGCCATCGCTCGTCTGAGATTTCAAGCTTCGGCCCAAGAGTTCGTCTTTGTCTTTGACATTAATTCGATCATTTTCTTCGTCTTCTCCCGAGGACACGCCCCCTGACGGGAGAACGACTGCGATCTCCCGAGCTCCGGCTCTTTTCTCGTCCCTTAAAAGCCCGGCGCTGCTGCCCCCTTGAGGACGGAAGAGTTTAAGAGGTAAAGAAAAGGCACCATGTGTCGGTGCCAAGACGTTAGAAGACGACGACGACGACGACACAAAGACAGACAAACGTTTGGAGTTAGAGGAAACGAACAGAGACGATAAAAAAAGAAGACGTCCGCCGAGGACGGAAAGACGTTTTCGTTGTACCTTTTTCGGGCGTCTTCGCTTTGATCTCCGCTCGTTTTTCGGGAAGAGAAGTGGGCGTGGTCACCGCCTCGGCTTCTGTTGCTTAAAAGAGAATCAGTGGATGGTTAAAAAAACAGAAGAAGAAAGATTTAAATCACAGAGGGGTAAAAAAAGAGAAAAAAGATTCCCCTTCAGAAGAAAAGATAAAAAAATATTCATAATATCACAAAAAAGACGTTCTCTTCGTACCTCTTTGTGGTTCTGGTTCTGAAGGTTTGACGTCTTTGTGAACTTTCTGGAGTTCTGGTTCGGATTTTGCCGCGACTGATTCAAACTCAGTCTGCCGCTCGATCTTAAGCTCGACGTCCGTTACTGACGCTTTAGCTTTTATTTTAATCTCTGTCGTCTCGTCGGGTTTCTGTTCTCTGTCTTTTCGGCTAATCTGGACTTCCGTCCGCTCCACTTTAGCTTGTCTGACTTTCTCGGTTTTCCCGCCTTTTTCTTCCGGCTTTTTAATCTCGACTTCCGTCAAAGTTTCGCTTCGTTTCCTCGATTCCGCGCTGATTAAAAGAGACGGAGACGGTTTGGTTCCAACCGTTTCCAGCTCGGTGTCTTCGGTCAAAGTCGGTTGGTCTGCTCCGTCTCTTTTGCGCGTCTCTGTTTTTACGGTTAGCTCGCGTCCTTTTTTGGCGACGACGCTAATTTCTCGCTGCGAAACCTCGTCTTTCGTCGCCGCCTCTACCGTCCTGACGAACTCGCCCTCGGTTTCATCCGCCGTGACGGATCTAATCTGCTGGATTACAGCGACAGTTTGTTCGCGCGTCGTCGTCTTTAAAGCGTCAGTAACGGACGTCTCGCTCTTCAGCTCAGGCGGCGGCGGCGGCGGCGGCGGCGGCGGCGGCTTTTCTCGCCGACTTAAGACTTTGACTTTTGACACGGCGACAACGGTCTCGCTCAGAGGAGACACTTTGTCCTCGTAGGACACGTGGGCGTGTTCCACCGCGGCGTCTTCGTGCTCCCACGCCTCCTCCGCGGAAGCCACTTCCTGTGCCACGTAGTGCACTTCCTGTTTCCTGCTGATCTTAGCTGTTTTTTTTTTTTAAAAGAGTGTCGTTGAAGGACGGGCGTCATGTGGCGGCGCCAAGAAGTGACAACAAAACACAGAGTCGGTCAGTGATGTTAGACACACAGATTAAGAGATTAAGAGGCTGATAATCCACCTGCTGTGGATTATCATCATTATCGTGGTTAAAGAACGTCTCGGTGTTTTCGGACGTTTGTACCTTTTTCAGGAGCAGAGACTTTTCTCTCCGGCTCGACCTCAGCGGGACGAATCTTCTCGGGCTTCGCGGGTTCTTTATCTTTTGAAAGATGAAACGGGGGTTTTTGAAATTTAATCCAAGATTGTTTTTCAAAGAAGAGAATTCCGACAAAAACACAGACACACAAAAAAAAACAACAGAAAACACAACACAAGAGGAGCAGAAGACGTTAGGAAAGCCTGTGTGGGCGTGGCAACAGCTCAGTGACATCGAAAATAAACGTCCGATCTTTACGTTGACGTTCAAATAATTTCTTTAGTTACGTCAAATTTAGCCTGAATCAAACAATGCGATGTAGAATTTTCGTCCAAAATGGTTCTTCTACAAGGGCAGAGGTTCTACCTGGAACCATTTGCTTCTGAAAAACCCTTTCCTGAAGACAGGGTTTTTCAAGGTTTCTTGGTGGAACCCTCCAAATGTGCCAAAAAGGGTTCTCCTATGAGGACAAGCCGAAGAACCTTACATGGTTAGGGGGTGAGGTTAGGATTAGGAAAGACTATCTCCAAAAGATTCCAGCTCCACCCATTCACGGTACACTCTTAGAAATAAGGGTTCCAAAAGGGTTCTTCTACAAGGGCTGAGGTTCTACCTGTAACCGTTTGCTTCTGAAAACCCCTTTTCCTGAAGAAAGCGTTTTTCAGGGGTTCTTGGTAACACTAATGGTTCCAGTAAGAACCATTTTGATCCAGAGAACCCTTTAAAACCCCTTTCTTGAATAAAGGGTGTCAAAAGGGTTCTTGGTGGAACCTTTATAAAAAGGTTCTACCTGGAGCCAAAAAGGGTTCTCCTATGAGGACAAGCCGAAGAACCTTATATGGTTCTACTTAGCACTTTTATTTCCAAGAGTTGTTTAGTCATACACTCTTAGAAATAAGGGTTCCAAAATGGTTCTTCTACAAGGGCTGAGGTTCTACCTGGAACCTTTTGCTTCCCGAAGGAAGGATTTTTCCAGCGTTCTTGGTGGAACCCTCCAAAGGGTTCCAGAAAGGTTCTACCTGGAGCCAAAAAGGGTTCTCCTATGAGGACAAGCCGAAGAACCTTATCTTGTTCTACTTAGCACTTTTATTTCTAAGAGTGTACTGTACTGTCAGATACGTTAGCTTTGGATCGTCACAATTTAAATTCTACGTGACTGAACTGTTGCTCACGTGTTCCGCACCGGCCCAAAGAGATGAGTTCTTGTCTGCGCTGTACCTTTAAGAGGAGGTTCTGCCACCTCGCGTTTAGCTTTAGCTTTAGCTTCCGGCTCCTTCTCCAGTTTCCGTGGTTTCACTTCCTCCTCCGGTTTCCTCTCTTCTCTGGGAGGAACCTTCACGGGTTTCTTCTCGGGAACGACTTTTTCCTCGGGACGTTTTTCCGGCACCTTCTTCGGAACCTCGTCCGCTTTCCTCTCAGGTGCCGGTTCCTTCTCCGGAACCCTCTCGGGGGCTCTGACCTTCACCTCGGGCTTCTTCGCTTCCGTCTCGGGTACCTTTTCAGGCGCCCTCTTCGGCGCGGCGGCGGCGGGGACCTCTTCGGCGACACGAGGAACCTTTTGGCCCGGCGCCTCCTCGGGAACCGGTTTAGGTTTGAGCGTCGGAGCTTTAAGAGGGTTTGACACAAAGAAACATGCAACAGGACACGTGAAGAAGAAGAAGAAGAAGTGCTAACGCACGAAAAGACGAGGAACACTCAACACCGCAGGGAAGAACCCACTCAAATGATCTGTCCCGAAGGTGGCGCTACAGCAACAAGAGTCCAGCAAAGTGCAGGAAGTGGAATGGTCGAATTATAACATTTGAACGATTTGGCGGAGCCACTTCCTGATTAGCGTCAGTTGCTGGATTTGTTAAAAACAGTCATTTGAGCGACGTCGCCCTGTTTATCGTTACCTTTGTCTTTCTTCGGCGCTTCGTCTTTGGCGGCGACGGCGACCTCCGGTTTCTCGGCGGCAGCTTCCGGACGCTTGGACACTTTCTCCTCGGCGGGAACTTTAAAGAACAAACGTTAGAAGCTCAGAAGAAGAAGAAGAAGAAGAGGAGGAGGAGCTAGCAGCACTCTGAACGAGCGCGTGATTAGACGTTAGCGACGCGACACAGAAGACGTTAGCGATGAAGGTTTAAGAGTTTTAGTGTGAGCAGCGGTGATGATGATGATGATCCACAGGTACCTTTAGCTGCCACCACGGGCTTCTTCTTCTTCTGTGGTTCTTCTTCTTCTTCTTCTCTCTGGACCTTCTGCGGGGCCACCTTCTTCTGAGCTGGAGGTTCTGGTTCTTGAAGAGAACACGTCACTCGTGAGACAGTTGCTGCTGTTTTTCGCAGCTCAAAGCCAGAAGAAGACAACGTTCAACAACAAGAAGAAGACAACGTTCAGACAGACAGACAGACAGACAGAAGAATGTGCTAAGCTAACGCTAAGCTAACAAGTAAAGACAGACTCCTGCGCTGCGTCTCCACCGCAGCTGCTGTACCTTTCTTCGCGGGTTCCTTCGCGGCGGGCGCCGGCATCGGCTCCGGTTTGGCCTTTGCAGGTTCTGGTTTTGGCGCCTCGGGTTTCTTCACCACGGGCTCAGGTTTGGGAACCGCGACGGGTTCCGGCTTTTTCGCTTTAGCCGGCTCGGGTTTAGGCACCGCCGCCGCCGGTGCCGCCGCTTTAGGTTTCAGTTTCTCTGGTTCTGGCTCGGTCACCGCCGGTTCGGGCTCGACCTTTGCCAGCTTTGGTTTCGCGGCTTCTTCGGCGACTTTAAAGTCAGACACACAGACAAAGAGTCAAAGATTCGCTTCTGTGTTTGAAGCTTTCGACAGCAAAGACGTGAAAATAAAAACACAGACACAAACCAAGCAGGAAATACCTTTAGTCGGGGGCGCGGTCGGCTTCTTGACCGGTGCCGGCTTAGCTTCGGGCTCCAGCTCCTTCTTCGCTGGTTTGGGTTCGGGTTCTGCTTTGGGAGCTGCGGAGATCTTGGGCTTTGCTTCAGGTTCTGGTTTGGCTGCAGGCGCCACCTTTTTGGGCTCTGCCGGCACCTGAGGTTTGGCCTCATCTTCGAGTGGGTAAGACAGACAAAGTGGCTAACGTTAGCGTGAAGTGCGGAAGCAAAAAGAGGCGTTCAGGAGAGAGCGGGGAAGCGATGCTGAACTGACGTGGAGAGGATTTAACGGACACAACCCAACGGAAAAAAACGGAAATGTGACAAACAGGAAGAGGTGAGAGGCTACGTAGCAGCGGCGAGCTAACACACGCTAACCTTTCTGCGGCGCTCCGGCGGGCTTTTTGTCGGGCAGAGACGGAGCGGCGGGCGTCGGCTTCTTCTTCACCTCCTCTGCTTCTTTGAAGACACATTCAAACACTCAGTGAAGTCAAGGCGTGAAAGAGAAGAAGAAGATTAAGATGGAGAGGATTGAGAGGATTGAGATGTCTACCTGTGACGGCAGGCGCCTCTTTCTTCTTCTCTGGGACTGAAACCACAGGAACCTTCTCCTCCACCGGCTTTTTCATCACTTCTTCACATTTTCATTAAAACATTAAAGAGACAGTTCAGGGTTTGTTTGTTTCAGAATTCAGATTGAGGATTAAAGGTCACACACACACACACACACACACACACACACACACACTCACTCTCTCACACACACACACACACACAAAGAGTGATGAGATTATCATCAGTACCTTCTCGTGGCGTCGGCTCCTTCACGGCTGCTTTCAGCTTCTCTTCAGGCTTTTTCTCGTCAACTTTAGGAACTTTAGGAAAAACACGAGTGTGTGTTAACGTCGTGCGCGCGTGTGTGTGTGTGTGTGTGTGTGTGTGTGTGTGTAGCAAAGAAGCGCAGAAAATCAACTGCTGAGAGCAAAGATTTTAGTGTGTTTTTTTTAGGACAAACATCTGAAGAAGAAGAAGAAGCAGCTTCTCACCTTTAGTCGGTGTTTCCTCTCTCACTTCAACACTACGCGTCTCCACCTTCTCCTCAACGACCACACGCTCAGCGCCTGGGATTAAAAACACACACAGAGGATCATCGTCTTCATCGTCATCATCATCATCATCATCATCATCATCTTCATCAGTTCATTCTAACACACTGAAACTGAGCTACTGCTCAGAGCTGCTGAAGAACTCACATTAAAACACAACAACATGACACAAACAGGTACAGACACTGTGTAATCTGAGGTTTAATCTGTAATCTGCAGTTTCTATTATGTAATCTGCAGTTTCATCCGTATATTTAATGTAATCTTTAATCTGTAGGGTAATCTGTTGTGTAATATGCAGTTTCATCTATAATCTACTGTGTAATCTGCAGTTTAATCTGTAATCTGCAGTTTTTATAATGTAATATATAGTGTAATCTGCACTTTCATCTATATTCTACAGTGTAATCTGTTGTGTAATCTCCAGTTTCATCTATAATCTGCCTTATATTTAATGTAATCTGTAATATATAGTGTAATCTGCAGTTTCATCTATATTCTGCAGTGTAATCTGTTGTGTAATCTGCAGTTTCATCTATATTCTGCAGTGTAACCTGTTGTGTAATCTGCTGTGTAATCTGCAGTATATTTAATGTAATCTGTAATATATAGGGTAATCTGCACTTTCATCTATAAATTGCAGTGTAATCTGTTGTGTAATCTGCAGTATAATTATATTTAATGTAATCTGTAATATATACTGTAATCCGTTGTGTAATCTGCAGTGAAACCTCTAGCGTAATCTGTAATATGTTGTGTAACCTGCAGTTTCATCCATAATCTGTAATGTACATTTTAATCTGTAACCTACAGTGTACTCTGCAATCATCTACAGTGCAATCGATTACTGGATGTGCAATCAAATGTAATCTGCAGTATAATCTGTTTTCTACTGCGTATTATAGAATAATCTGAGGTGAAACTTGCACCGTAATCCATGATGTCATGTGCATTTTCATCCGTAAAACTAAAAATGGTAATCTGAAGGGTGTAATCTGTAAATAGATATAATAATCGGACAAATAATCACAAACATGAAGACAGAGCCTAGATTATGAGCGGCTCTCACACACACACACACACACACACGCACACACACACACACACACACACACACACACACACACACACCCTTACACACAGCTGTGATACCTTTAGCTTTGAGAACCTGTTGAGTTTGTTTAGTTTCTTCAGTCCAGCTCTGAAACTCGACTGTGATCAAAAAAAACAAAAAAGAGGCTTCGCCGTGAAGATTTAAACAACAACAACAACAACAACAACAACAACAACAAGAGCTGAAGAAAGAAAAGATGTAGAAAAAAGAAACACGTTCATGTGTAAAAAAAATAAATAATTAAAGGTCTAATATGCAACAACAGACTGCAGCGACTGAGTGTGACCACCAGGGGGCAGAATATCACTGTGTATAATCAGTGTGTGCTCAACAGTGACGACCAGTGGAGCTCAGCGGTGTTGCATATATTGGACCTTTAATGTTTCCTGAGTTTATGTAAAAGAAACTAAGCAACAATTTATTATTAAGAGGGAAAAAAGAGGAATGTTTACTTACAAACAAACAAACAAACAAACAGGAAGTGACAGGGTGAAGGTGAAAGCATGAAGGCAGATTCTGATGGTCAAAAAATAATAATCTGCAAGGTCAAAAGTCCTCTAATCTGTGTTACTGTTGCAAAAAAAAGGAACATTTTTTCGAATTGTAATGTATGTTTTTGTTTATGTTTCACTAAGTTTGACCCAGATCTGCTCAAAGATGGTTTTGATGATGGAGAGAACGAGAAGAAGAAGAAGAAGAAGAAGAAGAAGAAGAAGAAGAGGAGGAACATCTGTACCTCGCTGCTCCACCTCCAGCTCCTCGTACGAGAACTCGGCTGAAGTTTTTTAAAAAAAGAAGAAGAAGAAGACTTTGTTTTTGTTTCCATCGTAAAGAACAAGGACACACACACACACACACAAACACACACATCACTTTACATATAATTATACATCATCGAGCTGACTGTGCTGTGAGCGCCCCCTGCTGCTGAGAACCACATGTTCACGTCTTTTCCAATACTTTTCCAACAGGAAACTGAAGTTTGTAAACCACTCACTCTCCCACACCAAAGCCCATAGAGAAAACCAGTCATTTTAACATCACAGAGACACAGGAGTTCACAGGAGTTGTTGATCCACTGCTGCCTCCATCACTAACTTACAATAACTGATTTTGTTAAATTCGGCATTAAAAATATTTCATTTGGACATAATTCAGTGACACAAAGTGACCACACGAGGCAGCAGTAGACCAGCAGCTCCTGTGTCCACTGTGAGCTAAAATCCCTGGTTTTCTCTATGGGCTTTGGTGTAGGAGAGTGAACTTCAGTTTCCTGGACTTTCTGCGTCTTATGCTGCTTCTGAGCAGCAGGGGGCGCTCACAGCACAGTCACTATCCCTTTATGAAGCGTCACAAACACGACAAGTACCTCTTTGTTCGGCTTTTTCTTCGTAATAGAACTCGGCAGATTCTTTAAAAGACAAAATAACAGATTGGTTTTAGGATAAAGTCTAATATGTGATTATTATAAAGTGTATTATTTAGATTTCTAAAGATTTCGATGAATAAAACACAGTTTAATTCGTGGCCTAAACCCACAATAGTTTAATTAATGTAATATAATGAGCTTTTCGTTGGTTTTACCTTGAATAGCCATGGACGAGGGCACGTCAGGCCTCTGGATGGACGAGTCTGGAACATCTGGAGCAAATGAAAAATACTCAGGTCACAGAGTCTTTAACACTTTTATAAAAACTGTTGACTTTTTGGAAAATCCTCTTGTTCTGCAGCTTTAAGAAAATCCCACGGTATAAAATAAAAGAGGAGCCAATGGCTGTGAGTCTGTTAGCCGCCTCTACAGTCTATTTCCCTGGGTTATGCTAACGTTAACCCACCTGCTAGCTTGCGTTGCTGCTGCCTTTAGCGATGATTTTCTCGCGACTTTAACTGTTAAACATTCAAAACTGATGCTAAACTCTAGCCTCTGTTAGCATGACCTTTCATAACTGAACAGTGACTTTAGCCAAACACACAAACTAGCTACATATGTAAAACTAGCATTTATGCTACATATGCCTATAAATGTCTCGCTAATATGATGCTATGTGATGAATATGATGCTTTGTCAGTGATAAAAACATACAACCTACAAAAAGATGTCTTTTATCTTAACTGCTAACAGCTAGCATCATTTATCCACAGTTTTTAACACTTAATTATGCTTTTATATCATAACGCTAGGCGTCTGTTGGTACATTGACCAACATTTAGCGCTCTCTGTGCTAAGCTAAGCTAACTACGCTGACAAAAACAATATATTAAACCATATTATTGCAATAATTGGGAAAAAATTATTTAAACTCTGCATTGTACACTCTTAGGAATAAAGTAGAACCACAGAAGGTTCTTCGGCTTGTCCTCATAGGAGAAACCTCTTGGAGGGTTCCACCAAGAACCCTTTTAAAACCCTAAAGGGTTCTCTGGATCAAAACGGTTCTTACTGGAACCATTAGTGTTACCAAGAACCCTTTCTTCAGGAAAAGTTTTTTCAGAAGCAAATGGTTCCAGGTAGAACCTCAGCCCTTGTAGAAGGACCCCTTTGGAACCCTTATTTCTAAGAGTGTATGACTAAATACACTCTTAGAAATAAAAGTGGTAAGTAGAACCATATAAGGTTCTTCGGCTTGTCCTCATAGGAGAACCCTTTTTGGCTCCAGGTAGAACCTTTTAATAAAGGTTCCACCTGGAACCCTTTTAAAACCCTTTCTACGGGAAAGGGGTTTTCAGAAGCAAAAGGTTCCAGGTAGAACCTCAGCCGTTGTAGAAGAACCCTTTTGGAACCCTTATTTCTAAGAGTGTACAATGGATGGGTGGGGCTGGAATCTTTTGGAGATCGTTTTTCCTAACCCTAACCTAACCCCCTAACCATATAAGGTTCTTCGGCTTGTCCTCATAGGAGAACCCTTTTTGGCTCCAGGTAGAACCTTTTGATAAAGGTTCCACCTGGAACCCTTTTGGAGGGTTCCACCAAGAACCCCTTTAAAACCCTTTTTTCGGGAAAGGGGTTTTAAAGGGTTCTCTGGATCAAAATGGTTCTTACTGGAACCATTAGTGTCACCAAGAACCCTTGAAAAAACCCTTTCTTCGGGAAAAGGGTTTTTCAGAAGCAAATGGTTCCAGGTAGAACCTCAGCCCTTGTAGAAGAACCCTTATTTCTAAGAGTGTGCAATAATCTTTTCAAACGTTTTCAAAACGTTACAGGATTTTCAAAATAACCTGAATTCCCTCCAATAAACCGATTGCGGGTGATTTTGATCTTATTGTTTGACAAAATGGAATCTTTCCAGAGAACAAGAGGATTTTGCAGGAAGTCTGAGCTGAAAACTCACCCATTGGCACCATCGCTAACTCGATCTCTGTGGAGACAAAAGGGAGAGAGTGAACAAAGAGGTTAACGACGCAAAAAAACAGCACAGAAACAGCGCAGAACATAAAAGGTGGCGTCTGACTAAGAACTGTACCTTTGCCAGACAAATAAAGCTCAGCTGTGCTCTTAGCCTCTCCTCTGGGCTCCAACCTCACAATCACTGAGTACACGCCTACATGGGATTAGTAATGAAGACGTTTAACACACACAAAAAAACAGTCAGAAGAGAAAGAATCTACAGGTCTCTGCCTTTGGGCCTCTGGACGGCGCATCTACACACCTTCGTCTTCCACGGTCACGTTTCGGATGACCATGAAATGTCTTCGGCCGTCGCTCGTGAAGCTGTACTTGGTGCTTTCTTTCAGTTCCCAGGTGTCTTTGTACCACGACACGATAGCGTTGTCAAAGGACACCTCGCACTCAAAGGTGGCCGACTGCCGCTCGTTGACTTCCACATTGTGGATGCGTTTGGTGAAATGAATTTGCTCGGCTAAAAACAGACAAAGACGTGAATGGGGTAAAAACGTACGTTTTTCCGGCATCACAACTGCTAGCTTTTCAACCGACAACACGGTTAGGAATGATGATGATGTTTTTGGGGGGGCGGTTAATTTGGATTGTTGGGAAGACAGGATGTGAGAGGACAACAAACGAGACGTTTCTACGAGACGATCCACGAGTGAAGGATGTTAAAAAGGGATAGTTCGGAATTTTGGACGTAAGACCTATTTTCCAACTCGGCCGGTGTGATGGAGACGTCTGGAGACGTTTTTCAAGAAATTTCATTCAGTTCTTCTAGTTTGCCGAGTTCGCCGATGCTATGGCTAGCGCAAGTCAATGATACAAGTTAGCATGGCATTAGAAACACTCATACCGACTCCACAGTGCACCAGAGTGCAGACTATCGATGTACATATCTGTGTTGATAGAACGATATTTGAAACAAAACTAACGTCGCATCGCATGGATTTTTGAGGGACTACTTTCTTAGCACTATACTTCCGGCAGCGGCGGACTGATTCCGTATGACGCGCTGCTGCTGCTGCTGAGACATAAATCCTTCAAATTGCAAGGTTGGTTTTATTTCAAACATTCTATCAACACAGATATGTACATCAATAGTCTGCCGTTACAATCGATTTGCCTCTGGTGCACTGTGGAGTCGGTATGAGTGTTTTTAATGCCGTGCTAACTTGTATCATTGACTCGCGCTAGCCATAGCATCAGCGAACTCGGCGACCAGAAGAACTGAATGAAATTTCTTGAAAAAACGTCTCCAGACGTCTCCATCACACCGGCTGAGTTGGAAAATAGGTCTTACGTCCAAAATTCCGAACTATCCCTTTAAGACAGAGGAGGAAAAATCCCAGAAGAAAGAAGCGGGAAAAAAGAGGATCAATCCAACTCTTTCGACGTTAGTTTGAGACTTTGATGAGTTGACACGTAAAGAGGTTAGTGAGCAGGTAGAACATCCACCACGTCTAGAAAGTAGCAGGAAGGTTCCCTGGGGTACAAACCTTCCACCCAGAGGTCGGCCGTGGACTCCAGGTGCTGGTACCTGCAGGTGTATCTGCCCTGGTCTTCCTGCTTCAGGTCTCTGATCAGGAGCTTCTGAACCTTGTGTTTGACCTCGGACGTGTACCTGCCCTTCATCTCTAACCGCTGGCCGTTTTTAAACCACTGAGCCTCTACGTTAGGGATGGACAACTGACAAGACAGAGCAGACGTCTGGCCTTCCTTACCCGATGTTTCCTCCAGGTGCTTTTCAACCTCCACCTCTGGAAGACAACAACAACAACAAGGACACAACGGTTAGTTCACCAGCTCCACGGATGACGATCCTCAGTGGGGTTTTAAACCCACTGTGCGAAATACAGGGGGGTCTGGGGGGGTTAGACCCCCCTGATTAACACTCGAGACCCCCTGAAAGCCTCAAAAGCAAAATTTGAGGGGGGTCTAAACTAGGGCTGGACGATTAATTGAATTTAATTCATGACTTTGATTTTGGCTTCTCACGATCATAAGAACATTATATCGGAGAAAAACGATTAATGCGCCGCACGGTGCGGCGTGTATGTAAATTCCTATGCTCGAAAAACACCTTGAATGCAACCCGTGTTACGTGCAGCTGCAGCAGGCGTGTGAAAAAAAAATTATATGAATTTTTTTTTTCATATATTTTGGGAAAGTCGAGATCTCGAGTTTCCTAAAAATTATGATTTTTTTTTTTTTTGGAAAGTAGAGATCTCGAGCTTCCTAAAAATTATGATTTTTTTTTTTTCAAAATTTTTTATTTTTCATATTTTTTTGGAAAGTCGAGATCTCGAGTTTCCTAAAAATTATGATTTTTTTTTTTTCCAAAAAAAAATGTTTTTCTTTTTTTTTGGAAAGTCGAGATCTCGAGCTTCCTAAAAATTATGATTTTTTTTTTTCAAAATTTTTTATTTTTCATATTTTTTTGGAAAGTCGAGATCTCGAGTTTCCTAAAAATTATGATTTTTTTTTTTCAAAAAAAATGTTTTTCTTTTTTTTTTGGGAAAGTCGAGATCTCGAGTTTCCTAAAAATTATGATTTTTTTTTTTCAAAAAAAATGTTTGTTTTTTTTGGGGGGAAAGTCGAGATCTCGAGTTTCCTAAAAATTAAGATTTAAAAAAAAAAAAAAAAAAAAAAAAAATTACATATTATTTTGGAAAGTCGAGATCTCGATTTTCCAAAAAAATATGAAAAATAAAAAATGTTGAAAAAAAAAAATCTTAATTTTTAGGAAACTCGAAAAAAAAAATTCATATTTTTTTGGAAACTCGAGATCTCGACTTTGAAACTCTACATTTAAAAAAAAAATATATATATAGAATATTTTTTGCGATAATGGTCCAGCCCGAGTTTAAACATGTTACAGTGTCATTGCAAAACATGTTTTTTTCCCTAAAGATCTTTGTCATTTCAGTTTTACATATGATCTACATACATAATACACTTTGCATGCTTTCTTATCCCTTATAACCAGACAAAATGTCAATTTTAAAATGTAAAACTGTATTTGTAATTTTGTATTTTTAATGTTTTAATGAATTGCTTTCCAAATGTCGCTGTGGAAAAGGCCGACACACAAGCCCACATCTGACAGGGAAAATAGCCAATACTGCAGGGTGGCACCTGGGCTGGTGAAACAGCATTGCGCAACAAATGGGAGATGGGACCCCCCCCCCCGATTATTAATGGGTATTTCGCACACTGTTTAAAACCCACTGTCGCCACCATGTGACCGTGTTTTGGTACTGACCCATGACGGTGAGCTTGGCACTGGAGATGTGCGGCCCACAGACCACCCGGTAGTTGCCCTGATCGGACGACTTGCACTTCCTGATCTTGAGCAGGTGTCGGTCGCCGCTGATGCTGATGTCGTACTTGTCGCTGGTGTCCAGCTTCTGCGTGCCCTTGTACCAGGACAGCGTGATCTCCGGGTAGTTGATCTTGACCTCGCACTCAAACGTCACGTCCTTGTCGGCGAAGACGGTCTGATCGGCGATGTCCTTCACCACCGTGACGGGCTGCGGGAACAAACGAAGACGGTTAGCGACGGATGCAGCAGAGCTTTCAGATTCACGCTGTAGGGCGAGGTACGGAACGCGTATTACACTAAGTTTGTGGTGCCAAAGTTTAAAGGTCACATAGAGTGGTCCTGTTGCACATATATGTTAGTCATGGAGGTCTACTTACATACATTAACTTGTTTTTATGCTCAAAAACCTCCTAGTTGCTGTAAAAATCCTCTTTTCTGACACTGTTCCCCAGCTGCGATATTTCAGACATAAATCTCACCCCCATAAGACAGACTGTCTTGTGATTGGCCAGTACCCGGAAGTGACATAATCAGCACAGCCGCTCTCAGAAGCGCTGGAACGGTGGATGCACTGCTCCTCATTATCAAAACATTGTTTTAACAGTGTTTAAAAATAGCTTCTTCACGACTCCCCGCCGCAGTCCCTTTGACGACCTTTGACCCGGAGTCAGACCCAGAGTCAGAAGACACTGTCCCTCGTGAAACACCTCCACAACGGACGTTATTCTTCTTCTGCGGTTCAATGTACGCAACCGGATGTGCCCGGACTAGTGCCCGGAGCAGGAGGATGTTGCTGTTCAGGAGAACCGCTGTTTACGTAACCGGACCGGGTTTTTTCAGAGATCTCGCTGAGCCCGAGATTACAATAAAACACAAAGTTCTCAGCAGTGGCTGAACTGTTTGTTTAGAACCTTCAGGGCTTCGTAAACAAGGTAATGACGCAGATACACATAAGCCCTCAGAGAAAAGCCTCCTGACCTCTGTGCGCTCCATCCTCTTCTGCAGGTCGGCCACCAGTCGGGCCATGTCCTCGTCCGACTCTCTGTCTCCACGTTCCAGTTCCTGTCGACGACAACATTTTCGTTGAGAACAACGTCCGCAGACAAACACAGCAGAGAGTTTCAGACCGCGCAGAAAGAACTTTACCGGTCTCGCTCCACTTTCTTCGGCTTTCTCCTTCTTCAGCTGCTCGATGGCCTGCAGCAGGCCGCGGTAGTCCGTGATGCCGTACATGCGGGCGTACTTCTCGTACTCTTTGGGGTCCACGTTCCTCAACAGCTCGACGATGTCGATGTCCTTCTCCTCCTTTGGACTCTTCTGCTTCGATGGGGTTCTGAGGACGAAAGCAAAGTTAAGGGATCGGACCTCGTGTGACTGTGTCAGCGTTCGCATCAACGTCGTCAGGTGGACTCACTTCTTCAGTTTGGCGCGCAGGTCGCCCTCCAGAAGCGCCGCCCCTTTCTTTTCGTCCACGTTCATGTCGGCGCTGGACTCGATCTCCCCGTGCTTGTTGGAGGCGACGCACCTGTACTGACCCGAGTCCGACTTGGTGACCTCCCTGATCTCCAGCTTGGCCTCCTGACCCTTCTGCTCGATGGAGATCCGGCCGCCGTGCGTGATCTGCCTCCACTTCCCCTTCATCCACTTCACGTTCGGGATGGGGTCGCCGCCCACTTTGGCGATGAAGGTGGCGGTTCCCTCTGGAGGAGGAACAGGTGGAGGAGGGTTCAGGTGAGAGCGTTACAGAGTAAAGTGTATGTGGTGTGAGTGTGTGATGCAGGGCCGTTTCTAGCTGTTTGGGGGCCCTATGCGAGATACTATTTGGGGGCCCCTATTTTTTCAAACTCCAGGTAAAGATTCCTAACTTTTTCATATATCCTGTGATGATGCAGCAGGTAACAAGGTAGCATAACAAGGTAGCATAACAAGGTAGCATAAGGTAGCATAACAAGGTAGCATAACAAGGTGGCATAACAAGCATGTAGCATGTACTTTTAATTCTCAAAAATATTATAAAATATGAGTCTGAACTTGCAGCTTGGGGGCCCCCTGGTGGCTGTGGGGCCCTATGCAGCCGCATATAGCACGGCTCTGGTGTGATGTGTGAGTTGTGTGTGTTGTCTCACTCTCAGTGACGTGTGCAGGTTTTGGCTCCTCGATGAAGAACAGGTTGTCCAGTTTTTTGGCTGGAGCTGCTGCCGGAGCCTCGGCGGGAGGCGGAGCCGCTCCTGGTTTCGCTGTAAACACAAATATCATGCGATCACTGACAAACTGCTCTGATCTGAAGACCCGGGAACCTTCAAAGTGACTCGTGACGTTTCCTCACCTTTCACCGTGACTTTGGCTTTGCAGAACTCGCTGCCCATGTCGTTGGTGGCCTTGCAGAGATAATCGCCGGCGTCGTGTCTGGAGGCGGGGCTAATCTCCAGGCAGGCGGTACCGTCGGAGAAGCTGATCCTGGTGCTGCCGGCCGACGTCAGGTCCTTCCTGTCTTTCATCCACTGGATCTTCAGAGGGGCGGAGCCACAGACGTGACACCTGAGGCTCAGCTTCTCGCCCTCGTCCACCGTCAGCGGTTTGAGCGGAACGTCGAAGACCGGCGGTTTCTTAGCTTCTGCAGAAGAGAAAGAGGGGGGGAGGGGCAAAGCACAACATCATGGATCAAAAACTGTATCTTCATCCGTGGATGAATTTTCACCTCGTCGACGCCCACCTGAGATTCCCACGGTGACGTCGCAGGACGTTTTTCCAGCTTCGTTGGAGGCGTGGCACGTGTACCTGCCGCTGTCGTCCAGGCGGCAGCTCTTGATGCACAGCACGGCCACGTTGCTCTTGAAGCTGATGTCGTACTTGTCGGAGCCGAGGATCTCGGCGTCGTCCTTGAACCAGCTGATGGACATGGGCTGCGAGCCGCTCAGTCGGCCCTCCACCTTCACCAGTTTGCCCTCGGTGTCCTCGATGTTCTCCGACGGCTTCTTGGTGAACATCGGCGGGTTTTTGCGCTCTGAAAAAGCAGACGGGGGGGCAGCGGTGAGAAGAGGAAGCTGAGGATTCAACGGTGTGTGGGGGGGGGGGGGGCGTGGCCCCGGTTAAAATACCTTTGACCGTGACGTCAGAGGAACACGAGTCCTTCCCCATGTCGTTAGAGGCGTGGCAGAAATATCTGCCGGTGTCGGCTTTATCGGCCTTCACGATGGTCAGGTGGGGCGTGTTCTCCACACAGGTCATCTTATAATTCCCGCCCGAGCGGATGTCTTTGTGGTCTTTGGACCACGTGACTTTGATGGGGGCGGAGCCGGTCATGTGACATTCCAGCTCGACGCTGTCGCCCACCGTCACGTCCTGCGGCGACAACTTCCTGTCAAACACCGGAGGGTACCGCGGTTCTGCAGAAGAAGACGACGACGACAAACAGACGTTTAGAAGAATTAATGTGAATGAAGAAAGTTGAGAAAATCTGCTTCAAACACACGGACTTCACGCACCTTGTAGAGTGAGCTTGGCTCTGCAGGAGGCCGAGCCCACGCTGTTGGTGGCCACGCACGTGTACTCGCCCGAGTGCCTCATCTCGCCGCGGCCGATCTGCAGCACGGCGGTGTTGTCGTCGTACAGCGTGGAGAACTCGTCTCCGTCTCTGAGCGTCTCGCCGTCTTTCATCCACGACACCTCGATCGGCGAGGAGCCGGCGACGCGGCACTCGAACCTGACCGCCTGACCCTCGGTCTGCTGCAGGCTGGTGATTTTCTTGGGGAAGGTCGGAGGCGTTTTGGCCTCTGCGGAGGATTGAGACAGGAACGTGAAATGAAGTACTACACGAGTACTGCAGTGCAGTATAAGTACTTTATCGAAAAGACTCGGCGTTCTTACCCAGCACGTTGAGTTTGCCGGTGGACGAGGCGGAGCCAATGCGGTTCTCCGCCTTGCAGCTGTACTCCCCGATGTCGGCCTTTGTGGCTTTGCTGAGCTTCAGGCAGGCGACACCTTTAGAGAACTCCAGCCTGCAGGTGGGGCTGGAGCGCACTTTGCCTTCCCCTTTGTACCAGGACACTTTGATCTCAGGGGTTCCTGCGACCTGACACTTCAGGCACACGGCGTCTCCGGTGGTCACCTCCATGGGCTCCAGAGGCTCCACGAAGTACGGTGGCTCTGCGGTGACAAAACCAGTAAGATGTCAAAACATCTAAAGTATTTCAAAGTTAGCCTAGCTTAGCTCTTTTACTGCATCTCTATGACATCCGTTGTGATTAGCCTAGCTTAGTTTGTGGAACTGACCCAGGATGGACACGGCTGCCTTGCACGTGTCCTGTCCAGCGTCGTTGGACACCTGGCAGCTGTATTGTCCCGCGGCCTCCTTGTCGTCCGTGCTGAGACACTCCAGGATGCAGGAGCTCTCGGTCGTGGTGATGTTGTATTTATAAGACGCAAAGATCTGCTGGCCGTCCTTGTACCAGCTCACGGTGATCTTTGGCGTTCCCGTGTACGTGCACTCCAGAGTCAACGGTTTCCCTTTCTCCACCGAGACGTCCTTCAGCTTCTTGGAGAAGGCAGCAGGTTCTGAGGGACGCATCAAACACAACGTCCAGTTAGATCGACATATTACTCAGTAGGTATGTGTGTGTGTGTCACAGCTAATTTAAAAAACTGACCTTTGACAGTGAGAAGAACAGGACAACTTTCCTTCCCTGCATCGTTGCTGATCTGACACGTGTACTCTCCGGCGTGAGATCTGTCCACGTTGAAGAGCTCCAGCGTGACCTGGTTCTCCTTTAGGGCGAAGACGCAGTCGCGTCCCGCCACGATCTCCTTGGCTCCTCTGAACCACTTGAGCTTCAGAGGCGAGCTGCCTTTCACCATCGCCGAGAAAGTCACGTTGGAGCCGGGCATGGCGTCCACGGGCTGCGGTGGCACCACGAACGATGGAGGTTCTGGGTGGAGATCAAACACCGTGAATTCTCCCTGAGCCATGACTCGGCTGTACCATTCTAAAAGCTCCTACCCCTTCCATTTCAGACCAATGAAGGATCCAACAAGTGGATGTTTCCATTGCACGCCAAGGACTAATGTGTTACAACAACACCAAGGACATGTATTTTTTTAAATAAGTATTCTTTCTTGGTCTGGGTTAGGGTTAGGGAGTGATCGAATGCAAAACCCTAAACCCTAACTCATCCTAGCTTCTGTTTAGATGCCATTGGAGGTTCCAGATGTTCCAAATGACCTAGTATGACGTCCTTGACTTGGTTACCCAATTACATCCACTAGGTGGTGCTCTAAGTGGACTAATACCATGTCGTCAGACTTGGTCTAAGTTGTGAGGAGGAGCTGAAATGGACCTGTTGACTCGTTCAGTATCGTATCATCATCGCAGCTAAATATCCAAACATTCATACATTTAAATCACACGAGCGACCTCCATCCGTCACTGACCTTTGACCACCAGGGCGGCCGTGGTTTCGCTGGATCCCGCCTTGTTGGCAGCTCTGCATTTGTAGACCCCGGAGTCCGTCAGCTTCAGCGTGGGCACCTTGAGCGCGCAGCTGTTCTCGCTGAAGGAAATCTCGTAATTGGGGCCGCTCTGGATCTCCTCCCCGTCGTGGAACCACGAGACGGTGAAAGGCGGCGAGCCCGAGACTTTGCACTCCATCTCGCCGGCTTCGCTAACGACCGTGTTACAGTCCTTCAGCTTCCTGGTGAAGCTCGGAGGTACGATCTTATCTGATGTGGATGGGGAAGCAGGTGATAGGAGGACAAATGTGACGAGAACATATCAGGATGAGGTTTAAAATGGACAAACTCACATTAAATATCTGGTCTCTTGACTAAAATGACCTGAACTAGAATAATGTGAGCATCATTTGGTCCAGATATTTTCAAGAGTTTGCATTTGACAATCGCAAGAGATTCAGTGAATGTGCACTGCAACCAAAGGACCTTCAGAAGATCTATGCTGGGGGCGGAGCCTGGCTTGATTCAGAAGGCAGGACATTCATGCATTTTCACATGAGCTCACTTTGGAAGCTGGCAGGAGAATCTCTGGAGAATGTCCTGAGGAACTTCTCCCTCTGAACAAGCTCTGGAGAAGCTCTGAACTGAAATCTGGTTAAGACCTGAATCATCAAATCATTTAGAAAACCTGTCTTTGTTACTACTTCTACTAATGACCCAACCACGTGCAGAGAAGACACCAACCTAAGACGGTGAGGTTGATTTTGCTCAGGTCCTTCCCGACCTCGTTCATGACCTGGAAGGTGTACTCTCCAGAGTCCACTTTCTCCGCGGAGAGAACGTTCAGGCTGGAAATCATGCGGGAAAACGAGATCTTGTACTTTCTTCCAGAGGTGAGCTCCATGCCGTCCTTGAACCACTTGGGCACGAGTTCCGGCGTTCCGCACACTTTGACCTCCAGGGCGGCGATGTCGCCCGCCGTCACGCTCAGAGAATCCGGCTTGTCTATGATCTTTGCCGGTTCTGGAACAAAACAGAGACGGAGCAGAACATTGTTTTTACTCACACATGCAGGCGGCAACGGCGGCAAGAGAAAGAGAGAATTATTTATTTTTTTACGAACCTAGAACAGTCACGTTAGCGAAACACTCCACGCTCCCGGCATCGTTTCTGAGTTGGCACGTGTATTTGCCCGCCGTGGTTGCGTCGGCCTTAAAGACCTTAAGAGCGACCTGGTTGTTCTCAAAGGTGATTTTCCAGTTGTCACCGTCCCTGAGAATGTGATCCTTGTCTTGAACCCAGGACACAGTAATGGGTTCAGAGCCTTTAACAGTGGCCACTAGGGTCACTTCCTCTCCCAGTATCACTGTCGCGTTTGACAGTTTCTTCACAAACGACGGTGGCTCTGAAGAGAGGAGAAAGCGCAAATTCAGCAGGGTTGGCAAAAGAAAATCTCATACTAATGATTTTCATTTGAAACTAGCGCAATTTCTACTACTGACCTCTGAGTTTAACCGGCGTCTGGCAGGCGTCACTTCCTACACTGTTTGACGCCTTGCACTCGTACTCGCCGGCGTCCAAAGCTTCTATCCCAATGACGTGCAGCGTCGCCGAGCTGCCCTCGCTCACCATCTTATACTTCCTGCTCTCCATCAACGGCTTCTTGTCTTTAAACCAGGTGATCTGGAACGGAGCCGTACCGCTCATCTCGCAGTACAGACTCGCGTCCTTGCCCTTCAGCGCCTCAACAGGCTGAGGCACTTTGACAAACGACGGGGGCTCTACAAAGAGATCGGGACGACTGTTAATGACGGAACACGTGGAGAGGACGCCATGGTAAAGTCTTAAAGCTGAGACCCGTAACACTGTCACAGTTCAGTGACCAAAGGACCAAATGTACGATGGAGAGTTTGACGACGTCAAATTAAGTTTTGTTGGCAGTTGTTGGAAGTGGAGCTAAAATGGCGGCGGTACCTTGACCTACAGTCGTGGACTTGTTGTGAAAGATGTTTGGAACTGTTCTACATTTCTGTGATTTATACGTTTCTACTCTTTGTAAATTTGATGTTATCGGTAATCTGCCAAACCTGTGATTGTCCTGGAAGAGGGATTAATCTTTGGCTCTGCCGGAGGTTTTTCCTAATGGTAGGGTAATGGTAAATTCAATTTCTCACCCTATACCTGCCCAGTACAGACTACCAGGTCCTGGGAAAACACCGCCTTGAATGGCAGACACTTTGTCTATTGGAGGATTACAAAAGGGGAGTTGCTCAGGTATAAATGTGGAGGGCTCACTTTGCTCTGGGTCTTTCTCCAGCTAGGATTCACT
Organism: Microchirus variegatus; assembly: GCF_963457635.1. NCBI lineage: Eukaryota > Metazoa > Chordata > Actinopteri > Pleuronectiformes > Soleidae > Microchirus > Microchirus variegatus. The sequence continues at coordinate 1,510,937 of NC_139821.1, forward strand.
CCTGTGAAGATCTTCACCAGCAGCAGAGAATTCCCACAACAACCAGATGTGGAAGGGCAATGTATTTCTACCTAGTGTTCGTTGGTACTAACAGTTAAATGGATGGTTGTATGATTTTCTAACGTGGTGAAGTTGTGGGCAGTTGTTGGAACAACAGGGTTTTTGTTTGGGAAGAAGCTGTTTGTTGGAAAAGAATGGTGGAGAAGTAGTAGATGGAATTAGATTTAGGATTAATGAGTTATGGGACTTGTTAAGTTTACTACTGATGAGATGAAGTCGTTGAAGGATGATGGTAAAGTCAGTTTTTTAAAGTCAGTTTTTGTTTTGCATACAAAGTAAGTGGAGCTGTTAATATGTTAAGGAATCAGTTTGAGCATGTTAAGATACTCGCCTTTTAAAAGAAATGTTACGGACACCAGCTTTAAGCAGAACCAGAACCTCAACCACACACTGAGAAGCCAGCGCTTCAAAGACCAAACATGATGGAATGATGAAATCAAGGAGAAGCTAACCTTTGACAGAAAGTGTGCTGCTGCAGCTCACGCTGCCAGCATCATTCTGAGCTTCACAGGTGAAAACTCCATCATCATCAAAGCTGGCGGAGAGCAGTTCCAGGACTGCTACTGAGTCAACAAAGGACGTCCTGTAGTTGCCCTCGTCCGTGACCTTGGTATCCTGTTTGTACCAGGTCACTTTCAGAGGAGCCGTGCCACTGACTTTACACTCCAGACGGAGCGCAGCTCCCTGCTTCACAAACTTAGTGGCAGGGAGTTTCAGCACAAACTCGGGTGGTTCTGGAAAGCCAAAACACAGACGCGTTAGCCAACGGGAAGCTAGGAAGTAGACGCCACAAACAGACAGGTTATGAAGAGGCGGAGCACGTGGAATAAAGCGTAGGAGTTAGCAGCAGCAGAGGCAGAGAAAGAAAACACAGATACATCACAGAGAGACAACAGCTTTGAACAGCGACACAAACAAGAGTGACGTTAAAAGACAAAATGTCAAACCTTTGACCGTCAAGTCTGCACTGCAGCGTACAGAGCCAGCGTCATTGCTGACTTGGCAAGAGTAAACTCCACTGTTGGTGACGCCCACTGAATAGAGCTCTAAGAAGCACGACTGCCCCTCGAGCCCCGTGAAACAAGTGGGCCCGGTCATGAGCTCCGTGTTGTCCTTGAACCATTTCACCATGAACGGTGGGGTTCCGTTAAATGAGCTTTTGTACCGAACGGTGGCGTTGGGCAGAGCCACCTGTGACTCGGGCACGGTCACAAAACTTGGAGGTTCTGAAGAGAACAAGAACGGAACCAGGTTAAAGAACAACTCACCTGTGTTTGTTTAGGGTTTACCTGAGTCAGTCACACTTAAGAGACCGTCTGACCTTTGACCATCAGGGATCCACTGCATTGACAAGTCCCCGCGGGATTGGTCAGTTTGCAAGAGTAGGCTCCTGCGTCGGACACCTCGAGGTGCTCGATCTCAATAAACACAGCGTTGTCCTGCTGGATGAGTTTGTGTTTTACACCACTAGAGATTTTGCCTCCGTCTTTTTGCCACTCCACACCGATGGGGAGGGAACCGGAGATTTTGCAACAGATTTGAACAAAGGAGCCCAAAATCTCCTGCATGTCTACAAGTGGTTTGATGAAACTCGGAGGAATGACTTGTTCTGTTATCAGGGGAATAATGACATGGTGAAAACTGTGTTCGACACGGCCCTGAGAGAGCATTTCAGTCGCCACGGAAGTCATAATTTGGACACCTGAGGTAAGTCAACAAGTTCATGTTGGCATTGTTAGCCAAGTCTATAGTTTAGAGTTGAGAATCGAAACCAATTGAGAATTCGTCAAGATATAGTAACAAATCATCTGCGTACAAAGAGATCTTTGGAGTTCTCAGGGTAAATTATGACCTCCGAGGACGACTGGTACCACAGGAAGTTCATGAGCTTTCACACAAACCTAGTACGACCACTTTGACTCTGCAGGTGCAGCTGCTGATGTGGTTTGCCACCTCAAAGACGTACTCTCCTTCGTCCTCTCTCTGAGCAGACTGAACCTTTAAGCTGCTGGTGTTGTTCTCAAAGATCAGCTTGTGCTGCCTGATGGACTGCAGCTCTTTGCCGTCTTTCATCCACTTGACCTTGAGCTCGGGAGAACCCGTGACCTTACATTCAAGACTGACCGGATCTCCAGCCGTGACTTTTATCACCTTGGGTTTCTCAGTGATCTGAGGAGGTTCTACGAACGCAGAGCAAAGTCAAACGTTCATAAAGAGTCTTTTTCGTGGTTAGGGAGAGATTTCATTGGTTATGGTTATGAACAGTTGTACCTTGCACTGTGAGGCTAGCAAAGCATTTCTGCTGCCCGGCCTCGTTTGCCACCTGGCAGGTGTATTTTCCACCGTGTGTCACCTCACATGCAGGAATCCTGAGAGAGGCCACGTTGTTCTCAAACGTTCTCTCAATCTTTGCATCCTCCAAAATCCAGTGGTCATCTTTTTGCCATTGCACAGAGAGAGTGGGAGAACCCTGGACAACGCACTGAAACTCGGCCATTTTGCCCAGAACAGTGACCGTGTTCTCCAGCTTCCTGGTAAACGTGGGAGGTTCTGATGGAGAAACCCAGTGAAATGTTTACGCCGACGTCGATCAACAAGATAGAAACCGTGTTTTTGTGATTCTGATGAGACTGACCTTTGAGGTTTAGCATCGCCTTACACGTGCAGCTGCCCACCTCGTTAGCAACGGTACACTGATATTCACCGACGTCAACGTTGTCACATTTGTTCACGTCCAGGCCCACAGTTCCGCTCGTCTGCGAGAAGCTGTGTTTAGCACTGGGTTTGAGCTCTTTAGCGTCTTTGTGCCATGTTATTTCAAACGGACCCGTGCCAGACACCTGAGCCTCCAAACCGGCACTGGAGCCTTTAACCACGTCGGCCGGAGCCAACTCTCGGATAAATAACGGAGGTTCTGAGATAAAAAGAAAACAGATTAACGACGAATCACAAAGCCGAACCCGTCGGTGGCCTCCCGGAGTAGATCACTGACCTTTGACCTTGAGCTCCATACTGCAGCTCTCACTGCCGGCTTCATTGCGAGCCTCGCAGTAATAAATGCCGCTGTCTTTGGTGTCGGGCCCACAGAGCTCCAGCGTAGCCACGGAGCTAACAAACGCCACCTTATGGCGATCGCTGTTTACGATCTCTGAGCCTTCTTTAAACCAGTAGATGTCAATCTCGGGTGTTCCGGTCACGTGACACTCAAACACTTTGCTCTGACCGGGACGGACCACGGACAAACGGGCCGGAGTTCGCGTGAACTTCGGAGGTTCTGAGGAATGAAATGAACAAGCTCAGATTTGACCACGAGACGAGAGGGAAACTTTTTATCTGCGCAGTTTGTTTCCATCCAAAAGTCGTTTTTTCTGAAGATAAAATAACCCATAATTGACGAGTTTGTATTTGCTGTTTCGAGATAGAGGGCGCCTCCTGGTGGCTGATCTACCAAACATCCAAAACAACCGTAAAAAAACCAACGGGAGTCTAAAGTAAATGTGGGCGGAGCCTTTTAAAGGTGGAAAGATCCTGAGTTTTAATTTTGAGTTTGAATAAAGATCCTGACGACGGCAGATACGAGAGCAGATGGATGGAAACAAACAAATCAACTCCTCAAAAACCTTTGACGAAGAGCGTCGTCTGACAGGAAGTGGAGCCCACGTCGTTGTGTATTTCGCAGACGTAGTCTCCAGAATCTGTGGTTTTGGCAAAGAAGAGCTGCAGCGAGCTGGACGTGTTGTCTTTGACCACCGAGCAGTCGGTGCTGGACACGATCTCTTTCTGGTTTTTGAACCATTTGATGGTCAGCGGCGGCGTGCCAGAGACCAGGACGTTAAACTGGACCTTCGATCCAGGCAGAACGTTCATGGATTCGGGTTTTTCAAGAATAAACGGTGGTTCTGAAAAAGAAAGACAAACCAAAAGCCTGTGAAAGCTGCACCGGCTGCAGACCAGTCCACTTTCTAACTCTACAAAAATAAACTGGACTCAAACCTTTAACGAACAGAATGGCCGAGCACTGCACCGTCCCCGCCTTGTTTTTGGCGATGCAGGTGTAGCTGCCGCCGTCTTTGCCGTCCAGATCGGAGATTTCCAGAAAAGCCACGTTCTCAAAGAAGGTGCATTTGCGTTTGTCGTCGGTCTGGACCTCTTTCTCGTCTTTGTACCACTGTATGGTTATGGGCAGCGAGCCAGAGACGAGGCACTCCAGGTGAGCGAAGGAACCTTTGATTCCTTCCGTTCGCTTCAGTTTTCTCGTGAACGAAGGCGGAATGATTTGATCTGACGTTGGTAGAAGAGGGGGGGGAAAAGTCGTAAAACAACGTTCAAAGCAAACTATATATTCTACGATGCAGACGACGAGAACTGACCGAGGATGGTGAGCGAGGCCTCGCTAGAACCTCTGCCGACGTCGTTTGAAACTTCAAAGACGTATTCGCCGCCGTCGCCTTTGTCCGTTTTGTTAATCTTGAGCACGGAGCTGGTGTCCGTGCTCTGGACTTTATATCTCAGGCCTGACGCGATCTCCTTTCCCGCCTTCAGCCATTTGGCTTTCAGGGGTTTGGTGCCAGAGAACCTGGCCTCCAGCGTGGCCGGATCCCCCTGAGTCACACTGATGGACTTGGGCTCCTCTGTGACCTTAGCTGGCTCTGAGACGTCAAATGAAACCATTAGCGAATAATCTCGGGGGCAAACCTTGAGGAGTTTGGTCTTTATCAACGTCATAAAATTCAACATGTGATCGAAATCCATGGTTTTGATGGATCTGGATTTCTATGATTCAATGAAAGGTTCAAAGGTCCAATATGCATCAAATATACAGAAAAGTACGGCCACTGGTCAAATAGGGAAATTAGCTTGTAACCAGAGGATTGCCGGTTTGAATCCTGGACAGTCGAGGGCCGAGGGTACTTCTAAGCAAGGTACCCAATCCCCATCAAACCACATTGATTCAGTAATTGGACTCCTAGTGGCCAGGAAGAGAATCTGGCTTTTAATCTCTGGATTTACTCTCAAAGAAAGTTACGTCTTTGGCTAAAATGCGTCAAACAACTCGAGAGATAAGACCAGGGTTAAAATTGGTCTTTTCTGCGATGAAGAGCTGCGACAGGAGCTAGCTAAAATTACAAGTCTGTTTTCATGGGTGAGCAGCTTGAACCGCCGTGTTAGCTTACAGGCGTTAGCGGTCAACATCACACTCGTTGCATATTGGACCTTAAATCCAAAGTTTGGTAGAAATGCGTGACTTTATGATTTGATAAAGACCGTATCGTATTCAAACAAACCTTTAACTGTCAACACGGCGGAGCACGTTTGGCTGCCGGCCTGATTCTGAGCCTGGCAGGAGTATTTGCCGCCGTGCGTGCTCTGTAAGTTGCTGATGTGCAGCGCGGCCGTTTGGTTCTCGTGCGTAATCTGAACGTTCTCCGCCTCCTTGAGCTCATGGTTGTCTTTGAGCCAGGTCACGGTCATGGGCTCGGAGCCCTTCAGGGTGCACGTCAGAGAAACCTCGTCGCCCACCAGCGAGCTGAGGTTCTCCAGCTTTCGCACAAATGACGGCGGTTCTGCGAGGAAGAAAAATCAGATTCACGTTACTGATGAAGCGTTAGCCTCTGCGTTAGCCTCGTACGGTTCGCCCTCCACGAATCCAAACCGACCTTTGAGCGTAACCTGACTGTCGCAGGAAGCCCTGCCCACTTCGTTCTCGACGACGCACTGGTACGAGCCGACGTCGCCGGCCTCCACCGAGTGCACCTGCAGCGCCACCTGCTCGTCTTTCACCGTGATCCTGTGTCTCTTGTCGTTCCTGACGGGCTTTGTGTTTTTATAGAAGGACACGGTGAACGGGGCGGAGCCGGACACTTGTGCTTCCAGCGTCAGCTCGGACCCTTTCACCACGTCTTTGGGCTCCAAGCTACGGACAAACAACGGCGGTTCTGGGAGGAAACAGCAGAGACGAGGGTGATGAAGGTGAAACGGCGAAATAAAGAAAGAGTTGACTGGAGTCTACGGGGGAATTCCAATTCCTTGCTTAACCCTCATTCTCAAAAATCCACACTCCCTCTAGTCCAAGTTCCGTCCCGATTCTCAGAAAAATTAAGTTGAGGGGCAAGTTTAAGGGCTGTATCGCCCTCAATATTGAGATTTTCCGAGACCATCCTTGGGAGCAAGGGCTACCCAGAATGCATTGCGTGTTTTCACATAACAAAGATGGCGCCGAAAGCAGCGAAATGAGTACGATACAAATGAAGTATTTTCTTTGTTAATAGAGATATAAAACCGACATATATAAAAACTTGACCGACAAACGGATCGTAATAAATAATCCTGACGTAAATCTGTTCTTCTTCTTCTTCTTTTTTGGAGTTGACAGACTGGACGCAGCTTTGCCGTTATTCTGCCCCCTACAGTCTGAAGACGTATCTGCATTTAAGGGGTCTCCCATTTCTTAGTGACAAAATAACCCTCAACACTTGGTGGTTTTGAGGCCAGTTAAGATTAAGGGTTGAGCTTGAGGGTTAAGATAGGAATTGGAATTGGCCCTACGTGCTTTTTCTGAACGCTTCTTCAGTTAAGATGACGTACATTTCGGGAAATTGTGGATAAAGAATTCTGCGATTGACTCATCCGTCATTTGAACTGAGGAAAAGCTAAAGTTTTGGAGTAAAAACCGACCTTTGACCGTGACCGTGCTGCTGCAGCGGTCACTGCCGGCCTCGCTGGACGCCACGCACAAATACTCGCCGCTGTCCTCTACGGTACAACGGAGCATTTCCACGGACGCCGCCGAGTCCGTCGCGGCCATCGCGTACTTAGGGCCGGAGCCGATCTCCATCTCGTCTTTGAACCACTTGAACGCGATAACGGGGCTGCCCGTCGCTTTGCACTCCAGCCTGCAGGTGTCGCCGCTGGTGACCAGCTTGGTCGTCTCGAGCTTGGTCACAAACGCGGGAGGTTCTGAGAGAAGAGGTCAAAACACTCGTTACAGGACGGGAAAAAAAATCACGTTAGTAAACGTTTTCCAAGTCGGGGGCGACGTTAAAGACGGCACCTTTGACGAAGAGGACGGCGGTGCAGTCCACCTTCCCGGCGTCGTTGGACACTTGACACGTGTATTTATCGGAATCGCTGGGTTTCACAGAGTTGAGCTCCAAAGAGCTGGAGGTGGAATCTTTCTTTATGAAACATGTGCCTCCACTCACGAGCTCCTTATCCTCTCTGAACCACTTCACGGCCAGAGGAGCTGTTCCAGTGAAGGCAGCTCTGAGGGACACGGTGGTGCCCGGTATAACTTCCTGGTTGTCTGGTGTCGCAGTGAACACCGGGGGCTCTGGAGGCCGTGAACAGAAGTTCATGTTAGCATGATCTCGTTCAAGGATTGCACACACACACACACACACACAGAGAATAAAGAGCGTTGATGACCTTTGACATAGAGCGTGCCGCTGGTTTCCTTAAATCCCGCCGAGTTGGTGGCTCTGCATTTGTAAACTCCAGAGTCGGCTTTTTCCAGACGCGTGATTTTCAGCGTCGCAGAGCCGTCTTTGAACACCGGCTGGATCTTAGAGCCGGGCGTGACCTCCTGATCGTCTTTGAACCAGACGATGGTCATGGGCTGAGACCCGGACACTTTACACTCCATGGTGACGTCGTTAGCGAAATTACCGTCGACTCTTTTCAGGGTCTTGGTGAACGTCGGAGGCATAATCCGATCTGAAGGAAAGACATTACAAACCGTTTTATACAGTTTCTTTGACAACCTTAGTTGTAGGTTTTTGAAGTGTGGTTGAATGAGGTACTGCAGCTGCTGCCATAGTCTGAGTTAGATAAACCTCTTCTTCTTAGAGGTTGAAAACGATCTGTCAATCACCCTAATTGACCAAGGTAAGCCAGAACTATGTCGCTGCGTAACTGAAGACGCTGCAGAGTCACAGAGTTGTTATTACGCACCGCACAGGGAGCATCGATTTACAGTCAGTTATCTTACTTATTTTTTTTATTTTATTTTTTTTAAACAAGTTATTTTTAGACCAATAGTGACATGTGTTTTTAATAATTTGGTATCTAAGAAATCTCAAATGGCACAGATGGTGCCAAACTGTGCCAACAGAGAGAACGCCCAGACATCTCTTTACTAAAACCTCTGTAATTTCACTCTGCTTCATTTCAGCAGCATCAGACTTTGCACAGCTCATGTCCACATATTGTTACATGACCTCCATGTGTTTTTAAGCTCCTACTGCATATTTTAAAGGTGATATATGCTTTAAAATGCAATATTTTTTTAGGCGAGAGAAAAAAAAAAATCCTTCAGTTATGCTGTGTTCCATGTACATTTACTCTGATACAGTGGCATCGACAGTGAAACTTACACCTCTGGTGGAATCTCACGTGTTATCTGTAGTTTGATACCAAGATAATCCACATAGAGCTTGTAACTGCAGAGGTTTACTCTATTTAGTTTGGGCATGTCATTTTCGAGCAGGGACTCCAAAAAGAGGGTCAAGGAAGAAGTGGTTAAGTTCATCACTTCAGTGTAAGAATACCTCGTACAACCACACCTCAAACCCTCGTTAACGTATGAAGAGCAGGGTTTGTTTTCAGAGCAGACTGATGTCCTGACCTAAGACGGTGACTGAACAGTTGCACTGATCTTTCCCGACTTTATTGGACACTTCCATCTTGTACTCCGAAGTGTCTCCTTTCTCGGCCACGAGGATCTTCATGGTGGCGACGTTGTCCTTCAGCGTCATCTTATATTTCCGCCCACTGGTCATCTCTTTGCCGTCTTTGAGCCACTTCACTTTCAGCTCAGGGCTTCCGGAGACCTTGCACTCCAGCGTGGCCGAATCCCCCGCGGTCACGCTAATGGACTCTGCGGGTTCTACGATTCTGGCCGGCTCTGGGACAAAACAAACTCGTTTGTTATTGAGAGAACAAAGAATATAATCGGAGCTTCAGAATCTACCGCGCGCCTGACGTGGTCTGACCTTGCACAGTCAGGGTGGCTTCGCACTTCTGTTGCCCGGCCTCGTTCTCGGCCTGACACGTGTACTTGCCACCGTGGGCGATGGCGACCGTGGTTATGGTCAAACTCACGACGTTATTCTCAAACACGGTCTTGATGTTCGGATCGTCGTCTCTCAGTATTTCAGAGTCTTTCGTCCATTTGACGGCGATGGGGGCCGAGCCCTTAACCGTGCCCTGGAGTTTGAGGGCATTTCCCAACACTGCGGTCGCACTCTCAACTCTTTTCAAGAAGATCGGAGGCTCTGCAAAACATCACGGGTTAAAACTGGACCTCGATCAAAGACACGTTTTATCAAACCCCAGATTTACTAACCTTTAAGTTTAGCTACAGCCTTAGTGGTGACTTTGCCCACATCATTGGAGATGACGCACTGATAATCTCCGATATCTGCGCTCTCAAATGTCTGGATTTCAAGCCTCGAAATTGAATCCTGTGAAACGATTTTATGCTTCTGATCGCCGCTGATGGTTTTCCTATTTTTCAACCAGGTGATTTCAAACGGAGCCGTTCCCGTGACCTCGCACTCCAGCTGAGCCGGAGCTCCCTTCACCGCCTCGAGCGTCTGCAGCTCTTTTCTAACGGAAGGCGGCTCTGAGAGTCAAAGGAGTAAGTACAGCAGGAGTTAACAGCAAATGTTTTTTCTGCACGGAACAGTGAGTGAACAAGGAAATGCAAGATTGAACAAACCTTTGACAGATACCAGGGTGTTGCAGCTCTCGCTGCCGGCATTGTTCGACACCTCACAGGTGTAACTGCCACTGTCTGTGACCAGAACGTTTGTTATCTCTAAAATGGCGACGCCATTCTTTAAAGAGATTTTATATTTGTCTCCGTCACTGAGCTCTCGCTCGTTCCAGAACCAGTGGATGTGAAGCTCGGGCGATCCTTTAACCGAGCACTGAAGCCGAGCGGCGATACCCTGTTTCCACGTAAACTTAGATTCCATTTTCTTGACAAAAGTAGGCGGCTCTGAAAGGAGTTTTTTTAGTTGACAAAACACCAAGATTTTCAAAACATTGTCAATTGAAAATCACAGTAAAAACAAAGACAACAGGACAACAAGTGCACAGTGTTAGTATCAGCCTGCAGGGGTCAGCAATAACCACCCGCAAACCTTTAGCGTCAAAGCTAACGGAAAGATCGTCGTTAAGATCTTACCTTGAACTGTCACCACAGCCTCGCATGACGAGCTGCCAGCCTCGTTAGCAGCTGAGCACACATATTTCCCAGAGTCCTTCACTTTAGACTTGGGTATCTCAAGAACCGCCACCTTGTCCTCAAAAGACAGTTTGGACTCCATGCTCTGGTGGACTTTTTTGCCGTCCCTGGTCCAGGTGACGGTCACGCCAGTGTCCTCGTCCACCTGGCACTCCAGCCTCAGCGGGTCGTTGACGGCGGCCGACACCGAATCAAAGGTCTTAACAAAGCTGGGCTTGTTGACGACCTTGAGTTCTGCGGTGACGGTGGCGGTGCCGACGCTGTTGGAGGCCTTGCACAGGTACACTCCCTGGTCGGTCAGCTCAAGAGTTTTAATGTGAAGGGAATATTTGTTCTTTTCACATTTCGTGACATAGTTGCCTTCGGACGAGACGGCTATGTTGTCCTTGTGCCAGACAACTTCCATGGGCGAGGAGCCAGTGAGCGAGCACTGGAACGCAGCTTGTTTGCCCACAAATAAAGTCATTGGTTCTGGTTTTGAAACAAATACCGGCGGGTACATCTCTATGGAGAGCAGGTAGAACATACAAGACATTTAAAAACAAAGGATAAAGCTAAGATCCCAAACCTGCTGATGATCACAGTTGATTTAAAAACACATATGCTCCTCAACATCATCATCATTGCTAAACGTGACTCCAGATCCGGGTTTTAAACAAATCACAAGTCACATGATGATCAGGGTAAAACATGTGATTATAATTCTCTCTCTCTCTCTCAAACACAAACATGAGAACGCTGTTGCTTTGATAAATAAAAAGGCCCCACTGGGGTCTTACCGGTGACGATGAGTGCGGCCGTGCAGCTGTCGGAGCCGTGCTGGTTGGAGGCTTTGCAGGTGTATTCACCGCTGTCCACTTTGACCGGGTTCAGGAGCTCCATGGAGGAAGCGACGTGGCTGCTGACGATCCGATACTTCTCGCTCTGTCGGATCTCGATGCCGGACCTGAACCATTTGAAGGTGACGCTCGGCGCGTCCTCCACCTCGCACTCCAGCTTGGCGTCGCGGTCGCCCACGTTGATCTCCAGGGGTACGATTTTCTGCCTGAAGACAGGTGGCGCTGTGGCCAAGAGAAGAAGGAAGTTAGACGTGCGGCGGAGTCACCCGATTGGAAAACTGACAGGTGGAATGAAAATGAAGTGACTGTGGATGAGGAGGAAAAAAAACGGTGAGAACATTAACCCCAAAGATGGTTCTCATGGGGCTATTGTTCAAAACAAGAGGATTGGAGGAAGATGAAGAAATGCAGAAAAGGTGAAGTCCTGAATGCATGCAGAGGAAAAGAAGGAAGGAACCAAAACATACGTGACACACGGGAACCTGTAGCTAATGACATGCCGGAGTGAACATGGAAAGTTGCCTGAAGACCAGAGTCACGACAGCCTTTAAAGTTGCTCCTCATCTACAGGGTTAGGTTTAGGCTAACCCTAACCCCGAGGCTTTAGCTGGATTTGCATGACTGTGCTGGTTCTGGTCTTGAGGCCGTGACACATGGAACAAAGATGACGTGGTGAGTTAGTGACCATCCAGTGACCAGAGCTCATGCTGAGCCACGAATGAAAACAAAATACATCGTTTGATATGAAGACAAAAGGGTTTTGAATGAACCAGTTTGAGTGGATGAATTAGTTTGTTCTGAGGGGAAAATGAGTGAATGGGTGAATGAATGGTAACATTGACTTTTTTCCTGGCGTCAAACCTCTTGCGACCACCGTGAGTCGTGAAGACGTGGTCGTCCGGCCGGCTTCGTTCTCGGCCTCGCAAACATATTCTCCTTGGTGTCTCTCCTTGACAACCTTGGTGATAACCAGTGTGTGTGTGTCGCGGTCTGTCGAACACTTGAACTCTTTGCCAGATTTCACCAAATCGCCGTTGAAAAACCAGTTCACCTTTGTCACGTATTTAATGGTGGCGCTAAACGAGACCTCGCAGTCTTCGTCGATAGATAGGTCGTGGAGGGAGGTGATTATTTCGGGGTATTCTCTCTGCTCTGGCCTGGACACTGTGACCTCCTCGGTGAAGACCTCCTCCCTGTGCTCCCTCTGAACGCCGGCGTCTAACACCAGCTCAGTGGGGACGGGAGTGGGAGGAAGTTCAGAGGTCACGATCGCGGCGCCTACATCTCTTTCTCGGCTTCTCCGCTCCACTGACCTCACTTCCTGCCTCGACACCTGCACCGACTGCTCGAAGGCCACGTGAGTCTCGGTGGAGATCTCGACCTGCTTCGACGTGAACTGCTCCATCTTTGCGGCCTTGGATTCGTGCATCACCAGCCGCTGCTCGGCCGCAGTGCACTCCACCGCCATTTTAGACTCGGTCTTGAGTAAAGCGGCCTGAGATTTGACGGCAGTGAAACCCACCGCGCTCTCTGCCACGCTCACCGTCTCTACGGTGGACGACATTACTTGCTTAGACCTAGCCGAGGTGACCTGTGCCCTCTGAGGTTTGTCTAGCCTCATGGTGCCCGGCTGCTCTGAAGTCAGAACATGGGCTTCCTGGGACACGATGGAGTGGAGCGCCGCCTGGAGCTCAGTCCTCAGGTCAGCGGACTGCGGGTATTTACCCTCAAAAGCCAGAGTGATCTCCATGGGAGCACCGGCTGTTGTTATAAGGTAAGTGAACATGGCCCGTTTGGGTTCCCTCTGAACCTTGACTTCCTGCACTTCTACAGGCTGTAGCCGGTCTACGACATCAGCCAGCAACACGGGCTGTTCACTGGCCACAGCGGACTGAAGGGCGTCTCGGAGCTGACGCCGTATATTCACGCTGGACGGTTTTGGGACCTGAATGACAAACGTCATCTCCTTAGGAAGAGGCGTGGTGTCTTTGGACTCGGACGCCATCAGGGACAGTCTGGGCTGCGTGGTGACGGCTACCTTAGAAGACGCCGACTTGGTGATCTCCTGAGAAAGCTCACCCGTCAGCACTTGCTTCTCGTCCATCACGATGGACTGCCTGACCGACTGGCCCTCCTGGATCTGGACTGCAAAGTCCTGTTCTGCTGCGTCCAGAAGGACGCTGCTCTCCGTGGAGATCTCCTTCTCCTCGACCTGAACCGGCTCGGTTGGGAGTTTCGGCTCCAGAGCCGTTTGACAGGTGAATTTATCGACCGCCGTCAGAGCGTCGGTGTGACCCTCCTCTAAGGCCTGACTGTCCGCCACGCTGGTGACGTGAATCACGTTCCAGCGATCCTCCCTCTGCACCAGAGCCCTCTGCTGCTTGACGTCGCTGGTGACGGGCGTCTCTTTGGGCAGCTGCAGGGGTTGGTAGGAGAGCTGGAGGACGTTCTGAGGCCTGGGCTCCGTGCGGAGCTGACCCTGAACTCCGGCCACAGACAGATCTAACTCTGTGTGATAATTCGCCGTGAGCTCCCGTCTCTCCTCCGAAGTGGCCGCGTGCCGTCTCGTCTTTTCTTGTTTCTGCGCCGCCACCTGCTGGCTCGGCTTCTCGATTACGAGGATGCCCTCTTTGGGCAGCACCTCGACGGGCTGCGTTGACTGGAGATGCAGCAGAGCTGGGGCCTGTTTTTGGGGCTGAACGGTAGTAGTGGTGGTCTTGGACTCGAACTCGGACGTGTCCTCGCAGACCACCGTCCTCTGCTCGTCCTGACTGACCGTGTGCAGCAGAGTTGGACTCTTCCTGGTCTCGGCCTGCTCTGGTTCTGGTCTCTCACAGGTGAAGCTCCCCTCAGAGGGAAGGAGGTCCTGGTCTGTGATAACCTGCAAGTGTAGCAGCTGCTCACCCTCCACCTGCGACTGAATGGACATGGCGCTCGACAGACTCGGCAGATGCTGCGTGGACTCGGCCTGCAGCAGACGCTTCTCTTCCGTCGTTAGCGCTGCCTTCATGACTTTGTCCTTGGAGCGCTGAGCCGTCTCCTCTGCAGGCCTCTGCATGGACAACTCAGTCTCCTTGGACAGGGTGTGTTTGGACTCACTGATTGAAGCCAGGACAGGCCGGGCCTGTTCTTTACTACTAGAGGACTTAAGAGCAGAATCTGCTGTTGCTAGCTCGGTTGTGTGGCCCTCTGCGAGAACCCGTTCTTCCGCCGTCTGGGCCGTGTATAAGATCTTAACACCTTCCTTGACCTTGTAACCCTTCTCCGGCTGTGGTGGGGGGATGACCTGAGACTGCTCTTTCAGGATGGACAGTTGCGACTCCACCTGATGACCGCTGACCAGGTGTTTGGGTTCTGCGGTGGGCTTGACCGTCGCAGACTTCCTATCGGCGAGAGGCCCCGTGCCAACAGTCTGGAGCGGGTTGAGCTCCTCGGCGACGGCCGTCATCAGCTTCGTCCTCTTCTCTTGAGCTGCCTGGAGCTCGATAACCTCGGGGCTCTGAATGCGATCGCAGTGCTGCTCCGTGAAGTCTTGACTCTCTTCGACGGACGACGTGAACTTTGCCGTGTGAAGCTGTTTCGCGGTGACGGCGGAAACCCGCGGCGGGGGAGTGGGAACCACGGACACCCTCTCCTCGACCTCATGAGACTGAAGCACCGCTGCCCGGTGGGTCAGCTGCTCGCGGTGAACGGTCGCCGCAGAGATGTCCAGCTCTCTAAGAGAGGCCACCTGCTCGCTGGGGATGATCTGCCGGTCTTCGGTGCCGATGGTGTAAATCATCTGATCTGACCTGGTTCTGTCCTGACCCGGGAGGCTGACCTGGTACAAACGGGACTCGGTTGCCTGCTCTGTCACTGAGACCTTATAACCTTTCTTCTGAACCACCGTAAGCTGCTCCTGTTTGTGAGACACCGATTCTCTGAAAACCACGAGCTCGGCGCTGCACGACGCTTCGCCGAAGACGTTGGAGGCTTTGCACGAGTACAAGCCGCCGTCTTCCTGTTTGACGCTCTTAATGTTGACGGAGCCCGATCCGTCCGGATTAGCTGTAATGACGCAGTTCCTGCTGGACTGGACCTGAAAAGCGCCTTTAAACCACTTCACGTCAGGCTGTGGGTCACCACGGGCCTTGTAGTTAAACTGAACCTCTCCTCCCTCTGAACACCTCACCGGTTGGATCAGAACGGTAAAAGTGGGAGGTTGACCTGTGACCTTAAACATCTTCTCCACCCACTTCTCAGCTTGGCTAACGTCGGGCGTTTTCACCTCGAGGTACGCGGTGCTCGTGGTTTTTCCAAACCTGTTGGTGGCCGTGCACGAGTACTCGCCCTCATATTCAGAGGTGACTTTGGTGATAATTAATGAGTACTCCTCCCTCTCCTCTATCAGCTTGTATACGGACGAGCTCTTGATCACCGTCCCGTTATGCGACCACTGCACCGTCGGCTTCGGAAAGCCCGACACTCTGATGGTGAACGTGGCCGTTTCGCCGCTGGTTACAGCGGCCGGGGAAAGTTGGCTGAGGAAAACTGGCTTTTCTTTTTTCTTCTCTAAAGTGGAAGAGTAACGTTTGGATTCTGGCTTGAGTTCAAGTGTTTTGGTTTTCTGTGGTAATTGGACACCAGTGTAGTAGGTTTCCTCTTGTTCCTCCACTGTGGTGATGGTGGTGCTAGAACGTTCTGTGAGGAAAACAATATCCACAACACAAATGCTAAGATATTAGTGAATGTAAAGCAAAGAATCTGAAATCATATTCAACAGGCAGGAAACAGGAAGTTATAGCGTTGGAAAAAAAGAGACCATGTAATTGTACGCGTGTTGTTATGCTAAAAGCTAATGAGCTAATCTTGTCCTTTTAGTAAACGCATACAAAAAAACTGTGCGCTAAAAAAAAAGAGACCATGTAATTGTACGCGTGTTGCTATGCTAACAGCTAATGAGCTAATCTCGGCCTTTTAGTAAAAACGCATACATAAAAACGGTGTGCTAAAAAAAAGAGACCATGTAATTGTACGCGTGTTGTTATGCTAACAGCTAACGAGCTAATCTTGTCCATTTAGTAAACGCATACATAAAAACTGTGCGCTAAAAAAAAAAGAGCGAACCGATTCTCTTCCTGAGAAATCCCTCCCATTTATCCGGGCTTAGCACTTAGCATGGGGAGCAATGGAATTGCCTGTTGGGATTCGAACCAGCAACCCTCTGGTTACAAGCCAAGTTCCCTTTACACTACTAGGCCATGGGCTGCCCACAAAAAAGAGATTAAAAAAAAGAGATAAAAAAAACTTGGACATCGCTAATGCTCGGAGGGAGTGGACATTTTGAATTGTGAACTCAGGGCAGGAGTTGGAATTACACCTTGAGGGGGCGCTGCAACTGCAAAAGTTAAAATCTGTTTACACAAGAGACAATTTATGAGAACAAATCCAAACAAAAACTTCATGCTGTTGGTCAACACTTTACGATCAACATAGTTAGCTTTAGCTTTAGCATTAGCCCTCGGTGAGTAGTAGCAGGTTGTGTTTAAACCCGTGACACACGCCGGTCACATGACTCTAAAAACTTTGAAACAAAAACCAAACTCAGACGTCTGACGTTAGATCATCAATTCTTTTATTATACAATCAAAGCAAAATCCTGACTGTACAAATAATCTGTTTTTTTGACTTTTTAACAACACAATCTACTCATACGTGACCTAAAATTACACATATTTACAAAACATCAAAACTATGATTTAGAGTTAAAAAAAAAAGTTTCACAGTTTTATCCTGAAAAAAAAATCTCTACGATCCTAAAAATATTTTTATTTAATGTTTAAATTTAAATAGTTTTTGAACATTTTCAATGAACAACTCTTCAAAATAAGATCTCACAAATATTGAGAAGCCATTTTCTTTGTTGATGATGTTTTAATTTATTCCAAATGTTCGTACCCAACACTGACGGGTTTAACTTACTGATTAGAATCATTATGATGTAGTTGTAGTTTAAATTTATTAAAATAGAGATTAGTTTACTTTCCTTAAATTGTAAAGACGTGACTTTAAAATGTTGTCACTGTATTTAAAAAAAAAAAAACACAAAACCCTTTTTCTACCGAAAAAAAAATCAAACAAATCAGTGTCTGTGTGACATTTTACACAACTGACAATAAATAAATAAAAACTGAACACTAACCCAAACCCTGTGTGTTTTTACACACTCATTTCTGACGTAAATTGACGTAAATTGGCGTAAATTAACGTGAATTAGTGTAAATTAGCGTAAATTAACGTTTTCTACAGCAGCACTGACGACGTAATTCCGAGCTGTGGTTCTCAACATCGGTCGTGGGGATTTTTAATGTTCAATTTGTGTAAATAATTAGCAATATATTTAGAAAAAAACTCAAAAACGCAAATAATGACTAACAAATATAAAATTAACTCCGAATAAAACCCCATAAACCCCAGCTATTGTAAAAAGAAACTGGAAAAAAAACAACTTCTGTTTTGTTTCGCACACTTCTTCGCGACCGATTTACGCGAGAAACGGATCGTAAAACAGAACTCTCGCGCCTCAGAACGTCTAACCTCTAAAACACTTTCAGCAGCGCCGAGGTTTCGATAGCGCCCACGACGTTTCGGATCACGCACTTGTATTCGCCCGCGTCGCTCGCCGTCACGTTGGTGATGAGCAGATTGAAATGACCGGCGGTTTTCTCCTGGATGATACAGCGGCCGTCGGCGACGGGGTCTCCGTCTTTGAACCACGCGGCGCTGGGGTTGGGTTTGCCGCTGACCAGACACTGGAGGATGACGGGCGTCCCCAGCGCCGCGGTGACGTCCGTTAGCGGGATGACGCATTTGGGCGCCGTCTCGGTAACCTGGAAGCGGAAGCTGCAAACGTCCGACGACTTCCCCCTGAACTCGACCTTGTCGTCTTTCGCCGGCTCGGCGAACACGTCGAAGTTGATGCTGACGTATTTCTCTCCCCGTTCGCTCAGTTCGTTGTCGGTGTTAGCCACGAGCCGCACCGCCCGCTGCGATTCGTCGACCTCTCGCTCAAACTCAAACTCGAGCTCTATTTCCGACACCTGCTCGCCGTCGAACGACGTGTTGCCGACCACCAGGTCGAACTTCTGCGGTTGGACTTTTGCGCTGCCGAGAGACACCGCGGTTAGCTCGCGGCCTCTGGTCTTCCCCAAGAAAACCTTAGCGTTAATCACAACCAGAGACGCTCGACACAGCGTCTCCCCGACAACGTTGATGGCCCTGCACATGTACACCCCGCTATCCTGAGACGACACTTTGCAGATCTTCAGGAAGTGGTTGTCTCCGTCAGACGAGTGCGAGTATTTTTTGGCGTCGTGAGGGATCTTGTTGTCGCCTTTGAACCAGGACACGATGGGAGACGGAATTCCCATCAGCGAACACTCAAACATGACCGTGGTTCCTTCGGGAGTTTCCATGTCGCAGATGGGGTTGATGAACCTCGGCGGCATTTCGGTGACTTCGAAGGCTATTTTCAAGCCGTCGTGCTCCTGCGTGACGAAGTCCACCGCGCTCTCCTCGTAGATGCTCGGCAACACGTCCAGCGATATGATCATGCTCTTGTTGTCGGCCGTGTACTCGGGAATGGTGATGATCTTCACCTGCTTCTCGAACTCCTTCAGCTGGTCCTCGTCCAGCTCCACCTCGAGCAGGATCTCCTGAGGCGACGGCGAACGAGACGAGTCGTCGTCTTTCTCCACGTCGAACTCCATCACGTGCTGGTGAGTGACGGCGGGCGGCGCGGGCATGAACCTCACTTCCTGCGATACGACCACCACCAAAGCGACACTCCTGGCTTCGCCCACGTAGTTCACCGCCTCGCAGATGTACTCGCCCTGGTCTGCTTTAGTCACGCCGAGTATCGTTAGCGAAATGCTATCGCCGTCTCTCTCCGTTTTGACCCTGTCGTCCGCTACGAGCAGGGTTTTGTTGCAGAACCACTTGACGTCAGGAGAGGGCAGCCCGAACACCTCGGCGCTGAATGTCAGCGCCTCGTTTTCAAACACTCTTTTCTTGATGAGAGGTTTGAGGAAGGCGGGGGGGATCCCCTGTACTTTCTCCTGAAGGGTTGCCAGACCCAAAGAGGCTCCGCCTCCGCCGACAAACTGATTTTCATCAACATTTTCAACACCAGGAGGCCTCGTTTTAACGCCGTCATCCGCAGGAGAGCTCAGGAACTGCAGCGGTGAAAAGAACCTCTCGCTGCAGCCTCCTGTTGAGGGTCTGTGATGTCCCTCAGGGGAGAAGGGATATTCCTGAGGGGTCATGAACCCGCCTACTGTACCAGAACTGGGTGTATGGAAGGACATGGGAGACTTGGGCGATTCTGCGATGGGCTGAGAGACTTCAGTAGATGATCCTGGAGTGTAGAACCTCTCGGCGACATCGGGTATCTCCTCGCTCACAGTGCTGCCGATCTCGATGGACATTTCAGACTCAGGAGACAGTGGTCTTCCCCAGTCTGTAGGGGGGTTATAGTAGTCGTAAACAGCCCCAAAGGTCACCTCCTCTTCCTCCATGGAGCCAACAACTGCTGCTGCTGCTGCTCCTGGTCCTGGTCCACCAAGATCAGGTGCCAAGGCTCCATCTGAAGGACTTCTGTCCTGACCCTGTGCAGGAGCGACCACAGGGAGGCCGAGTGGTTTAACTCTGCTCTCCATGTCAGGCTGGACAGTATGTGGGTTGGGTTCTGCTGTCCCATGGACAACAACGTTCTCAGTTTTGCCACAGACGGGTGCATGAAACTCGTCCACCATTTCCTCTGCTTCATCCGTGTGAGAGTCGGTCAAACTGAGGAAGACACCGCTGTCCATAGAAGGCTCTGGAACGGAAACCAGTTCACTGCCGACGTGTTTGTCAACAGACGGTTCCAGGACTGAACTGAGTTCCTCAACAAGTTCCTCATCCTCACCTACAGGCTTTACCATGAGAGCTCGTCCCTCAGTACTTCCTTTAACTTCTGGTTGTTCCACTTCAGCCAAACCCGTCTCACTTACTTCAGCCTTCTCGTGTAAAGACCCTGCAGCTGCACTTTGTCGCTCAGGTTTGACCAGCTCAGCGACTCTTTTGGGCTTAACGGCGTCTTCGGACAGAGTCGACGTCCTGACTGAACGTTTGACGGCAGGAACTCTTTCAGACTGGAAAGGAAAGAAGCTTCCTGTTCGGTCAAACGTATGCACAGCGTCCTCCCTCGGGATCTCCGCTTTACCGGCCTCTATTTGTGCAGGAAGACAAACCGGTCTCTGCGGCTTTGGCCTCACCAATTCCGGAGACTCCTGGACTTCCTCTACAAACTCCTTAAGTGCACAAATGTGTTTTAAAACTGCTCCACCCACGTCTTCTTCTTCTTCCTCCAGGAAGGAAGTGGCCTGCGTGACGACAGAAGAGACGGGTTTGGGAGACCACGGCTCAGCAACACTGCCACCTTCAGCACGGGTGGAGTCAGGTTTAGGTGCAGTGACCGCTTCCTGTTGTTCAGGGGGAATTGCCACTGGGGGAATAAACTCTTCGGGGAAGATGGTTTCTTGCCTCTGCTCGCCAGGAGAGGGCGGAGTCATTGACATAACAGGAGAGTCTGACTCAAAAGCTTGTTTAATCTGAGATACTTTGATCACAGCAGCAGACGCCTGAAGACCACACCCAGATATAGCTGCAGGCTCCCTTGAGACTCCAGATCGGGATTTGGGGGATTTAGTCGGTACCGATGGAGCTTTGGAGCTCATATATTTTGTATGAATGCTACGGTCATCACCGTGGCTAATGCTAGGTTTCTTATCGTCCTCGGCAGAGCTAACGGGAGATGTCCACGCTCTCCCAGACGGAGTAAAACCATCCTCCTCTGCAGCGTCACCACCCTTTAGCTCTGCGACTTTAAACGACACGTCACAGACGCCTTCAGGACAGGAGATGTTCTCCAACTCCGTGATGACTCGAGGAGCTTCACGAGGAGCTTCGCTAGGAGCTTCAGCAGCAGCATCAAAGGAGAAGGTGAACTTGTGTTTGAGTGCTGCCTCATCGTTTGGTTGCTCGTCTGATGTTTTCTCCGTATAAACCCGAGCTTTGGTCGTCTGGCCGATTTCCTCCATCATCTCAGGGACTGGAGTGGCAGCAGTGATCCGGATTTCCACTGGTGAGGAGCTGAGAGGTTCTTCTGAGCGGTGGCGTCTGTGGACCACAGCTTCAGGCACCTGCAGCGTTGCCTTTCCTGAACCCACGCATGTCTGAAGCTCCTCTTCCTGGTTTCCTTCTCTGTTCTCTGGTTCCTCTGCGACGACCACCTTCTTGGCGCCGCCCGACGTTCTCGACACCTTCTTGTCCGATATCTCGAGGGTGGCGCTGCAGATAGCTTTGCCGAGCTTGTTAGCGACGACACAATCATACGTGCCCTGGTGGTGCGTCGTAGGATAGTAGATGGTGAGCTGCGATTTGTCAGATTTGCTGACGATATCGTAGTCGGGGTTATGGGCTAACGGGTGGCCATCTTTAAGCCAGGTGACCGTGGGTAGAGGGTCGCCACTGAAGTGGCAGGTAAACTCCGACATCTCGCCTATTTTTACTTTGACTGAAGCGATTTCTTTCACAAATACTGGACAAGAACCTCCTGATTTTGCATCGACTTCCTTTAACGTTTCAAACTCTCGTGACTCGTCCTTCTTCGCTGCTACAGGATCGAGGAGTTCTGCTCTTATTTCACTTCGCTGCTTCGATCCGGTCACATCTTCACTTCTACCTTCTGTCTTCACACCTACCAAACTTTTGGGTTGTCTTCTCTCACCGCTCTCACTCACAGTTCCTTGTTCCTCTCTCATCACCCTCTCTTCTCTTGTTCCTGGCTGGATGTGAGGATTGCTGGAAACCGTCGTAACAGACTCCTCCTCCCTGCTCCTGCTCCTCCTCCTCGTCTCTGGTTCTTTTACCAGAGACTCCTGTGGACTCTGGGATGGTGAGCGTCTCGGGGAGTGTTGAGGAGCAAGTTTACGACTCTCAGGAGGCACATTAGAAGGTTGAGATCCATGAACCAGTGGGACTCTGTGATCCACTGTTTTCTGTGGAGCAGAAGTCCTTGAATCCAGTGAACCTTCAAAACCCACGGCTGCATGATGTGGTAAACCAGGATCTGGGAGGGGAGCTCGTTCATATCCAGCGGCACGTTGATATGAGGTTGCACTTTGAGACGGACGGTCGGAGGGATCGCTTCCGTGAGGGTTGCCACCTTTCTGTAGTTTGTCATCTATTGGTGGGACGATGGAGTCAAACGGCAGCCTGGAGGCAGATGGTTTGCCCTGACCGTCCAAAGTCCACTCAGTCTCCAGTTCAGCGACTTCCTCTTGTTCAACAGCGTCCTGTTGCCATTTCAGGATGCGCTGAGCCAGCGCTTCCTCCTCGCTGACAAAGTACTCACTGTCTCTTTGTAACCTGGTCTCGCGGCCCTCTGGGGGCAGATCACCAGCAGGGGGCCACTGTGAGCTCTGCTGTTGTTGAGAACCAGCAGGAACTGACTCACTCAGAAGGGATTTCTCTTTGGTTGTTTGTACTGAGGGAGTTTCTTTGCTGCGGACCACATCAGGTTGTGGACTTGATTGTGAAGCAGAAGCCTCTGCCTCAGTTTTCCTGACCTCAGTGGTCTCCTTTGCCTGGAGTGATGAGTAACCCTCCACCCAGTCAGAATCTAGTTTCCCACCTTGTTCTTGTTCCATCAGAATTCCCTGTTGCCATTTCATGATCCTCTGAGCCAAGGCCTCCTCTTCGTTGGCAAACCTCTCGCTCTCGGTCTTCAGTTCAGAGATGTTCTCCCTGGACAGCGTCAGCTCACGTTCTTCACTCGTCTTCTCAAACAACATCTTTTCTGGTCTGGATTTTGCTCTAAGCACTGATTCAGCTTCCACCTCTCCGGATTTTCCTTTTATTTTGGGTGATTTTTGAGCTGATGACTCTGTTTGCAGTTCTGCTTGTCGGGCTTTTGTTCTGGCTTTAGGAACAGGTGGACAGGTTTCACCCTGTTCCACTCGGGCTGGTACTGTAGGTGGCTGAGGCGTTGGCATGGCATGGCCTGCAGTTGCTCTTCCCTCCATCACCTCCTGCTGGGTGTAAATATGCTCTTTAGGCTCCACGTACTGTTCCTTTGACAGCATTGGGAGATCAGTTTCAGGGTGGAATTGCTCCACATCTGATGTCGGCATGCCTTGTTGCCATTTCCTGATCCTCAGGGCCAGGAGTTTCTCTTCACACTCCAATCGTTCAGCTTCCAGATCTTTCTCGTACTGAGCTCTCAAAGACTCCCTTGCATAATCCTCTTCATGTGGTTCAGCAGCTTCTGTTGCTTTGCTGTGTGGTGTTACAGCTTCACCGGTGAACCCGTCTTTGACAGATCTGTCATGTCTTGGTCTTGGTGAATGTCCGAGTCTGTCTTCTGTAGGTCTAGGCCTTGTTCCGGGTGACAGTTCCACTTCTGCAGTTCTTGCTGATTTTTGTGCGAGTGTGTCTGGTGATGCACTTACCATTTCTAATCTCACTCCTCTTGCCACCGACTTCTCATGTGAGGAGGCAGATGTTTCCAGGTCTTCACTTCTGGCTCTTACTGTAGGTGATCTTGGTTGTGATTCTGTTGCAACATCTAGATCTACAACCATTCCCTTCATCCTGGGTGATTTATGGAACGAAGGGGGTATGGCCTCCATTTCTGCAGTTGCTTTCTTCTCTGTCAGCTCCTCCTGGGCGTAAATATGCCCTTTAGGATTCATGTACTGATCCTTTGAAAGCGTAGGAAGATCAGTTTCAGGGTGGAATTGCTCCACATCTGATGTCTGCATGCCTTGTTGCCATTTCCTGATTCTCAGGGCCAGGAGTTTCTCTTCACACTCCAATCGTTCAGCCTCCAAGTCTTTCTCATACTGAGCTCTCAAAGACTCCCTTGCATAATCCACTTCATGTGGTTCAGCAGCTTCTGTTGCTTTGCTGTGTGGTGTTACAGCTTCAGCGGTGAACCTGTCTTTGACAGATCTGTCATGTCTTGGTCTTGGTGACTGTCCAAGTCTGTCTTCTGTAGGTCGAGGCCTTGTTCCGGGTGCCAGTTCCACTTCTGGAGTTCTTGCTGATTTTTGTGCGAGTGTGTCTGGTGATGCACTTTCCATTTCTGATCTCGCTCCTCTTGTCAGTGACTTCTCATGTGAGGAGGCAGATGTTTCCACATCTTCACTTCTGGCTCTTACTGTAGTTGATCTTGGTTGTGATTCTGTTGCAACATCTAGATCGACAACCATTTCCTTCATCCTGGATGATTTATGGAACAAAGGGGGCATGGCCTCCATTTCTGCAGTTGCTTTCTTCTCCGTCAGCTCCTCCTGGGCGTAAATATGCTCTTTAGGCTCCATGTGCTGTTCCTTTGACAGCATTGGGAGGTCAGTTTCAGGGTGGAATTGCTCCACATCTGATGTCGGCATGCCTTGTTGCCATTTCCTGATCCGCAGGGCCAGGAGTTTCTCTTCACACTCCAATCGTTCAGCCTCCAAGTCTTTCTCATACTGAGCTCTCAAAGACTCCCTTGCATAATCCACTTCATGTGGTTCAGCAGCTTCTGTTGCTTTGATGTGTGGTGTTACAGCTTCACCGGTGAACCTGTCTTTGACAGATCTGTCATGTCTTGGTCTTGGTGACTGTCCAAGTCTGTCTTCTGTAGGTCGAGGCCTTGTTCCGGGTGCCAGTTCCACTTCTGCAGTTCTTGCTGATTTTTGTGCGAGTGTGTCTGATGATGCACTTTCCATTTCTGATCTCACTCCTCTTGCTACCGACTTCTCAGGTGAGGAGGCAGATGTTTCCAGGTCTTCACTTCTGGCTCTTACTGTAGGTGATCTTGGTTGTGATTCTGTTGCAACATCTAGATCTACAACCATTTCCTTCATCCTGGGTGATTTATGGAACAAAGGGGGCATGGCCTCCATTTCTGCAGTTGCTTTCTTCTCCGTCAGCTCCTCCTGGGCGTAAATATGCTCTTTAGACTCCACGTGCTGTTCCTTTGAAAGCGTAGGAAGATCAGTTTCAGGGTGGAATTGCTCCTCCTCTCCCATCTGCATGCCTTGTTGCCACTTCCTGATCCTCAGGGCCAGGAGTTTCTCTTCACACTCCATCCGTTCAGCTTCCAGATCTTTCTCGTACTGAGCTCTCAAAGACTCCCTTGCATAATCCTCTTCATGTGGTTCAGCAGCTTCTGTTGATTTGCTGTGTGGTGTTACAGCTTCACCAGTGAACCTATCTTTGACAGATCTGTCACGTCTTGGTCTTGGTGACTGTCCGAGTCTGTCTTCTGTAGGTCTAGGCCTTGTTCCGGGTGACAGTTCCACTTCTGCAGTTCTTGCTTTACTTCTTGGGGATTGTTGTACAAGTGTGCCTGGTGATGCACCTCCTCTTGCAACTGACTTCTCATGTGATGATGCAGATGCTTCCACTTCTTCACTTCTGGCTCTTACCGTAGATGATCTTTGTGCCTCTGTTACAACCTCTTTATCAACCACCCTTTCCTTCATCCTGGGTGATTTAGGGAATGGCGGGGGCATGGCCTCCATCTCGGCAATTGCTTCTTTCGCCATCATCTCCTCCTCCTGCTGGGTGTAAATATGCCCTTTAGGATCCATGTATTGTTCCTTTGAAACAATAGGAGGATCAGTTTCAGGGTGGAATTGCTCCTCTCCTCCCATCGGCATGCCTTGCTGCCACTTCCTGATCCGCAAGGCCAGGAGTTTCTCTTCACACTCCATCCGTTCAGCCTCCAGATCTTTCTCATACTGAGCTCTCAAAGAATCCTTTTCATGTGGCTCAGATGTTTCTGCTGCTTTGTCGTACGGCGTCACAGCTTCCCGGTCTTTGACAGATCTTCGTCTGGGTGAGTGTCCAGGTCCGGCCTCTGCTCTGACTTTCACACCAGGTGACGGTTCTGCTTCAGCTCTTGCTTTAGTTCTGGGGGATTTCTGTGCGACAGGAGCTGCACTTTCCACATTTAACCCCACTTCCATTGCACCTGACATTTGACGCGAGGAGGCAGATGTTTCCACTTCTTCACTTCTCTTTTTTACCGTATGTGATCTGGGAAGATACTGAATTGCAACCTTTTGATCCATTAACCTTCCCTTCATCCTGGGCGACTTCTGTTGGGTGTAAATGTGACCCTCAGGCTCCATGTAGTGAGTCTGTGCCGTCATGGGCAGATCGGTTTCAGGATGAAAGATCTCCATCTCTGACGTGCTACCATCTCGCGCCCACTTCCTGATCTGCAGATCCTGGAGATTCTCCTCACGCTGCATCTGTTCAGACTCCAGAGCCCTCAGAGCCTCATCCTCTTCATGTGCTTCACCTTTTCCAGTTGCTGCTATGTTTTCAGACATCCCAAGGACTCTCTCCCTGGTCGATGTGAAGAGCTTCGGTCTGCTGGACTCTGTGAGGAACATCTGCTCCTCAGCAGACTCTCTGTTTTCAGTACGCTCTATCTTTGCATCACTGACCATCATCTCCATGCCGACATCTGCCTGAGAATCAGCAAAACCATAAATATTTGTATCCTCCAGAGTCTGCGAATACATTTCGTCCGATTTCCCTTCAGCGTGAGACACCAGCGTATCGACCAGCTCACCTCTCATGATCTGAATCGCTCTGGTTCTGGACTGAGGCTCAAACAAATGCCTCGCGCGACGGTGAGACGAGTCGCCGCCTGAGATCTTACCTTGACTCTCGCCCTGATCGAAGGGTCGGTTAAAGTTCTGGACGTCGGGCAGCGAGGCCGGCTTCACCCGCAGCCTCTCGACGTAATCGGCGTAGCTCGGCTCGCTGGTGACGGATTCTAACTCGAACTCGGAGGACGACATGGTGGAGATGGAGAGTCTCTTCTTCTGCTTGACGGCTTTCTGGAGCGTGGCCAGTTTGGTTCTTACCTCGCTGTGAAGGCTCTCGGTGTCGCTGAACCTCTCGCTGTACCGGTCGCTGCAGCGGTCGCTGAACTTGTCGCTGAACCTGGCGCCCGTGCGCCGGTCGCAGTAGATGTCGCTGTATCTGTCGTTGAAACGCTCAGACCTGTCGAACATGGGGGGAGGTGACGGGGCGCGCTCGGAGGCCGTTTCCAGACGCTTAGACTCTTTCTCCGGCTCTTTTTCTTTCGAATGAGAACCGGAGCGGAAATAAACGGTACGCACCAGCGAGCTCTTAGATCGCGACCGTCCCTGATGGACTTTGGACATCTTGTCAAACGGAGAGCCGACGCACCTGAGCTCCACCCTGATCTTCTTCTCTTTACGCTGCTCTGCCATCCTGTCTACGCTCTCGTGGGCTTTGGCCGAGCGGCGAACGAAGCCCAGGTAATTCGCGGACTGCTCTTCCCTCAGCGACACCAAAAGTGACGCCGTGGATTCGGCGGAACCCTCCGAGTTTATCGCCATGACCTTGTAGCTGCCCGAGTCTCTGTCTTTGATGCAGTCGATAGTGAGGCTGCTGGTGTGCACGTGCGTTTTACCGTCAGTGCGGATCTTACGTCTACGCTCTTTGGGGATAGATCTGTTGTTGTGAAACCACAGGATGTTTGGTGGAGGGTGAGCAACTAGTTTACACTTTAACTCGACCGGCTCGCCCTCCACGACCGACTGGAACTTGAGTTTCTTAGTGAAAGAAGGTTTAATGTTGTCGGTCCACGAGCTGATGGACGAGGTTCTGCTGGAGCAGCGATTGGCCGACACCAGGCCGTGATCCAGGAAGTCCTCGGTGTCGGAGAAGGCTCCTCTGAGCTGTCGGACGCCGCCGACGTCACGAAAGGTCTCTGCAAGAAGAGAGAAACCTGTCAGAACTCATCTGCCCCCAGTGGTAAAGAGGGAGAAAAATATGAATGAATCATTAATGGAAATATTAAATGCATGCTGGGAGTCACAATGCCATAAGAAATAGTTTCACTCACCATATTTGTTCGAATAAACGCAAGACTTGATTCTGTTTATTAGAAACCTGCAGGAAGTTTTGATCCTTCGTCTGTGGAAATTTCTTCAAAACATAAATTATTTTATCAATATTAAAGAGAATGCATATTTCCAAGATGTGCTGCTTTACATTCGCTGGATTATTTTATTGATAATTGCTTTGGCTTCAGACTAGAACATTCCTTACCTGACTTGCAGACAGGAGAATAAACGCCCTTTCTAATCCTTAAGCTTAAGAGGAAATAAATGATGCTCAAGTACAAATGAGAAGCAAATTTCTAATCCAAAACTTAACCAAATGAAGCTGTAAAATTGGGTGAGAAGGCGTTTATTCGAACTAATATAGTTTGTTATTTGGAACGCAAGCCACAGGAATCACATCCCACTATCTGCAAGCCAGGCTAAGAAATGTTTGGCAGGAGGAAAAGAATCAGTTCCAGATGCAGTGAAAGCTCCATATCTTTTAAAGGGCAGTTCAAGTCCATTGGGAGCTTTAAAAGATACACATCCTGCAACCGATCAGAGGAACCGTCATGCCAAAGAGAAACGAACGCTCGGATGCAAACCGCTAGTGTCAAAAAAACCCAGAGGACCAGAAGAGGACCACAGTGGAGAAGAAGAACTTTGTCTGTCTGGATAACATGCAACTGTGGAACATCAAGGACCAACTTAGAAAGGGACAGTTCAACATCATGACATTGTAGTTTAAAGTGTGCGCGAGCCAACTGTGATCCAAATAATCCACAACACATGCACTCAAACACCACTCTGTTTGTTCCCCGAGTCACAGCAGGGATCAAAGTCGGGCCGTGGACACAGGACAAAAAGACGCCGGTCAAACTGTCCCTTTAACGCCATCACATGACCACGAGAAACCTGCTGATACGTGAGAGGTCAGGAGGGGTCAGGTGACCTTACCTTTGACTTCTTCCTCCACCTTGGTCTCGATCTGCTCCGTCACGTGAGTCACTGTGAACGAGAGAGAACACACGGTCAACGCAAGGTCAACACATGATCAACGCATGATCAACGCATGATCAACGCAAGGTCAACACAGTCAACGCACAATAAACGCAAGATCAACACACAGTCAACGCACAGTCAACACAAGGTCAACACACAGTCAACACAAGGTCAACGCACAGTCAACACAAGGTCAATGCATAGTCAACACAAGGTCAACACACGGTCAGCACAAGGTCAACACAAGGTCAACACACAGTCAACACAAGAACAACGCAAGGTCAACACAAGGTCAATGCATAGTCAACACAAGGTCAACACACGGTCAACACAAGGTCAATGCATAGTCAACACACGGTCAACACAAGGTCAACGCACGTTCGACGCACAGTCAACACAAGGTCAATGCATAGACAACACAAGGTCAACGCACGGTCAACGCACGTTCGACGCACAGTCAACACAAGGTCAATGCATAGTCAACACAAGGTCAACACACGGATCAGATCCAACAACACAAGTTCATTTAACTTTAAATCATTCGTTTTTGAGGTTACAGAAACGACAAATCAGAGGGTTTAGGTTTCCAGGAGGGAGGAGCTACGACAAAGAGGAAGGAAGGAAGGTGATAAGAGGGTGAGGAGTTTGTTCCTGTGAAGAGTGAAGAGTGATGAGTGAAGAGCCATTCATGAATGAATGAATGAATGAATGAAAGAAGGAAGGAATGAGGTGGTTCATCTCTTGGAGAGGTGGAGTTAGTCAGGTCTGGAGGTGAGGCTGAGGGATGTTTTCTTGTTTCTACTCATTTTCGTATTAGGTGAATAAAGACGTTGTGAGGAGGAGGGAGTGAATCTCAGGAGATGACGGTCGACGGACCCGGACGTTACCTTCTTCTTCTACTGTGTTGATGGTCAGGGTGGCTGTGCACGTGGCCTCTCCGGCGCTATTCGCCGCCCTGCAGGTGTACTGCCCGGCGTGCTCGGCGAAGGCGTCGACGATGATGAGCGTGGCCACGTTGGTCGCCTCGTCAAAGTGGAACACCAGGTTCTTGGTGGGTCGGACCGGCTGACGGTTGTGCAGCCAGCTGATCTCCGGTCTGGGCGTGCCGGACACGTAGGCGTGGAAGCGAGCCACCTCGCCGTGAGACACCGCGCAGCTCGCGATCGGCCGGACGAAAACCGGCTTTCGGCCGAGGGACGGCTTCTTAAGAGCGGTGATGCTGGTGGAGACGCGTGTCTCGGCAGGACGATCCGGGGTTTGCTTTTGACCTGAAACGAAGCGTCCGTGTTGACACATTTGTCTCGTGTTTGGACAGAGTGGAACCACCTGGTTCTCCTGGGAGAGAGTTGAAGCACACAAAGAGGACACCAACTTACCGTCCAGTGATAGCGTTGCAGAGCAGGACGCGGTGCCGGCGCTGTTGGTGGCCACGCACGAGTACTCGCCCTGGTCCTCCGAGTAAACCCTGGAGATCTCCAGCTGACAGCTGTCGTCAAACTGAGACATCCTGAAGAAGTCCGACTGCTTGATCTCCTTGTCCTTGTGGAACCAGCTGATGGTCACGTCTGGACGGAGGACAGAGGAGCGTTAGCGGCGGAGGAGAAAACATTAACATTAACGAGGGCTTCTCAAGATTTTCTTACCGTCTCCGCGGACTCTGCCCAAGAAGCGAGCAGGTTCTCCCTCGCGGACGGTGATGCTGGCGATGGGTGAGATGACGACAGGAGGAGCAACGGCAGCAGCAGATTCTGGAGAAACCACCTCTGAGACTACGACACAAAAACAAAACCCACCCATCAAGACTCTGCTCCTTTTTCCCCCTGCTCGTGATTGTCGAGCGGCGGTCGTTCGCCGACGTACCTTCAACGTTGAGCGACGCGGTGCTCGTGGCGGTGCCGTAGTCGTTCTTGGCCTCGCAGTTGTAGACGGCGGCGTCCTCGGGGAAGACTTCGATCAGCAGCAGTGTGTGTTCGTGGGCGTCGTGCAGGAACTTGCACTTGAATCCCGGAGACAGAGCCTGGGAGTTCTTGTACCAGAAGACCTGAGGCTGCGGGACGCCGCTCACCTGCACCGAGAAGCGGGCCGGTTTACCGGACTCCACCGACTGAGGCTCCATGTGGCGGAGGATCTGAGGAGGTTCTGGGACTGAAGGGAAAACACATGGTTGTAATGTGTGGGACATGGTAAAATCTGCGCCACACAAACGTCTCACGGCAGCTGGACTTACTGTTGACCCGCAGGTGCATGGTGCTCCGGTTCTTCCCGGCGATGAAGGTGTACTCGCCGGCGTCGCTCCTGTACGTCTCCGAGATGGTGAGACGGTGAATCTTCCTGATGGCCACGTAGTTGAATCGCTCCTCCACCGAGAACTGGATCTCCACCCCGTTCCTCAGCCAGCGGCCCTCCACGTCGTCCTCGTTCACCTCGAACTCGAAGGTCGCTCGGTGTTTCTCCAGAACCTTTGCGATCGGATTCCGGCGTGAATCTCAAATCCAATGTTTTGTTTTCTCACGAGTTCATACATTTTCTTCGGAGCTAAACTTACCACAATTGTCCTCTCGGCGGGTTCCGAGATGCGGATGTCGCGACCCTCCACCGTCAGCTGGGCCTTGGAGACGCTGGATCCGGCCACCACCGAGTACTCGCCAGCGTCGGACATGCGTACGGTCTGGATCATCAGGCGGTGAACGTACTTCTCAGCCGTCACCGTGTACCTGAGGAGAAAGAAGAAATTAGCGTTTAGCATCGGAAAGAGCGACAAGGTCACATGTTACAGTTGGAGGCGGAGCCTGGCGTACCGTTCCTCAGACATGTCCAACTCCTGTCCGTCCTTCATCCACATCACCTGGATGTTCGGCTCAGAAACCTCGCACTCGAAAATGGCCTTCTTCTTCTCTGTGATCTTTATGTCCTTGATTTTCTTTGTGAACTCGACCACGCGAGCTGAAAAACGACAAAAAAAACAATCAAGTTTTCTCCGCCTCTTTTTTGCTGTTTTTTTTTTACTTCTTTAATTACATTAAACTCGCGCGTTTACCTTCCACAAACAGGTTAGCGGCGGAGGCGGCCGACCCGGCCACAAACTGGTATTCTCCTCCGTCGCCGAAGTGAACGTTTCGTATGGTGAGCGAGTGCGTGAGCTGCCGGCTGCGAACCTGACACCTTTCCGACGACTTGATCTCCACGCCGTTCTTCAGCCACTTGTACGTGATGCCCTCGTGGTTGACGGTGACCTCGAAGGTGATGGTGTCTCGCTCCTGAGCGTTCAGGTCCTTCAGCATGGACGTGATCAGGACGGCTGTGGAGGAAGAACACACACGCCACGTCAAACACTTCCTGTGTCCACTATTTAGCCTGCAACTCTGACCAAACAGGAAGTCTGGGGATCAATATTCACGAAACGAGCGGCGATCTTACGGCTGACGGTGAGCGTGGCAGAGACGCGGTCGTTGCCGCAGATGAAGGTGTACTCCGCCGAGTCGCTCCTGCTCGTGTTCATGATCTTCAGCTGGTGCAGTTTCCCCTGGACCACGATGCGGAACTTCTCGCTCATCTCGATCTCCACGCCGTCCTTGAGCCACGTGGCCGGGACGTTGAAGTGAGAGACTTCGCACTCGAACGAGGCCGCCTGAGTCTCGGGCACCGTCACGTTCTTCATGGGTTTGGTGACTTTCAGAGCTGGAGTGCACGAACATTAGAAGAGTTAGGGAATTATCAAACATGTGCAAAAACCATAAATCTAGTTCTAGTTTCAATCCACGTACCCTCCACGGTGAGGACGCCGCTGCACTGCAGGTGTCCGACCACGGCCGTGTACTCGCCGGCGTCGCCGCTCTCGATGTTCTGCAGGATCAGCTTGTGAGCTTTCCTCTCCGCCAGAATCTTGCACTTGTCGCTGGGCTTCAGCTCCGCCCCTTTGAACATCCACCTGACGGGGATGTTGTCGTGCGACAGGCTCATCTCGAAGGAGGCGGTGCTCTCCACCAGCGATGTCACGTCCTTCATCTTCTTCACGATCTTGATCGCTGCGGAAAACAAACGGACGAGTAAAAGTTAATAAAAGCTACGTTTGAAAAGATTAAATGCACAGTTTGAAGGACTCACTCTCCACGTTGAGTCTGGCGTTGGCCGACAGCTTCCCCAGTTTGAAGGAGTAAACGCACTCGTCCTGCGTGTTGCAGTCTTTGACCTTCAGCGTCTGGACCGTTCCCTCTCGGGTGATCTCGTACTTGTCGCTGCTCTCCAGCTCCACGCCGTTCTTGATCCACTGGGACCCCTTCACGTCGGGGTGGGTGAGCTCCAGCGAGAACACCGCCTCCTGGGTTTCCGTCACCGTCTGGTTTCTGAGAGTCTTCTTGATCTTCACCGCTGCGAACAAAAACAAAGCAAACACAACGGTCAACGCGGCTGTTTGGACCCAACACCACAGGGTCACAGAGTACGTACGGCGCGGAGTCCGTGTTTACCTTCCACTCGGAGGTTAGCGGAGGTCTTGGAGTTGGCCACCTGGTAGGTGTACTCTCCGATGTCTTGTGGTCTGGTGATGGCGATGACGAGGCGCCGGACGGCTCCGTTCACCTCGCTCACCACGTTCTCGCTGAAGTCCACGTGTTGGCCGTCCTTCAGCCACCTCCCCTCGGCCTCGGCGTTGGCCACTTCACACTCCAGCTCGGCCGTCTGAGACTCCGCCACGGTCACGTCGTGCAGCGGGCGTGTGATGGCGCCGCCTGGTGGTGAAACGAAGGAATTTATTGAGTTTTTGCACCATGGAGGACGCTGGTCATCCAAGACAAAGGGGACAAAGACATACCGGAGACGGAGAGCGTGGCGCTGGATGTCTTCTCGCCGGCGTGGAACGCGTACTGGCCCTCCTCGTCCTTCATAGTGTCCAGGACCGTCAGAGAGTGAGCCTTGTCCTTAGTCTCCAACTTGTATTTGGGTCCAGGTTTCAGCTGCTGGTTCCGGAACATCCAGACCGGGTCGATGCCAGAGTGAGAAACCTCAACGTTGAAGGTGACGTTCTGGGACTCGGAGCACACCTTGTCCTGCATGTGCTTCACGATGTGGACCTCTGTAACAACAACAACAACAACAACAGTCTGGTGTTAGAACAATGAAACGCGTGGAAACTAAAACCAGGATCGCGGGAGAATGAACTCAGTCTTACGCTCCACAGTCAGGTTGCAGCTGGTGTCGACCTTGCCGACCACCAGTTTGTAGCGTCCTTCGTCAGAAGCGTAGGTCCTGGTGAAGACCAAACGCTGCTTGGTTCCCTTAGCCACCATCTGGATTCGGTCACTGGGCGTCACCAGTTTGTCGTTTTGGTACCATTTGACCGAACTGACGTCTTGAGCCGAGATCTTGGCCTCGAGAACGGCTTTGGTGCCCTCAACCGAGGACACGTCCTTCAGAGGCACCGTGATGTCAATAGCTGTGAGGAAAAACATCACACGATCAGAGACGTTCTAACGCGACGTGGTTTATTACTCTTTAATTCAAGACCTTACTTTGTACGCTGAGTTTGCACGACGTGGAGATCTCCTGGGCAGGAACCACGAAAGAGTAGGAAGCAGCATCTTCTCTGCTGACGTTCTCCACCAGCAGTTTGTGGACCACTTTGTCGATGACGATGTGGACGCGGTCCGAGGCGGAGACGGCCTGGCCGTTCTTCATCCAGGTTCCCTCGACGTTCTCCTGGGAGAACTTGACCTCGAGCTGAGCGATGTCGCCCTCGCAGACGGTGAGATCGGCCAGAGGCTGCATCAGAGTCACGGGCCTCACTGGAGACAAGAGAAAGCTCGTGATTACAAACGAGAAGATTCGTACGACGATGCAGTTGCTCTGCGAGTTACAGATGCTTACGTTTCATCTTCAGCGAGGCGCTGCTCTTCAGATCTCCGCACACAAACGTGTATTTGCCCATGTCTTCTTTACGGACGTCCTTCACGGACAGGGTGTGCC
This sequence comes from Microchirus variegatus, assembly GCF_963457635.1. Lineage (NCBI taxonomy): Eukaryota > Metazoa > Chordata > Actinopteri > Pleuronectiformes > Soleidae > Microchirus > Microchirus variegatus. The sequence continues at coordinate 1,545,991 of NC_139821.1, forward strand.
TCCCGCGGCGGGAACCCATGAGGTATTTGCTGCCGGGCGAGAGCTCCTTGCCTCCAAAGAACCAGCTGCCTTCAGCGTCCTCGCGAGACAGCTCCACCTCGAACTCTCCGGAGTAGGACTCTGGCACCTCGATGTTCTCCATGTGCGTGATGATCTCCAGAGGAGCACCTGGATAAAGAACAACGTCATGAACCGCGTTATAAACCAACCTACGCAACTCAGATTATATGGGATTATTGGAGTCGACCAGGATTACCTTCCACGTGGAGCCTCGAGGTCGTCCTGATGTTCTCGTCGTCTATGAGCGCGCACGTGTACTCGGCGTCGTCGGACATCTCGATCACCAGCACGGACAGGAAGTGGACCTTTCTGTCCGAGTGCATTCTGTATTTGTCTCCGGAGAAGATCTCCATGTTGTTCTTCAGCCACTTGACTTTGACGAAAGGCTCGTTGGTCTCGCACTCAAAGGTCACCATGGTGTCCTTCTCGTTGGCCGTGGCGTCCTCCAGGTTCTGGGTGAAGTTAATCGCCACCTTGGCTGCAACGACAAAAAATACGAGGTGAGACTTTAAACTCAGACAAAGACAACACAATGACGTTAAAGGACGTGAAAGCGCTGATACCTTGCACGAGCAGGAAGGCGTGGCTCGAAGCTTCCCCGGCGACGTTCATGGCTTTCACCATGATGCTAGCGGAATCCTCTACCATGACGTCTCTGATCACCAGCTCGCACACGTTGTCCTCGGGCCAGAACCAGTAGATACGGTCGGACTTCTCCAGCAGAACCCCGTTCTTGAACCACTGGCACTCTGGCTCAGGTCTGCCCACGACTCTGATCCTGAAGCGGACCTCGTCCATCGGCACGACGGTCTGGCTGGTGATGCGTTCCAGGACCTTGGGTGCTTCCATGCTGGGGGACAGCTGGATCCTGTCTGGTTTGAATGTGGGGATGGTGACCTGACCCTGTTCCTCCAGCCTCCGCCGCTCGGCCTCCTCTTTCTCCTTCAGGTGATGAAGCAGGTCCTCCTTGGTCTTCTTCAGAAGATCCTCGTAAGACTCGTCCCTCCTGCGAGACTTGAACTCCACGGCGGAGATGGACTCGTAGAATCCTTCCTCCGTCCTACGCTTGAACTTGCTCTTCAGCTCGTCCGACTCCTCGGACGTTTTCTCGTGGACGATTCTCGGGGCCTTGCGAAGTCTGACAACTTCTCTGTCCTGTGCGGCGTCGCTGGGTCGGTCGACTTTCACGACGTCGAATCCGATTCTGCCGGTTTCGTGTGCGGCCTCTGCGGCCTTTGAATCTGGAGCGCGGCGCAGGACCGATCTGAAGTCCTCTCTCTGTTGGATCTCCAGCTTCACCGTGTGCTCCGTCGTGCCCAGAGGATTGTCCGCAACCAGCCTCACCTCTCCCGAGTCGTACGACTTGACGTCTACGATTTCCAAGTAGTAAATACCATCGTATCTCAGTCTGTATCTCTTGCTCTTGCGGATAAGTTGTCCATTGAGGTACCAGTTAACCTTCGGTGCTGGGTAACCGGTGACTCTGCAGCGGAATCGGGCAATGTCGCCCTCCAGCGCTCTGGCCGGTTCGGGAACGAGGACGATTTCAGGTTTGGACTTTTCGATTTCGTCGTCAACAGTGACTCCTGTAGGACCTTCGTGAGCCATGCGCTCAATCTCCTCCATTCTGTGAATCCCCTTCCTGCCTTCAGGAAGCTGCGATTCCTCCACAAGGCCTTTCTCATCCTTGACGATCAGGGTGGCCGAGGTCTGGTCAACTCCGAACTTGTTGGCGGCTCTGCAGGTGATGACGCCGCTGTCTCTGGCGTAGGCCACTTCATAGTCAAGGCTGCAGTAGCCAAACTCGTGGACCATGCGCAGCCTGTTAGCGGCTGCTAGCGGTTTGCCGTCGTGCAGCCACTCCACCGCCATGGTGGGGTCGCCGATGGGAGTCAGTCGGCACTCAAAGTGAGCCGGACCGAAGCGCTTCATTCTGATGGACGTCAGCTTCTTCTTGAACAGCGGTTTCTGCTGCTTCTCCTTGTCGTAAAGGTCGCCCTCCTCCCACTGCTCCTGACCGTAGCGCATGTGAAGCGGCTCCAGCTCTGGAGCAGCGATCTCTTTGGCCTTGTAGGTTCCTTTGGGAATGATGAGCTTCCTCTCGGCCTGAGGGGCCATGAAGTCCACCTCGACGTTGACCCTGCAGCGGGTGGTGTCTCTACCGGCCTTGTTGATGGCTGTCGCGGTGTACCAGGCGCTGTCTGAGCCTGAAGCAGACGGGATGTGGAATTTGGCCTCTCCTTTTGTGCCTTCGATCCTGAAAACAAGTCGGCATTGAAAGGACGTTAAGGGTGAATTTCAATTCCTTGCTTAACCCTCAATCTCAAAAATGTGCGCTCCCTCTAGTGCAGGGGTTCTCAAAGTTTTGATACCTGAGGGCCAATTTAGGAACCCAACATTGGACTGAGGGCCGCCAAAGGAAAAAAATTAAAAAAAACCCACAAAGAAATCCCATTTGTAATAATTTTAATGACTAGATTGCAGTTCTACAGTTTAGCGTTAAGTAATATAACATATAATATATTTTGGCCATTGTTCTTACCTTCTAATTACAGGTTAATACCAAGTAGCACATTTCTGTTACCATATATTTACTGGGTAAATAGCTAATTGGGGGCTGTAGCTACCTGCTTATTACCAGCTTATAACCCAATATTACACAGGTAAATACCCAGTATTTTTGTTTACACATATTGGTCTGTATCCAGTAATGTCCAATAAACATTTAACAAGCTTAGTCGCTCCTGGATTAAAACTATCAACTGTAATTCACTTCGGGGCCGCCAGAAATGTTTCTGCGGGCCGCCATTGGCCCCCGGGCCGCACTTTGAGAACCAATGCTCTAGTGCAAGTGCTGTCCCAAGTTTAAGGGCTGTATCGCCCTCAATATTGAGATTTTCCGAGACCACCCTTGGGAGCAAGGGCTACCCAGAATGCATTGTAGTATTTTCTTTGGTAACAGAGATATAAAAATGATGAAAACCATCGTATTATCAACCTAATAACTCGACTGACAAACGTAAATGTGTTCTTCTTCTTCTTCTTTTTTGGAGTTGACAGACTGGACGCAGCTTTCACGTTATTCTGCCCCCTACAGTCTGAAGACGTATCTGCATTTAAGGGGTGTCCCATTTCTAAGGGACAAAATAACCCTCAACACTTGGTTTTGAGGACCAGTTAAGATTGAGGGTTAAGATTTTAAGGTTTTACTTGAGAGAATCGTCGACTTACTTGATCTGTGGGTGTTTTTGTGGCGTGATGATGTCGCTGTTTCTCAGCCACACAATGTCAGGCAGAGGATTTCCAATGGCTCTGACGGCCAGTTCAACCAGAGTGCCCTGCTTCACAGTCAGGTTCCTCAGCTTCTCCACAAACTGAGGCCTCGCGACGCTTTCCCGAGCTGCAGGTGACAAAAAAGACAGTAAAGGGTTTAAAAACAGCTGCAAAGTGAACGAACGTCGTCTCGTCTCTGGTGTCCGGTGAACTCTTACCTTCCACGGTGAGAGTTACAGAAACAGAAGTGCGTCCGGCTCTGTTCTGAGCGATCACCGTCCACTCTCCAGAGTCCTGTGGCAAAGCTGGGACGATGATCAGGGACTGAACTCCGTCCTCTTTAATCACGATCTTGTGGGTGTAGTCGTTGACGACTTGCCGTTCTGAAGAAAAGGACGAACGTGTTTATCAAAAGGTGGACGATCGACGGGTGAGATTTACATCCGTGGAAGACGCTGAAACACTCACCGTTGTGGAACCAGTAAGTGTCCGGCATGGGTCTCCCCACGACCTTCAGGTCGAACCGGGCCGTTTGGCCCTCAGAGCATTTGATGGACGAGGGTTTCAGGACAAACACGGGTTTGTAGAGTCTTTCCAGCTGAGCCTCGTCGGTCTCTTCGAGGCGGCGGGCGGGCGAACGTCCGGGAGAGCGACTGGGTGAGCGAGCGGGCGAGCGGCTCACGGAGCGAGGAGAGGTGGATCTGAAACGAGGAGTTTGGTTATTAGTGTCAAGGAGATATGGTCGTGGTTGTGTATTAACCACTTCTTCCCTGACCCTCTTTTTGCATGGAACACAACATAACTGAAGGATTTTTTTTTCTCTCGCCTAAAAAAAGTGCATTTTAAAGCAAATGTCACCTTTAAAATATGCAGTAGGAGCTTAAAAACACATGGAGGTCATGTAACAACATGTGGACATGAGCTGTGCAAAGTCTGATGCTGCTGAAGTGAAGCAGAGTGAAATTACAGAGGTTTTAGTAAAGAGATGGCTAGGCGTTCTCACGTTTGGCACAGTTTGGCACAGCTTGGCACCATCTGTGCCATTTGAGATTTCTTAGGTACCAAATTATTAAAAACCCATTTAATTTTATTTACATGTCACTACAGATCTAAAAAGAAAGAAAGTATGATAACTGGCTGTAAAGGGATGCTCCCTGTGCGGTGCGTAATAACAACTCTGTGACTCTGCAACGTCTTCAGTCACGCAGCGCCATAGCTCTGGCTTACGTTGGACAATTAGGGTGATTGACACCTCGTTTTAAAACTCTAAACCGGTAGAATCTGACCCCGGTCTCCAAATGCGTGAGAATCACTTCATTAGATCAATCAGACCGGGATTTGTTCCCAACGCTGCCCACCGGTCCCCGGGGGGCAACCGCGAAGAAGAGGTTAACATGAAATACGAGGACGCAAAGTCTCACCTGAACCTCTGCGGTGACGGCTGCGGTGTGTGTCTCTGCGGCGTCACGACTCCGGACGGCTCGATGTAGAGTTTCCCGGAGCTGACGCAGTTTCCTTTCATGTTGCTGGCGAAGGCGGTGTACACGCCCTCGTCCTCCGGCTGGACCACGGCCAGGCGCAGGGTGGCTCGTCCGTCCTGGAGAATCTCCATGTGGTAACGGCCGCCGGGTCTGATGCGCTGGCCGTCTTTGTACCAAGCAATCTGACAATCAGACAGAAGATCCTTTGGTTTAGCGGCATCTGAGAATAACTTAGAGGAACCAGAGGGATTTCTTTAAGGTTCAAGACCCCAAAACTGAGGGCAGATGGGGGCGGTTGATAAATTTAAAGCGGACCTAGAACGGAAGTTCCAATTAAGGCTGTTTTCTAGTGTGTATCTCTAGTAGGTTTTTGACCATAAAAACAAGTTAATATATGTAAGTAGACCTCCATAACTAACATATATGTGACCACTCTATGTGATCTTTAAGGATGAAAAATCCCATTTGTTCCCAAATCTATAATAAACAAACCTGGAAAAATCCCATTTTCCAGCTCTGTACCTTTGGTAGTGGGTGTCCGGACATCTTGCAGTGGAAGGTGACTCCCATTCCGTCCACGATCCTGTAGTTTTTGACCGGCGTGTCGAAGGCCGGCTGCACGGCCTCATCCTCGGCCACAGTCACCATCGTCTCTGCGTCCTGCATCACCAGCTCGCTGTACGTGATTCTCATGATGCGGATTTCGATCTCGTGTATGATTCGCTCTTCAAAAGCTGAAATGAAGAATTCCTGAAAGAAAACGCAAACATCAACATGGAATCACTTTGACTGTTTGTCACGTTCGCTCAGATCTTTAGGGAGGAAACGTACGGTTTCTGAGACGTAGCTCATGGGCGTGGTCACCCTCCTGTGCTCCAGCTCGTACTGAGTCACGACCACCGACGGCTCCTGAATCACCTTCGTGGTCACTTCGGTTTTATACGTCACGTCAAACTGCTTCATGTAAGCGTCGTAAGCCTCTGTGAACACGGACACACGGGAACACGGTGAACTTCTTCTTCTGCTCACGCGTCCTCTGAGGAACGTACCAAAGGAAGCGTCGACTTACCTTCCTCCAGCAGACCGGCCGAGGCCGAGGCTTCACCGTGAGAATTCTTCACAAAGACGGCGTATTCTCCGGCGTCGTCGGCGAAGGTCATGGAGATCTCCAGCCTGCATTCTCCGGTCTCCTTCTTGTAGGAGACTTTGTATCTGACGGGGGGGAAAACACACGATACTTATTATAGTTGTGATTTTTAACCTTACAGAGTCACAGGAGGGGAACGTATCTATGTTCCCCAGGTCCTATGTCCCCGCTTTCACCCAAAAGAACCCGGGGAACATAGGACCCTACCCCAACCCCAATCCAAACCCCAACCCAAACCCTAACCCCAAACCCAAACCCAACCCCAACCCCAACCCTAACCCCAACCCCAACCCCAACCTCAACCCCAACCCTTTACCCTGGAGCTCCACACCCAGGCTTCCACAAAGTGGGGAACATAGGACCTTTTTTGGTAAAAACGGGGGAACATAGGACCCGGGGAACATAGGTACGACCCCCCCACAGGTGTACTGTACATGCTAATGCTAACGTACCTGTATCCAGTCATTAGCGGCACGCCGCTCTTCTTCCAGACCACGTGGGGTTTGGGGTTTCCTCCGACCTGACATTCGAAGACCACGCTGCCTCCCTCCACCAGCTTCTGGACGCTGGGTTTCTTGACGAAGAAGGGAGCGACGGCCTCTCCCGTGGTCACCTCCGTCGTCACCACCTGACCCTTCATCTCCACGGAGACGCTGAAGAAGCGAGGAATTCGATCAAACTCACGCGTGGACTTCGCCGCGCGACTTATCAATATAGTTCACGTTTCAACTTTTCACTTACGTTGTCTCTTGCGCGACACCGACTTCGGTGATTTCCTCTCTGCTCTCGATCTCCTCGGACACTGCAACACACAAGGGAATCAACAGGATTGTTCTCTGGAGAAACATCTCTCAACAACGTTTACCTGCGGACTCGGGCCGTTACCTTTGACGAGCAGGTAGCACGACGTGCTAACGGTCCCCGCCTCGTTGGTGGCGGTGCACGTGAAGCGGCCGCTGTCTTCGGCGAACGCCTCGCGGATCACCATGCGGGCGAACCCGCCCTCGTAGCCGAGCTGGAAGTCGATGGAGCTCTCGATCCTGTAGTCCTCTCTGAACCACATGACGGTGGGGGCGGGCTGACCGCCGATCTGACACTCCAGGGTCACCGACTCGCCCTCCGTCACCGTCACGTTCTTCAGGCCCTGCTCGACACAACAACAACAACAACAACGACCTTCAGACACCAGCGCGGCGTTTTACCGAAGAACAACGAGAACCAACGAGAATGAAGAAGAACTTACGGCGACGAGAGCGGGAGGAACGACAGGTTCGCGGGCAACTGTGGCCACTGCTGCCGCCTCCTGGTGGACAGACAACAACACAACAAGTCAAACACAGCTGAGGCGATCTGCGATAATGGAGGGGGGGGAGGAGTTAAAACCCTGCAGAGAAGATGGAAGGGTCACAAGGTGAAGACAGGAAGAAGAAGAAGGTTCTTCAGGAGGTCAGCGTGTGATTGGCTGCAGTAAGGAGGCGGGGTTAAAACTTGACTTAGCGCTGCTAACTTGACTTAGCACTGCATTGTTCACTCTCCAGACATCAAGGTGGGAACGATTGGGCTTACTTTGTAAGTGTAAAGCTGTAGAAGTTTGTTAGCTTCTGCTGCTAACGTAACATGTAGCGTCCTTGGTGACTACAGGTTAGCACTCGTTATGGCTAAATGTGTGGCTACAAACGCATGACACAGTTAGCATCATTCTGAAGAACTTCTGACAGTGTGTTACTGTCGCAATTTCAATTGTAGCGCCCCCTTCAGGGATCCCAAAGCGTCAGGAAAACAATTCAAGATGGCAGCCGCTCCGGACATCAACAGAGGGAAAGCTGTAGTTTTTGCTACGACAGCTTTATGCAGAAAATACCACAGTAATGTGTTAGCATGCTAAGTAGCAAACTTAGCTCTAATGCTAAAGTCAACCAACATGACGATGTAACATCTTTGTGAGTCATCTTTTCATATTTTCATGTTTTAATATGTGGCTAGCCACGGCAAAACACCTTAGCATAACGTCCGCTAGCATAGCCGCCTCTACCTTTGTTAAGTTTACATTTACTTGGGAGGGGGGGGGGGGGGTAAGTGAGGATGACGGCAATGACGGGGGGCGTCGGACCAACCTGAGGCTCCCAGTCCTCAAACTCCTCCTCACTGGCCGCGTAAGCCCCGCCCGCCTTAAAGTCAACGCGACTCTGATATCTGGCGTCTTTGAACGGCGGTGGGAGGGGCTCCGGCGTCGACAGCGCCACCGCCCTGCGAGCCGGGCTGGGCGACTTGACGGGCTTGATGACGACGTGTCGGGGGGCGACGGGCGAGCGCAACTCTTTCTGCAGAGTCGCGATGGCCGAGCCGGCGATGGACACCTGACCGAGCCAATGAGAGCATTAGCGTTAGCTGGACGGGCGGCAAACAAAGCTCCGCCCCCCTCCTCCACGGGCGTCATGGTGTTAGAGGTGGGAATTCACGATGAGTTAGAGGTCACGGTGAGGTCACGGTGAGGTTATTACAACCACGCTTCTTTATTTTCTCAGATTTGACGTTAAATCGGGTGAAAATGGTGAATCACACCACAACACAAAGTGTGTGTTAACATGTGTGTGAGTTAAAGATGGTGATGGAGGTTTTCGGGGTGGGTGGGGGGGGTTTTCGGCCGCTGTCCTTACCTCGTGACTAGGTTCATGTTTGGGGACAGAAACTTTAGAAACAGTGAAATGTGGAACTGTGGACGAGGAGACGCCGGCGTCCACGAGGGCGGAGATTTCTGTCGTTCTCTGAATCTGGAGCAACCAACAGTGATCGTGTTATTACTGCGCTAACAGTTATCAGAGGTCAAAGTGTCAGCGAACGCCTCACACCTGGGACACCTGGGACACCTGGGACACCTGGGACACCTGGGACACCCGGGACACCTGGGACACCCGGGACACCTGGACTCTGTGCTGCTCTGACGTCGCAGACGCAGACGCAGCAGCTTCAGTTTCAGTTTCAGTTTCAGCTTCGGCTTCAGCAGCAGCAGAAACCACCACCACCTGCTGCTGCTTCACCTCCACCTCTACAGGCTCCTCCTCCACCTCTACAGGCTCCTCCTCTTCAGCCCGCCCACCGTCCGCATGCACCGGCTGACGGACGCGAGCGAGGTCGACAGCGGCCACCACCGTGGCCACCGCCCCTGCTCTTTTACCTCCCTCCTCCTGGAAACACAAGCAGCAAAATATATCGATGGTGGACGTATGCAACGTATGCAGTTAGCGCGGCTAACTTGACTTAGCGATGCGGTGTTCACTCTCCAGACGTCAAAGGTGGGAAAGATTGAAGAAAGTGTAAAACTGTAGATAGAAGTGAAGTGAATAGAAAAGTCTTGAAACGTTCGTTAGCTTCTGCTGCTAACGTAACATGTAGCGTCCTTGGTGACTACAGGTTAGCAGTCGTTGCGGCTAAATGTGTGGCTGCAAACATATGGCGCTATTAGCATCACTCTGAAGAACTGACAAGGCGCCAGGAAGACAATTCAAGATGGCAGGCGCTCCGGACATCAACAGAGTGAAAGCTGTACATTTTTGCCACGACACTTTTATGCAGAAAATACCACAGTAATGTGTTAGCATGCTAAGTAGCAAACGTAGCTCTAATGCTAAAGTCAACCATTGACTAACCAGTGACCAATGGGACTAATAGCTTCCAAAGTCATTTCCACTCCCGACTTTAGCAGAAATGCTATCTTTAGCATATAATTTATGCAGAAAATACCACAGTAATTAGTGTTAGCATGCTAAGTAGCAATACTTATGAATGTTTGCGACAAAGTCTGCTAACTTTTATGCTAACGCATTAGCATAACGTCAGCTAGCATAGCCGCATCTTACAAACATTTTTTCTTTGTTTATCAACTTGTTGCTAGTTTAGCCGCGGTGCTTCACATATTTTCACACATTGTAACTCTTGAATGAGACGCTAATCGCGGAGGAAGTGACATCACACGTGATCCGTTCAAGGACCGTGGGAAAGAAGAAGAAGAAGAAGAAATGTGGAGGTGAGTGCAGGAGGTTCATCCTCTGAGGAGCAGAACTCAAACATAAACAAACATGTAAATCAATATATTCATCCATTCACACACACACACACACAGGTGATATAAGTGGTCACTTTGGCTCCGCCCCCTCACCTCTCTGGTGGCGGTCACCTGCTGCTCCCAGTGCTTCTCCACGTGCATCTGTGTGGCGCCGCTGACTCTGGTCATGGTCGTCATGGTGGTGTAACCGGCCTCGGCCACGTAGTCGCCCTGTTTCCAGGGCGGAAGGACTTCAGCGCCGCCGGACAACTGCGAGACCACGCGAGGGGTTAGCGACGACCACCAGGTGGAGCTGCGCTCGATTTGTGTTCACATTATTGTCGAGTCCTCACCTGTTTGCGGCTCATGATGGGCGACTTGACGGGTCTGATGGGCGACACGGACAGTCTGGTGGACGGAGACACCGATCTGCGGACATTTAAAAAAAACGCCGATCAACTCGCTAATCGCTAGCTTTGACCGCTAGCGACTCGCCGACTCGGCGGCGGCGTTCGTACCTGACGGCTGCGGGCGTCGGCCCTTTGACGTGTCTGACGGGCGAAGGCGACTGTTGGCGTCCGCCCGCCACTTTGGACACAAAGGAGGGCGGGGACTTGGACGCCGGCTTCGGGGGAATCCGGGGCGGAGTCTTGTGAGCCACGGCGTGCTGAGTCATCACGCCGTGCTGAGTCATCACTCCGCCCTCCATGTGCATCTCCATCATGGTGGTGGCCTGGAAGCCCGACTCCACCCTCTGACCAGGAAACATCAGAACTTCATCGTTAGGTTTTAAGAGAATCTAAAAGCTGGTAAATGCTTCCCACATTGGGAACAACCTGATATTGTGCCACCACTGCCCCCTACTGGTATGGAGTTTAATGGAATGCAGGATCAGGTACACAAACCACTGTGGACCCTCGTTTTATTTCGGATTGAATCATTGGTGTCGGGTTCCAAGGTGAGTTATCTTGAAAGACCATGTGATCCATAACCTTGTTACCACCGATACACTCTTAGAAAGTAGAACCTCCTTTTGGAGGGTTCCACCAAGAACCTTTGGTGGAATCTTTGGGAAAGGGTTTTTCAGAAGCAAAAGGTTCCAGGTAGAGCCTCAGCCCTTTTGAAGAACCCTTTTGGAACCCTTATTTCTAAGAGTGTATGACTAAATACACTCTTAGAAATAAAAGTGCTAGGTAGAACCATATAAGGTTCTTCGGCTTGTCCTCATAGGAGAACCCTTTTTGGCTCCAGGTAGAAGCTTTTTATAAAGGTTCCACCAAGAACCCTTTTAAAACCCTTTATTCAGGAAAGGGTTCTTTGGATCAAAATGGTTCTTACTGGAACCATTAGTGTTACCAAGAACCCTTTCTTCGGGAAAGGGTTTTTCAGAAGCAAATGGTTCCAGGTAGAACCTCAGCCCTTGTAGAAGAACCCTTTTGGAACCCTTATTTCTAAGAGTGTACAGTGGATGGGTGGAGCTGGAATCTTCTGGAGATTGTCTTTCCTAACCCTAACCATATAAGGTTCTTCTGCTTGTCCTCATAGGAGAACCCTTTTTGTTCCAGGTGGAACCTTTATAAAAAAGGTTCTACTTAGAACCCTTTTGGAGGGTTCCACCAAGAACCCTTGAAAAACCCTTTCTTCGGGTCTTTCTTCCTCAGCCCTTGTAGAAGAACACTTTTGGAACCCTTACTTCTAAGAGTGTAGCTGGACTGGTTCTCCAAGAGAAGCTCAGGTTCCCAGATCCAGAACTCATGTGGACTAAACTAAACTCATTCATCTATATTATGGTCTGTCTCACCCTCTGCACTTTAGCCTGAGAAGACGTGATCTGTGACGTGGACACGATGGTCTTGGTCTTCTTAGCAGGAACAGCTTCTTCACCTGAGCACAAACACACCACGTGATTTAGTTTAGATACCAAACCAAGATCGACGCGCGACCTTAAAACAGAACCCCGTCGCGAGTCCTACGTCCTCACCCTGGACCAGCAGCTCGGCGGTGGACGTGGCCCGTCCGCTGCTGTTGGTGGCGGTCACAGAATATGTCCCAGAATCCTCTGGGAAGGCCTCGGCGATCAGCAGACTGTAGAGGTCGCCCTCCTGCAGGATCCTGAAGTCGGCCGAGCTCTGGATCTCAGCTCCTTCTCTGTAGAACTTGACCACGGGTGTCGGGATTCCTGCGACGCGCACGTCCAGCCTCACCTGGCTGCCCTGTCTCACCGTGGAACTCTGTAGTCTCTGTACGAAGTTAGGGGGCGCTGTCTCCACTGTGGACAGAAGAGAAAACGAAGCTCGTTGTCACTGTGTAGCATGCTAATGCTAATGCTCTGTCAAGTTTAAAGAGAGTTAAAATCTGAGGGAATCATGTCGTCAGCAAACAGACGAACATTAAAGGTGAACGTGAGACGTTTGTGTAAAGTCCACCATTTCTACCACAACACACACACACACATTCTGGTCCCTTGTGAATGTTGGTAACCGCGGACTCTGACACCAGATCCTCCCTGGACCAGGTTCTGATAATCCTGAGGTCCTATTTAGGGAAGTTATGCCGCAGCAGCTGCTTCTATAAGAGTTTAATCTGTGAAGTAACAGCTGACGGAGATAAATATAACCTGACTGCGGCCAAACACCGGTCAGGACTTCATCTGACCGGAAGTTAGCATTGATATTAAACTGCGACACAACACCAGGACCAGGTCCAGGTCCAGGACCAGGTCCAGGTCCACCTGAGTCTCACCTGTAACGAGGAGCTCAGCGGTGCTCGTGGCTTGTCCGGCACCGTTGGTGGCTCTGATGGAAAACCTCCCGCTGTGCGCGGCGCTCGCGGCGGCGATCTTCAGAACAGCGCGGCCATCGCTGAACGAGATCTGAGCGCCGGGCAAAGCGGCGGCGGAGAGAACCTGACCATCACGGAACCAGCTCACCTCAGGAGCTGGAGAACCTGCGGGAGGAACCAGAGGAGACGGTCAACGTGCAACGTCGGTGATTAAATCCAGGACTAGGACGTAGCCTAGCTTAGCAAGAGCTAGCGTAGCTTTGTCAGAAAAATTTGAGAGGAAACGTCGAGGTTCTCTTACCACTAACTTGAGCCTGGAACGTCGCGGCACTACCCTCAAGTGCCACGACGCTCTGCAGCGGCTGTGTGAATGTGGGCGCTTGTGTTGACATGGTGTCGGCACCCTGTGGGGGCGGAGACAAGAAACTCGGTCAAAAAAACAAAAAACAAATCACGTAAATAACACGTCGACACGAAACATAGTTAGCTAGTTGTTCTGGTGCTAATTTGCTAGCTGTGATCCAAGCTCATCAACCCTTTCAAACTCCTCCTGCCCAGAGTTCACACTTCAAAATGGCTGCCACCAACATCAACAATGCAGTGAAATCTGCCTGAAATTAGCATGCTAGTTAGCAAAACCTCGCTTACGCTCACATTAACCGACATTACGCGACTTTTGTTCGGTAGAAACTGGAAGCAAACGCTAACGTGCCGTCGTTTCCGTTTATTAGCGACAGCCATTAGCATGCTAGCAGTAGCAGTAGCTCAGATGTTGAGAGGTTTGTCATGTGATTTATGAAGAAAGAAAGAAAGAAAGAAAGAAAATTAAAGAAATATATTTTAAAATGTTAAAATACATATTTATTAGACTACGAAGATACATTATTTGAATAATTTCTAGACGTTTGAAATATTTCATATAACAAATATAATTTTTTTTTAAATGCATTCATGAATATTTTAAATTTAGTTCAAATATTTAAATGTTTTTCAAGAATCACAAAAACAAGTAAATGTTCAAATGTCATATATTATATTTTCTTATTTTCATATTTATCATATATTTATATCATCATTTTTTGACAAATCATTTATTTAAACGACAGAATAAACAGTTTTACTTCCTGTCTGACGTCACATGTGACTAAAAGGGGCGGGGTCTATTTTTAGGCTGATCCAGTAACTGATAACTTTTTTTAATTTAGTTTTTATTTGTTTATTTATATATTGTATAATAAGATTCTAATAAATGACAATGATTTAAACGTTTATTATTAATTATAATTATTTAGTTTGCACAGAAAATATGAAATATGGTTTATTTATTGTAGTATCAGTGTCAGATGATAAACTGTATCAGTTTAAAAACAACAACAAACAAACACAGATGACATAAATAATCACAAAAACAAACAGTTTCATCTTCAGATCAAACACTGAACCAGAACCTGATCCAGAACCAGCTTCAGTTTCCTTTAATGAAGTAGAAAGTTGATCAACAGCTGATCAGAGACCAGTTTTCACTTTGTCCACTAGGAGACAGTAATGAGCTGATTTTATGGTTTGACCTTTGACCTCGTTACACTGGAGTGAAGTGAAGGGTTTTTTGTCCTCAAGTGTCTCAATTTGTCTCCAGTCCTGGTTCAGACTCTGACTATGTTTAAGGACTTTTTTATTTAAGGACTTTTTTATTTAAGGACTTTTTTGTTTAAGGATTTTTTTTTATTTAAGGACTTTTTTTATTTAAGGACTTTTTTATTTAAGGACTTTTTTAATTGTATTACTTTTTTTAAGGACTTTTTTAATTTAATGACTTTTAATTTAAGGACTTTTTTATTTAAAGAGTTTTTAAATTTAAGGACCTTTTTTTTGTTTAAGGACTTTTTTAATTTAAGGACTTTTTTATTTAAGGACCTTTTTTTATTTAAGGACTTCTCAGGACACTGAATGTCTTTTTTAAGGTGTTTTTTTATTTTTTTATTTTATCATTAAAGGACTTAATTTAAGGAATTATTTGTCATTAAATCACATTTTACATATAACTGCTTTCATAATTTAAGGTATTTTTGATTTAAGGAGTTTTACATTTTCATTACTTTAATTTAAGGTATTAGTATTTAAAGGCCTTTTGTCATTTAAGGGTGTTTTTTTTTAACTTTGTTAACATTGAAATACTTTTGCAATTTAAGGTATATTTATTCATAATTAAGGCCTTTTGTCTGTTATTTAAGGCATGTTTTGTTGCTGTGTTAAATTAAAAGTGCTGACTCAGCGTCACGTTTAAAGGGTGAAGTACTTTAAGTAAAAAATAACACACAAAAAAACACACAATTTAACACAAAACCCTGTGAAACGATGTTTAAATCAAGTCAATAGATTTTAAAATTTTAAAACAGTTTCAGAGTTTAGTTTAAAAGTGACTTCAATACTGAAATAATTCAAACAAATGGATTTAAATCACTTTAAAATGTAAATAAAAATAACTTTTGAACAGAATCTTATATCTAATATATAATATATATATATTAGATATAAGAAGTCAAACAAACATGGATGAACGATGAGGTCACGCCTTCAAAGTAAAGCAACAGCTGTAAAATAAAAGTCTCTCCTGTGAGACACTTCCTCAGGGGAGGGGAGGGGGGAGGGGCTTATCTGACACCTAAAAATAACACACACACACACACACACACACACCTCAGTTTGATTGACAGCCACCATGTGTCACATAACTGGAGGAGCAACTGATATCAGTGCTGCCGATTCCCTTAAAAAGCCATCGGCCGCTCTGATGCTATCACGGGCTATTCTGGGACGCCGCCGCCGCCGCTAACCTTCAGCTCCACACAACACAACCAAAATCTAACCAAAACCTAACCAACATCTAACCAACACTTCCACAGAGTGAGGATACAGACATAAAGCAGCATCAGCTGCAGCTGTCAATCACCCGAGCGCTAAAAAATAACCTTTAAATGAGGAGACGCTCACTCACTTGTCAGAGCAGTGATGCCCGTGCTGCCCCGGCGAGGGCGGGCGTCAGCTGACACACCTCGCCTCCGAGTCCACCCGGAAAAAAAAAAGTTTTTTGACAAAATCCAAAGAGGAGAAAGAGCCGAGCCCCGGGGGGGGGGGGGGGGAACTGACGCGCAGCAGCAGCAGCAGGGGAAAAACAAAACTACCAGCCGTGGTTTTGTTGCAGTAGTTGCTCCACCTGACAGACAGCAGCAGTTCCACCAGCCGAGGCGTCCAGGCCCGGGAACGCTGACTCTGCTCAGAGACGGCAGCTGCTCGCAGGGGGGCTTTATACCGCGCTGTGATGTCACGGGGCCACGGGCCGCGCCATTGGCCCGGGGGGGGGGGGGGGGGGGGGGGTCGCTCCTGTGTGGGAGGAGGGGCCAGCAGGGCACCATGGGAGAGGAGGGCAGCCATTTTACGTCCCCCGGTCCCCCCCCCCCCCCCCCCACACCACCCTGTCAACGAGAGACACATCATTTAAGACGTTTAAGTTTGTTTGTTCGTCAGGAAACTGACGTTTGTTAAAACCACTCACTCTCCCACACCAAAGTCCATAGAGTAAACCAGTGATTTTAACATCACAGAGACACAGGAGTTCACAGGAGTTGTTGATCCACTGCTGCCTCCATCACTAACTTACAATGACTTATTCTGTAAAATTCGGCTTTTAAAATATTTAATTTAGACTTAAATCAGTGACACAAAGTGACCACACGAGGCAGCAGAGGACCAGCACTTCAGTTTTCAGATAAAAAACAAAGATATATGTTCTTAAAAGTCTTGAAAAACATTGTGTGTCACTTTATTTCACTGTTGGACAGACTTTTCCAACAGGAAACTGACGTTTGTAAAACCACTCACTCTCCCACACCAAAGTCCATAGAGAAAACCAGTGATTTTAACATCACAGAGACACAGGAGTTCACAGGAGTTGTTGATCCACTGCTGCCTCCATCACTAACTTATGACTTATTTTAATGAATTCGGCTTTAAAAGTATTTAATTTAGACTTAAATCAGTGACACAAAGTGACCACATGAGGCAGCAGTAGACCAGCAGCTCCTGTGTCCCTGTGAGCTAAAATCACTGGTTTTCTCTATGGGCTTTGGTGTGGGAGAGTGAGTGGTTTACAAACATCTGTTTCCTGTTGTTAAAGTGACATAAAGACGTGAAACATGTTCTTAAGACGTCGTAGACTTGAATTGACTTAGATTCAGCAAAGTAAAACCTCAGGAAACTGCAGTTTGTAAACAACTCACTCTCCCACACCAAAGTCCATAGAGAAAACCAGTGATTTTAACATCACAGAGACACAGGAGTTCACAGGAGTTGTTGATCCACTGCTGCCTCCATCACTAACTTACAATGACTGATTTTAATGAATTCGGCTTTTAAATTCCTTCATTTGGATGTAATGTAGTGTCACAAAGTGACCACACGAGGCAGCAGTAGACCAGCAGCTCCTGTGTCCACCGTGAGCTAAAATCACTGGTTTTCTCTATGGGGTTTGGTGTGGGAGAGTGAGTGGTTTACAAACTTGTTATCAGTTAAAAAAAACAAAGATATATGTTCTTAAATGTCTTAAAAAAAACATTGTTTGTCACTTTATTTCACTGTTAGACAGACTTTTCCAACAGGAAACAGAAGTTTGTAAACCACTCACTCTCCCACACCAAAGTCCATAGAGTAAACCAGTGATTTTAACATCACAGAGACACAGGAGTTGTTGATCCACTGCTGCCTCCATCACTAACTTATGACTTATTTTAATGAATTCGGCTTTAAAAGTATTTAATTTAGACTTAAATCAGTGACACAAAGTGACCACATGAGGCAGCAGAGGACCAGCAGCTCCTGTGTCCACCGTGAGCTAAAATCACTGATTTTCTCTATGGGCTTTGGTGTGGGAGAGTGAGTGGTTTTACAAACATCTGTTTCCTGTTGTTAAAGTGACATAAAGACGTGAAACGTGTTCTTAAGACATCGTGGACTTAAATTGACTTGGATTCAGCAAAGTAAAACCTCAGGAAACTGACGTTTGTAAACGACTCACTCTCCCACACCAAAGTCACTCACTCTCCCACACCAAAGTCACTCACTCTCCCACACCAAAGCCCATAGAGAAAACCAGTCATTTTAACATCACAGAGACACAGGAGTTCACAGGAGTTGTTGATCCACTGCTGCCTCCATCACTAACTTACAATGACTGATTTTAATGAATTCGGCTTTTAAAATCTTTAATTTGGATGTACTATAGTGACGCAAAGTGACCACACGAGGCAGCAGTAGACCAGCAGCTCCTGTGTCCACCGTGAGCTAAAATCACTGGTTTTCTCTATGGGCTTTGGTGTGGGAGAGTGAGTGGTTTACAAACATCTGTTTCCTGTTGTTAAAGTGACATAAAGACGTGAAACATGTTCTTAAGACGTCGTAGACTTGAATTGACTTAGATTCAGCAAAGTAAAACCTCAGGAAACTGCAGTTTGTAAACAACTCACTCTCCCACACCAAAGTCCATAGAGAAAACCAGTGATTTTAACATCACAGAGACACAGGAGTTCACAGGAGTTGTTGATCCACTGCTGCCTCCATCACTAACTTACAATGACTGATTTTAGTGAATTCGGCTTTAGAAATATTTCATTTAGACTTAAATCAGTGACACAAAGTGACCACACGAGGCAGCAGTAGACCAGCAGCTCCTGTGTCCACCGTGAGCTAAAATCACTGGTTTTCTCTATGGGCTTTGGTCTGGGAGAGTGAGTGGTTTTACAAACGTCAGTTTCCTGTTGTTAAAGTGAAATAAAACACATTTTATACATTTGTTCTTGTTTAAATCACTTAAATACAGTAATTACGTAGTGGAGCTTTAACAGAACGAACGTGAGTCTCATAAAAACGTGATTTCATAAACTCACCATCTTCGTCTTCAGAGCGTCATCAGGTGTTTCCTGAGGTCATCGAGGTCACGTTCACTCACACATGAACTAACTGATGTAGATTTAACATTAACTGCTTCACTGTTATAGTTTATTTAAACACACTTTAAATGTTTTTAATGTTCAAATTCTGCCTCTTTAGACAAAACAATCATCATTCCAGGACTTGTGTGTGTGGTTTTTTTGTGTTAAAATAACACAACAAAACACACAATTAACACCAAACCCTCTGGAATTTTAGTGAACGATTTAAAAGTGACTTTAACACTGAAATAATGAAAAAAATGAATTTAAATCACTTTAAAATGTAAAGAAAAGAAAAAAAAAACACAATTTTTTATCTTTAAACTTTTTATTCACATAATCAACACTCAGGAATATATAAATATATATATATGTTTATATATATATATATATATATATACATGTATGTATATGTATGTACGTATATGTGTATATAAACATATGTATATATGTATATGTCTCTATGTATGTATGTATGTATATATATACATATACATATATATATATATACATATATATATATATACATATACATTTATGTATGTACGTATATATATATATTCATGCATACATTTATATGTATATACGTATATATATGTGTATATATACATATATATACATACATATACATATATATATACATATACATATATATATACATACATATACATATACATATACATACATATATACATACATATATACATATATACATATACATATATATATACATATACATATATATATACATATATATACATATATATATATACATATACATATATATACATACATATATATATATACATATTTATACATATATATACATATACATATATATACATATTTATACATATATATACATATACATATATATACATATATACATATATATACACACATATACATACATATACATATACATATATATATATATACACATATACATATATATATACATACATATATATACACATATATATATACATACATATATATATATACACATATACATACATATATATATATGCTATAATGTAATGGAAGAAGTGTGTGTGTGTGTGTGTGTGTGTGTGTGTGTGTGTGTGTCCAAACGACCCACAAACTTCACTTTCTCCAGATTAAAAGGTCCAGGTTTTGGACTCGTTCCGCTCCAGGTTTTGGACTCCAGGTTCCGGTCCTTGTGGTGAATGTGAGCCACTAGAGAAGGACGAGGACCAGGAGCCACAGGAGGACGCACAGTGACCCGAACCACGTCGTCCAGTCCTCGCTCATCACGTCAAACACGTCCGACAGCGGCCACCTGTCGCCTGACGACTCTCGCCGAGTCTCCGCCCCCTTCTCGCCGGCCCCGCCCCCCGAGCGCGACGCCCCCGCGAGGAACAGGAAGTGTTTCCCGTCCTCGCAGAGCAGAGCTCGGCCCGGGCCTCCGTCTTTACACCTGGAGCAACCACGATGACAGGAGGTCAGAGGTCACAGAGCCACAGTCAGAACCAGAACCAGAACCAGAACTCAATGTTAATGAATGAACGTGAAGGTAGGGGGCAGCAGAGTGTTAGCAACACAACATTAACGCTACTTAACACAACTTAAAAATAAATGCTAATGATAACGTGACAAGCTAACATTAGTAGCAGCTAACGATCTAACGTGACGTTAGCTTGTTAGCATGATGACTGACTGAAACTCTTAAATAATCTCATAAACGGTGTGTGTTAGCGTGGAACTAGTGTGTGTTAGCGTGGAGCTGGTGTGCGTTAGCGTGGAACTGGTGTGCGTTAGCGTGGAGCTGGTTGTGTGTTAGCGTGGAGCTGGTTGTGTGTTAGCGTGGAACTGGTGTGTGTTAGCATGGAGCTAGTGTGTGTTAGCGTGGAGCTGGTTGTGTGTTAGCGTGGAGCTGGTTGTGTGTTAGCGTGGAGCTGGTTGTGTGTTAGCGTGGAACTGGTGTGTGTTAGCGTGGAACTGGTGTGCGTTAGCGTGGAGCTGGTTGTGTGTTAGCGTGGAGCTGGTTGTGTGTTAGCGTGGAACTGGTGTGTGTTAGCATGGAGCTAGTGTGTGTTAGCGTGGAGCTGGTGTGCGTTAGCGTGGAGCTGGTGTGCGTTAGCGTGGAGCTGGTTGTGTGTTAGCGTGGAGCTGGTTGTGTGTTAGCGTGGAACTGGTGTGTGTTAGCATGGAGCTAGTGTGTGTTAGCGTGGAGCTGGTTGTATGCTACCCACCAGGTGAGCGTGGGCTCTGGGTGTCTCGTCACCTCCACCTCTAGCGTCACCGGAGAGCCCTCCATGACGGTGGCTCTCGACAGGGGCCTGGTGAAGCAAGAGGGGCCGGCTTTAGAGGCGTTTCCCTGGGGAGGAGGCGCAGGAATGGGAGGCCCTTGGATCTGAGGAGTGAGTCTGATCTCCTCTCGGATGGACAGGGGCAAACAAATGTCTGGGTCTTGGTCTGAAGTTAGTAGATGAGATGGAGATGGAGATGGAGATGGAGAGGGAGGGGGAGGGGTTGTGACATGCGGGTTAGCTTGCTGAGCTAAAGCGTTGGTGTGCTCCGAGGCCTCGGAGGTCATGCCAGGGTCATGCACACAGGTGGAGGTCACAGGATCATGATGGGAGTGAAGGGTCTGGTGGATCTGTTCACTGCTGGTGATGGTTCTTCTGACGCTGCTCGGTTCTGGAGGATCTTGGCCGTGGATGCTGCCACCACAGGAGATGGATCGAGAAGATACGCTACTCTGTGGAGGGTTCCTCATGTTCTCTGAAGACGAGGACAGGTGGTCCACTGTGGGTGT
The DNA here is from genome assembly GCF_963457635.1 of Microchirus variegatus. Lineage (NCBI taxonomy): Eukaryota > Metazoa > Chordata > Actinopteri > Pleuronectiformes > Soleidae > Microchirus > Microchirus variegatus. Next base: position 1,567,541 of record NC_139821.1, read on the forward strand.
GTCCTCGCTGGTCCATGAAGAAGGTTCTCTCTGATCAAGACCACTCCTACAGTCGGTGAAGGACTGACCGTCTTGAGTCAGGGTTGTGCTGGTTTTCAAGGACACGAGGAGCCCAGAATCTTGCAGAAGATTGACAACGTTGTGGGGAGCAGATCCTCTGGTCTTTACAAAAGTCTTAGTCTGGGATGAAGGTCTTTCATGGTCTGATGGGGAGGTTTGAACCTTAAAGGTCTGATGGGTGTCTGGACTGCAGAATCTTTGGTCTTGACAAACAGTCAAGGTTTGTGATGGGGCCTTTAAGGTTTGGACTAGACCATGAGTGGACCTGGGAGGGATGTGGATCTGACCGAGTGCTTCGATGGAGACCTTCATGGCGCCATTAGCCTGGTTACCTTGAATCATCTCAGGCTCCGTTTCCGGCAAAACCTGGTCTTTGTTGGAACTGCGACCTGTAGCGTTAGCCTTGCGAAGTGGGTCTGGTTCAGCGCCGGTCAGGGATCGGTCGGCCGAACTGGACTCTGATCTGAACCTGGAACACACAAGACAGGAAAGAACTAGTCTGAAATCCACGGACAAACCTGGAGCCACATCCCTGATGAGGGATCTTCACGGTCCTGAACAGACCTGACAGGTGGAGTTGGACGACCCTCCGTCCAGCAGGACTCTCCGTGTTGTTGGACAGCAGCAGCAGAACCAGACCCGCCCGGCTCCGACTGGACCTGGTTCTGTCGGTTGCCGTGGAAACTAAAACAAAAGCCGTCCTCGACGTCCGACTGGATCGTCCCGGACTCTGGCGTCTCCGCCAGCGGCGGCAGCGAGATGTCGTCGGGCGACGGGCACTCGTACTCGTCGGCGAAGAACAAATCCTCTGACAAACAAAGCTCCGCCTCCAACGGGTCGCCTCCTGATGCAACCTGGGTAAAATAATAAATAAGTAAATAAATAAGAGACGCTGAAGTGATCACTACCAGAGTCTCGTAGATTTCCTTGGCCTGATTGTGTCTCTGAGGGTCAGAGGACGAACTGACCGTTCTGTCTGTGTCCACCAGGGGGAAGGAGGCGCTGCAGGAGGAGGTGAACCTGAAACCAGATCGAATCCCTGTTAGGAGGAGTTTGCAAACCACTCACTCTCCCGCACCAAAGTCCAGAGAGATTTAACAACCTGTTCCCTGACACCGGCGTCTCTCGGTCAAACTCCCGACTGCGGCTCTTCTGGAGCGGAGGCTTCCGATTGGTCGGCCTCTTCACGGGAACCTCCCTCCCATCATGCTCGGCGGTCAGCTCGGGGGTGTGGCCTGTCTCCTTCAGTTCATGCTGAGGGAGCAGAGGAGTAAGAGAAACGTCACCTCATTTTAGTTTTTCATGTTAATCCACACATGATGTGATGACCGTTACCATGTCGACAGCCTCCTGTGAGCTGATGTTCTCACTCTGCTCCTCCTCCTCCTCCTTCTTCTTCTTCTTCCTGTTTTCCTTCATCTTGTTCTCTTTCTCCGCGTTTACGTCTTTCTCCGCGTCGTTTTGTAACTGAAAAACACAACGAGGAGCAGAACGTTCGCAAACTTTCCAGGATTTCGAGGACCTGCGAGAGGCGGGTTCACGTTCACCTTCAGTTTGACCTCCAGCTTCATCAGGTCGTCGCTCAGCTCTTTGATGGACGCCACCATCTCTGAGTGTTTGCTGACCGTCTTCTCCGTGAACCTCCGCCCCTCCTCCGCCCCTGAAACACACACACACACACACATTACATACAGATGTGTGTAGCTAGCTAGCTAAGGGGTCGTACCTATGTTCCGCGGGTCCTATGTTCCCTGGGTCCTATGTTCCCCGAGTCCTATGTTCCCCGATCGGGCTAGGGCTAGGGTTAGTGTTAGGGTCTTATGTTCTCCGGGTCCTATGTTCCCCGCTTTCTATGGAAGCGGATTAGGGTTAGGGTTAGGATCCTATGTTCCCCGGGTCCTATGTTCCCCGGGTCCTATGTTCCCTGGGTCCTATGTTCACCGGGTACTATGTTCCCCTCTTTGTATGTGACCAGGGAACATAGGACCCTTTCTCTAAAAAAGGGTTCCCGGTTTTCACCCAAAAGGACCCGGGGAACATAGGACCCTAACCCTAACCCTAACCCTCACCTGGAGCTGCACACCCAGGCTTCCACAAAGTTGGGAACATAGGACCTTTTTTGGGAAAAACGGGGAACATCTGACCTTTTTTTTAAAAGAAAAAAGGGTCCGATTTTCCTCCCCGATCGGGGTACATAGGACCCGGGGAACATAGGTTACAGTCCCCTAGCTAGCGGCTAAATCTGCTGAAACTCCGCCCACCGTGCAGCCGGACGGCGAGCTCCGTCATCTGACCGATCCTCTCCTCCTGCTGAGGAACCGTGGGCCACACAAACTTCTCAAACTGTCGGTAAAGAACGGCCACCGCCTCCGTGCTGCGACACTCGGACGAGAACTTGCCCACGCGAGCGATGGTGGCGCTCGCCTCCTCGCACCAGAACTGATACTGTGGACGGGAAGAAGAAGAAGGAAGCGCCGCGTGAACGTGACGACCTCCGACGTGATCACGCGTGAACTGACGGCGTGGAGCGACAGCTCACCTCCTCCATGGCCTCCTGCAGCCTGCAGCTCATGTCCAGGGTTTTCTGGTGTTCGCGGACGCTTCGCTCAAACTCGGCCATCTGCCTCTGCAGCTGGTTCACCGCGTCGTCCACCTCCCGGGCCACGCCCCCCTCCTTGACCTCCGACCCCAGCCGCGCCATCACGCCCTGAAGTCGCTTCCTGAGAACCTGCAGCTTGTCCTCGTTCATCTCCACCTGCTGCAGCTGGTTCCTCGCGGCCTTCAGGTTCCTGCCTCGGTCGTTCCTCTTCAGGTAGTTAAACTTCAGGTTGCTGAACCTCTTCTTCAGCTCCTTAAAGGAGTCGCGCAGCTGAGAAAGAGACCAAACAGGAAGTCAGTCAGCGGAGAACTGGAAAACACAGAAGAAGAAAAAGAAGAAGAAGGTTCAGGGTCCACAGAGGATGGACCCGACTGATTTTTGGCGTGGCAGACATGTTGTAAATTTAACATTTCTCTGGTCATAAAGTTGTATGAAGTGATTTTTTGGAAAGTATCAAATTAGCTCAGCGCTAGCTCATGGTCATCAGATTCCAGCACTAAAGCCATGCTAATGCTACCAACACCATTGAAACCATTATTCATCTTATTTACATCTTAGGTCAGAGCTGTGTTAGCTGATCTTTAGCTGATCTTTAGCCGAACTTTAGCTTATCTTTAGCCGAGCTTCAGCGGAGCTTTAGCTGAACTTTAGCCGAACTTTAGCCAAGCTTTAGCTGAGCTTCAGCTGAACTTTAGCTGATTATTAGCCGAGCTTCAGCTGAACTTTAGCTGATTATTAGCCGAGCTTCAGCTGATCTTTAGCTGATCTTTAGCCGAGCTTCAGCTGAACTTTAGCCGAACTTTAGCTGATCTTTAGCCTAACTTTAGCTGATCTTTTGCCAAGCTTCAGCTGAACTTTAGCTGATCTTTAGCCGATCTTTAGCCGAGCTTTAGCCTAGCTTCAACCGATCTTTAGTTAAGTTTTAGCCGAGCTTCAACTGAACTTTAGCTAAGTTTTAGCTGATCATTAGCCGAGCTTCAGCACGGCGTCGGCGCAGCTGCATGTGGTCTCTGCAGAGGGAGTTATATTTAGAGCAGGAGGTTCTAAATCCAGTGGGACATTTGTGGACGGTGTCAGGTGACTGATCTGTCAGCTAAAGACAGCTGAGAGACGCAGGCAGACACAGTGGGGTGTGAGGTCAGAGGGGGCGGGGCCTCACCTCAGAGGAGGCGGGGCCTCAGACCCCCGGGTCGTCGGGGGGAAACCCGGGACAAGGGGCCAGAGAGAAAGAGGATAGTGAAAGTAGCAAAGGTTACCCAAATGTAGCAGGGTAAAACAGGAAGTAGGGACACCCTATGACAGGAAGTACAGAAGATGATTGAGAAAGACCTCAGAAGAACCCTGCAGAGACAGGAACGTCTGAAGAACTCTTTCAGGAGTAGAATAAAGATAACTGTGGTGGTCTGAGTGTTTTGTTTACAGACTCAGTGGAGTTCAGCTGCTGGATGATGATGATCTGACGATCAGAACCAGATCCTGACATCAGGTCAGGTCTTAAACGGTCCGGTGACTCAGCACAAACACGCTCCTGTGAGCAGGAACAGTTAATCCTTAATCCCTGTTCACGTCTGTGAAGATCCTGAGTCGTCCTGACGAACAACAAACACCCGACACTGAATCTACTGCTGCAGCAGCTGTGAGGGTCAAAGGTCACCATGATCCTCAGGCCCTGGACGAGCGCAGAAAACGTGTAAAAATATTGATCAGCGTTTGACAAAAAGCAGAAATCTACAGCTATAAAATCTAAATTAATCCAGATTATCGTGATGCTAAGTTAAAACAAAATGGCTGCTTTTTCTTCAGAGCTGGATGTGTGAGTCTCTGAAGTCCAGGATTTTCATATGCTGTTGACACGCAGCACCAGGTGCATGATGGGAAATACCCACCACCTTTATTTAGCCTCTGCAGCAGCTGCTGCAGTTCAGTGACTCAGCACAGAAACCAGTGACGACACACTTTCACCTGCAGGGGGCGCTAACGTCTTATCACACGACATCTTTGACCGGAGCAGAAAATAATAAACTATATAACAAATTAAATTAAACAACAGAAACATTATAAATCTGTTGTTGCTAAGCTAACAGCTAACGTTGTTGTTTTCCAGTTGTTAGCAACATCACGTTAGCTCGTGTGACCTCACCTGGATGATGTCATCGTTGAGGAGGCGGAGCATCTCCTCGCGACGAGCGGCTTCGTTCAGCCACGACGCGCAGTCGCACTCGAGAGACACAAGGCGGCGCTGCAGCAGGTCCACGCTGAAACCTGACACCTGAGACCAGAACCAGGACTGATACAGTGTGTGTGTGTGTGTGTGTACATACAGTGTGTGTGTGTGTGTGTGTGTGTGTACCTACAGTGTGTGTGTGTGTGTGTGTGTGTGTGTGTGTGTGTGTGTGTGTGTGTGTGTGTGTGTGTGTGTGTGTGTGTGTGTGTTTGTGTGTGTACATACAGTGTGTGCAGCAGCAGCACAGATGTCCGTCTTCAGCGTTGAAACCTTCTCAAACAGACTCTGGATCAGCTCTTGTTCTCCGCTGACTCGACTCAGCTCGGCTGCCGGCTGAGAGCGTAACAGCGCCTCCAGCTGGACACAGAGGGAAACAGCGTCAGTGACTCCGCCCCCACCTTTCTTCATACCCGTCAGACTGAAGTGGACCGACCTGTTGGACGGCGAGGTGGAAGCTGCTCGTCAGGTCCAGGATCAGCTCACTCTGCTCGATCTTCTTCTTCACCTTCTCATGGAGCTTCAGCAGCTCCTCCACCTCCTCCTTCACCTCCTCCTTCACCTCCTCCTCCACCTCCACCTCCACTCTCACAGTCTCCCAGCTCTTCTTCATGTCGTCCACCTCTGTGTCCAGTTGCTGGACAGAAGAAGACAGTGGATCTGATCATTGTGGAGAAAAAGTCCTGACAAACATCAAGTGAAGACCACTTCATAGTCCCAGACCCTGAAGTCCAAACCAGGAATCCTCACAGTCCCCTGTTTTCCCATAAAACCCAACGATTCTGACCGTCATAATCCCCAGTAGACCCAAAGATCTGGACTCACAGTGAAATGAGGTCTGGCCAGTTTGAAGCGCTCCATCAGCCTGGAGGTCTGAACGTCTGAACCCAGGTCCACCGAGGTGCACGAGTCCAGCAGCTCAGAGACAGAGGACAAGTCCTGCAGGTTCTGAAGACACAGAGTCCAGTCAGTGGTCATGTGGTTCAGGAGGACACTGTTGTCCTCAGTGCAGCTGCTAACCTTGAGCAGTCTGTCCTGGAACCTCCTGTAGACCTTCACGTCCTCCTGGTGCCTCCACAGCTCCTTCACTTCCTGTTCGGTTCTGTTGAGCTTGTCCATCGTCTGCTGGACCACGGACACCAGAGACTGCAGGTCCAGACCTGATCCCAGCACCTGAAACACACAGTGACCTTCGATCGTCCAAAGATCTCAGCTTCTTCTCATCACATCATAAACATGGACTCCTGATGTTACCGTGACGATGGTTTGGACGCAGTTGTTTCCCAGTTCCTGAGCAGTGAGGAGCTTCTGGAGCATGATGTCAACGTGCTCCTCCTTGATGTTCTCCTCTGACCTCCTCCTCCTCCTCCTGAAGCTCCCTCTCAGTTCCTCCATCTCCTCGTCCACCTGGAAAACAACAGCACCGCCAGGATTGAATCTGAGAAATTTGAGATGTTGAACTTCAGAGACCTGAGGAGAACCTGACCTGCCGGACCGTCCTGAGGAAGGAGACATACGGCCGCAGCAGCCGCAGGTTGGACTCGATCTTCTGGTCCAGACTCTCCAGATCCTTCAGAACCACATCAGCTCGAGCGGCCAGGTCAGGACTCAGAGTTCTAGTTGGTTCTGCCGTTCCACCCGTCTTCAGCTGCCAAGTCAGGGTCTTCAGGACGGACGGCGGTCCACTGTCCACGTCACTGTGAGGACAGGGACCAGGTCTGGAGGACAGGCCTGTGGGTGGAGCTCCGACCTGATCCAGGATCTGCTTCAGGGTCTCTGCGTCATGACGAGCGGACTGGAGACACGAGAGAAAACACAGATCCAGAGACGACGAGGTGTGTGTGTGTGGGTGTGTGTGTGTGTGTGTGTGTGTGTGTACCTCAGCCTGTGTGCACAGCTTCATGTGTGTGTTCAAAGCGTCTTCTGCGTCACAGAGTCGTCGTCCTGCGTCTGAACAGTTCGACAACACACTGCTGCTCTGCTGCACACAGCTACACACCTGCAACACACACACACACACATTCTTGTACTTGCTGCATACTGAGGACCAGCATTTCCACTTTATAAATCAACACAATTACAAATATCTACTTCATGAATGACATCTACAAAGAACTACGGTTTGCAGTACCATAAAATGTCTGCAGGTGGAGCCCCAGAGCAAAAAGGGCTGGAAAACTTTTTCGATTTTATTTTACTTTTTAAATTTTTGGTCCAACATTTTACAAAAACGTCATACTATACTATGTCTTCCAAAATTCGAAAAAAAATTTGACCCAAAATTTAAAAAAGAAAATTGACCCAAAATTTGTAACAATTTTTTTAACCAAAATTTGAAAAAAAAAATTTGATCCAAAATATTTGGTCCAACATTTGACAAAAACGTCATTCTATACTATGTCGTCCAAAACTTGAGAAAAAAATTTGACCCAAAATTTTTGGTCCAAAATTTGAAAAAAAAAATTTGGTCCAAAATTCAAAAAAATTATTTTGGTCCAAAATTTAAAAAAAAATTTTTGGTCCAAAATTTGAAAAAAAAAATTTGGTCCAAAATTTGAAAAAAAAAAAATTTGGTCCAAAATGTAAAAAAATAATTTTGGTCCAAAATTTGAAAAAAAAAATTTGGTCCAAAATTTGAAAAAAAAAAAATTTGGTCCAAAATTTAAAAAAATACTTTTGGTCCAAGATTTGAAAAAAAAAATTTGGTCCAAAATTTGAAAAAAAAAAAATTTGGTCCAAAATTTAAAAAAATAATTTTGGTGCAAAATTTGAAAAAAAAAATTTGCTCCAAAATTTGAAAAAAAAAAATTGATCCAAAATTTGAAAAAAAAAAATTGGGTCCAAAATTGGGTCCAAAATATGAAAAAAAAATGATGGTCCAATCACTCATACTGGTCCCCAGTATGCACACGCACACACACACACGGTGAGTGTGTACCAGCTTCTTCTTTTTACGTCATTTATAAGAATTAAAAAATGAAAAACGTCACCTTGTCTATGAGGAGTTCACAGGAGGTCAACAGCTGCTGCTGATTGGCCGGGAGGACTTTGTGGGCGTGGCTTTCTCCATCAAACGCCTCCTGCACCTTTAATCTACCAAAGAAGAAGAAGAGACAGAAACTGTGGCTCCTCCCCACGTTTAAACATGTGTGACAGTAGGGCGTCGGCCTACCTGGTGGTTCTGTCTGATCCAGATCCTGATCCTGATCCTGATCCAGATCCAGGCTTTAGATCAGTTTCAGACAGCAGGTCTTTGCGCTCTGTCATCCTCTCAGATCTGGGTCTGGACTCAAAGGTTCTGGTCTCCTCTGAAGTGGCTCTAGTCTGCAGGTCTGACCTGGATCCAGACAGCAGGTTTCTGAGCTTTCCTGATGCGGATCCAGGATTCGTATCTGACCTGGATTCAGGAGGATCACCACAATCGTGGACCTGCACAATCTCCTCTGAACTGGATTCAGACTCTTGGTCTTTGTTTTTCGCAGATATTGATCTGATCTCGACATCTTTGGTTTGTTGTGGTCTCGGTCTGGGCATCTGGTCTAATCCAGATTCTGGCTCCATGTTTCTGGACTGCTCTGTTCCAGATTCAGACTTCGTATCCGATGTGGACTCAGGCTGCAGGTAACTGGTCTCCTGTGGTCTGGAACCAGGCATCAAACCGGAAGTGGGTCTAAATTGAGATGTCTGGTTTAATCTTAATCTGGATTGCAGGTTTCTGATCCTCTCTGATCTGGATCCAGGCTGCTGATCCGTGGACTTTTTTGAGAAGGATCCAGGTTTCATATCTGACTTAGATTCAGGGTCTGGATCTGACTCGGACCCTAAATGGAGCTCCAGACTCTCTTCTAAACTGGGTTCAGACTGCAGGTCTTTGCTTTTCTGGTTCAATCTGGATTCTGTCTGCCTGTTTCTGGACTCGGATTTCATATCTGATGAGGAACCAGGTCTCAGACCTGAAATGGATGCAGACTGACCGTCACAGGTCTGCAATGATTTGGAATCTGAATTCAGGTCTAATCTGAACCTGGACTGCAGGTTTCTGAACTTCACTGTCTTAAATCCAGATGGAACGTCTGTTCTGGATTCAGGATTCAGGTCTCTGGTTTGCTGTGATCTAGATCCGGACTTCACGTTGGGTTTTACTGTCGTCTTCTGTACGACAGGTCCAGGCCTCACATCTGCTCTGGATCCAGATCCAAGGTCCCTGGGTTTTTCAGTTTTGGAATCTGACTGCAGGTCAACACTCGATGTGGACTCAGGTGACAGGTTCTGGTCCAGGATGGGGGTCCAGACCTGGGTTGAGGGAGTTAAAAGGTTTCAGGAAGAACTTAACCATCCATCCTCTGTGTGCTGAAGCTCCAGAACCAGATTCTCTTACCTCAGGTCTGGACTCGTGGTCTTCCTTCAGGACCTGGTCCTGCAGCTGTTGGAGCTTCAGTCTGAAGACCTGGTCCAGGGTCCTCCTCCGGTCCTGCAGCGTCTCCACCAGCTCCTCCAGCTTAAGCACCGCCCCCCGACTGCCCTGGGAACTCTGGGAAGACGACGCAGCGAGACGTTTAAACCGCGCTAGGTCCTGGTTTATGTTTCGACGTTGAGTCTGTTTCACCTCGTCTTCAGGTTCCCAGTCCTGGTCCTGCAGTACCTCCCCTCTCCTCTGGAGGGCCTCTGTCCTCTGCAGCTGCCGGAGCTTCTGCAGCAGGACGCTGCTGCTGCTCAGAACCTTCATGGATTTAAGCAGAAGATCTGGACACAAACACGTCGTTAACGTGACATCAGCCTGGTTTAAATCACACAATGAAGCTGTTACCTCACCTCTCCTCATGGTGGCGCTGGTGAGCTGCAGCTCAGTCAGTCTGTCGGCGTCTGCGCTGATGTGAAAACTCTCTGCTCCGTCCAAACTGACGACAAACTGCAGACACACAGAGTTAACGAGATCAGATTAACCTGCAGCAGTTAATCTGGTTAACCTGTGGGACTGAGTTTAATAAGAGAAGCAGCAGGTGGCGCCAAAGTCCACATGAGCACAGAAGAAGGGAAAGAAGAGTGAGACGTCTGTTCGCTCACACAATCTTTGTCAGAGTCAAAAACCCAGTTTAAATTTACTGGTTTGGCTTGTTATAAACTGTAAATAAACCCAGTTTAAACCAGTTTAAGTTGGTTTAAACCCAGGTTAAATCACTATAACCCCAGTTTAAGTTGGTTTAAACCCAGGTTAAATCACTATAACCCCAGTTTAAGTTGGTTTAAACCCAGGTTAAATCACTATAACCCCAGTTTTAACCAGTTTGTTGGTTTAAACCGAGGTTAAATCACTATAACCCCAGTTTAAACCAGTTTAAGTTGGTTTAAACCCAGGTTAAATCACTATAACCCCAGTTTAAGTTGGTTTAAACCCAGGTTAAATCACTATAACCCCAGTTTAAGTTGGTTTAAACCCAGGTTAAATCAATATAAACCCAGTTTTAACCAGTTTAAGTTAGTTTAAACCCAGGTTAAATCACTATAAACCCATTTTAACCAGTTTAAGTTGATTTAAACTCAGGTCAAATCACTATAACCCCAGTTTTAACCAGTTTGTTGGTTTAAACTCAGGTTAAATCACTATAACCCCAGTTTAAGTTGGTTTAAACCCAGGTTAAATCAATATAAACCCAGTTTTAACCAGTTTAAGTTAGTTTAAACCCAGGTTAAATCACTATAAACCCATTTTAACCAGTTTAAGTTGATTTAAACTCAGGTCAAATCACTATAACCCCAGTTTTAACCAGTTTGTTGGTTTAAACCCAGGTTAAATCACTATAACCCCAGTTTAAACCAGTTTAATTTGGTTTAAACCCAGGTTAAATCACTATAACCCCAGTTTTAACCAGTTTAAATCACTATAATCCCAGGTTAAATCACTATAAACCCAGGTTAAATCACTGTAAACCCAGGTTAAATCACTGTAAACCCAGTTTAAACCAGTTTAAGTTGGTTTAAACCCAGGTTAAATCACTATAAACCCAGGTTAAATCACTGTAAACCCAGTTTAAACCAGTTTAAGTTGGTTTAAACCCGGGTTAAATCACTGTAAACACAGTTTAAACCAGTTTAAGTTGGTTAAACCCAGGTTAAATCACTATAAACCCAGTTTAAACCAGTTTAAGTTGGTTAAACCCAGGTTAAATCACAATAAACACAGTAAAGTACCTCCAGAGCTCTGCAGTAAAAGTCTGAAGCTAACATGAGGACTTCCTGTCGTCTGTGGAGCAGATGAAGGAGCAGAGACCATCCTTCAGCCAGAGAAGCTTTCATGGCTTTGTGCACCTCCTCCTTCTCCTGCTCCTCCTTCCTGCACCTCCTCCTCCTCTGCTCCGTCAGTCGGCCATTTTCCACCACCGCCAGCACCTCCCTCTCATGTTTCTGCAACACACACACAGTGTAAACGCAGTGTTTCATGTTGACCTCCAGAGGTCACTCACTCAGTGTGTGTGTGTGTGTGCTTGTGTGTGTGTGTGTGTGTGTGTGTGTGTGTGGTCATGTGATCGACCTGGAGTTTGTCCTTCAGCTGCTGCAGCTCCTGGATCAGGGTCCGGTTCTGGTCCTGGTCTGAACCCACCTCACAGAGACCGGGCTGGACCTGGACCAGCTGGAGGTGGACCAGAGAGCCGCTCTGCACACACACACACACACACACACACACACACACAGTGACTGCATGTATCTGCACATGTGAGGCAACATTCCTCAGCAAGATACTGTATCTGTGACATGTCACACACACTCACACACACACACACACACACAAACACACACACACACACACACACACACACACACACAGTCTCAGCCTTTTCTAAAGTGTCAAAGCTAACGCAGCTAGCAAAAACAAACACAACAAACATAAAAAGAAAACACAACTCAAAGATGCTAACTGTGCCTTAGCTTCAGGTTTAGTGAGATGTTAGCGGCTAACACCTCATTAACACAAGTTAAAGATGGACGCAGAGGCTAACGCTAATTTTAGCAGGGACACGAGGGGGAAAAGAAACCTAATTTTAGCCACTTAATTAAAGAATTAGCTCATAAAATATATGTCAGTTTAAGTCTACGACGTCTTAAGAACATGTTTACGTCTTTATTTCACTGTTAGACAGACTTTAACAACAGGAAAATGATTTTCTCTATGGGGTTTGGTGTGGGAGAGTGAGTGGTTTACAAACTTCAGTTTCCTGTTGTTAAAGTCTGTCTAACAGTGAAATAAAGACGTGATCGTGTTCTTAAGACGTCGTAGACTTAAACTGACGTAGATTTAATGACACAAGTCTTTCGTTAAACGGCTAAAATCAGCTTTTAACTTGCGTTCTCCGTGTCTCGGGCTGGTTCTCAGCTGCAGGGGGCGCTCTCAGCACAGTCATCAGTGTCTGTTGTTGACGTACCTGCAGGACAGAGACGACCAGCTGTGATTGGCCGGCCTGGACGGCGATGGTGCTGATGGTGGTGAAAGATGGAGGACACTTCATGTTGTTCTTCTTCTTCTTCTCGTCAGCGTCCTCTCATGACCCCGATGTTCTTCTTCTATTGTTGTTGTTGTTGTTGTTGTTGTTTATGACAACAATCCTGCAGTTTCTTCTTATATTGCTCTTTATTTTATTAGCGTTTCAGGGTTTAGTTTCCAGGTGAGTCCACGTGACGGCTCCACCTCCTCTGCAGAACATCAGGACGACACATGAAGACAACATCAAAACACTGTTCTAGTCTTTTAAAACCAAGTTTGAAAAACCACCATGACGTAAAACAGGGCTCTTAAACTAACTTTTGAGGAAAAAGACGTGTAAATAATCATATTTATGATGCTATTTCCCATAATTTCACATTAAAAGTGATCGTTTTGACATGGAACGGGGAAAAAAAGTTGACTATATAAACGTATTTATGATGCAAATTTAATATAGTAATAAACTAGAGGGGTGATAGTCGACGACTACTAATGCTCCATGCGGCCACATTTTTATGCCAATTTTAAAGCAAAATTTGCATAGGCAATGAAGGCAGCGGTGACCTTGGAAAGTAGGTCAAGGTCACCCATCGTCGAATTTATCCAAGATACTTGTAAGAGGCGTGGACAGTGGCAGTTTGACATCAACATGTCGAATATTTGTCAAGTTATCGCTTCGAGAAGTTCGTAAAGTGCCGTTTACACGTTTCTCACAGTTCCGCCGCAAAAAAAACACGCGTAAAAATCACGAAAAATTCAACGAACGCCATATGCTCCGCGTCGCTCGTCGAGCGCGGAGCATAAAAACATACGTAAATAACTCATTCGGAGCTGCAACTAAGGATTATTTTTGCAATCGATGAATCGTTTGTTCCATAAAATGATGAAAAAAAACAAAAATGATTCCGTTTTAACGATTTATTTGTTAAATATTCGCATTTAAAGGCGCCATATGTAAGAATGTGGCCAAAAACGGTTACTACACTCAAATTCAAAACACCGCGGTCTTTTCAGGTTTTCGTTTTCTGACGTAAACTGGTTCAACCCGTGGTTGCTCGGCAGCTGAGACTCTACCGGCTGCAATGATCGGTAGACGGCGGTAGGTGGCGCCACCTGACGCCAAAAACACGATTTCAAAACATAAACATGATTTGCAGTCTGCAAAAATATATTGATTTAAACGCAAATATTTTGTTCGTACTGTTGTTGTTGCTGAGTTCAGTTTGTTATATGAACATTATTCCTGAGTCTAATTCACCTTTAAGAAGCTAAAACAGTCAGAAATCGTGTTTTAAACATGAAGTTTCAGCTCTAAACTCAGTACAAGTTGATATTAAGTGACGTAGAAACTTAAGCTAACGTTAGCTTTTGTTAAAATCTGTTTTTCCTGCTGTTTTCACTGAGCATGTTTGTTTTTACAGTCTAAAAAAGACCCTGAACTGTCCCTTTAACACGAATCAGTGATTTAAATAAATATCAGAGTGTGTGCAGAGAGTAAAGAAGAGTTTATTTTACCTGAGCCGGAGTTTCAGTCGATCACAGAGTTTCTGCTGCTGCGTCTGAAGCCGACAGAGAGCAGAGCTGACGGAGAGGAGGTAAAAATAGACGACATGTTTCCAGTGAGATTATCAGTCAGCTGAAGCTGTCGTCCGTAAACAAACACTCTCTCTCTCTCTGTGTGTGTGTGTGTGTGTGTGGGTGTGTGTCACAACTTTATCGACAAAACACAGGTGAACAAACGGAAACATCCGTCGCACGCAAACAACGGCAACAAGCGGCGATAACGCAGTATTATTCACGGTATTATTCATATTATACACAAAAAGAACACGTTTCACATTAGCTTGAATTTGACGTACTGTACCTTTAAAGCGTGAAGAACACGACGCCTGCACGACGTCCTCCTCATCGTTGCGTTGCATTTGTAGTCGAAATTCTTCGTACATGTAGAACTGTCCCGAGTTTTAACCACGGACATGTTTCTACGATGTTTGTGAGTGAAATACCGCGTAGAACACGTTAGCTATTGCTAACGCTAGCTAGCCCCTAAGGTTAATTTGCGTACACTTGTTTTTTTTCTCCGACTTCTAGAACTAGAATGCAGACTGATAAAGACCAGCTAAGACCAGTTCACACCAGTTTCAACTGGTCCAAACTGGTGTAGACCAGTTCAGCACAGCAGATTGGTTCAGACCAGTCCAGATTGGTTCAGAATGGTTCAGACCAGTTCAGATTGGTTCAGATTGGTTCAGATAGAATCAGACCAGTCCAGATTGGTTCAGACCAGTTCAGATTGGTTCAGATAGATTCAGACCAGTCCAGATTGGTTCAGACCAGTCCAGATTGGTTCAGGCCAGTCCAGATTGGTTCAGGCCAGTCCAGATCGGTTCAGATAGATTCAGACCAGTCCAGATTGGTTCAGACCAGTCCAGATTGGTTCAGGCCAGTCCAGATTGGTTCAGGCCAGTCCAGATCGGTTCAGATAGATTCAGACCAGTCCAGATTGGTTCAGACCAGTTCAGACTGGTTCAGACCAGTCCAGATTGGTTCAGACCAGTTCAGATTGGTTCAAATAAATTGATTCAGACCAATCCAGATTGGTTCAGTCCAGTCCAGATCAGTTCAGACTGGTTCAAATTGGTTCAGACCAGTACAGACCAGTCCAGATGGGTGGCGAAAAAAGACGTCACATGACATATTTGTTAGCTAATAAACATTTTAATTTGCTAACTGACTTCTGAACTAGCTACTCAGGCTAATTTAGCATGTTAGCTTAACAAAGGTGTTTACAGACCGACGTTAGCGAGGACGAGCATCATCTCAGTTTTTAATCTCCGTCACTCGACTTGAACTCGTGATTAGTGACCCCCCTCCCACAGGCCACAGGTGGTATTACACCCAAAAAGCGACAAACAAAAAGTGATTTTGAATAAAAAAATACTTTATTAAAATTTACACAAACGCACGTGTGACCTGTGAGTCTTCTCTCAGACTGAAGGATCATGGGAAACATATTTGCACGTCAACAATAAAGAGAGAAATATAAATAACATCAGTAACAGATGAGTGAATTCATGTTTGTGAACCAATAAATAACAAAAGTGACCAAAAGTGTCTGTTGGTTCGAAGCTTTACCTAAGACGTTACTATTGGCTGAGGGACATCCTTAGCTCCTCCTCCCTCAGGCTGCGGTCCAGTCGCCCCGCCTCCGCCTCCAGGACGGACGGGATTGGACGGTGAGAGACGACGGCCAGCGAATCTCTGAGCTCGTGTCGGAGCGACAGCAGCCGCTCGCTGTTCCTGGTCGACTGCTCGATAAACTCCGCCCTCTGCTGCTGGTCTGCAGCCAATAGGAGTCGCAGCTGACTGACCTGAGGAGGAGGAGGGGGGCGGAGACAACATCAGCATCGTCATTGTCATCGTCACCATGGCAACTAAAAAAAACACCTCAGACTGTTTCCTGAGTGTTGAAGCTCACCTGGTCCTCCAGCTCCATCACTCTGCTCCTCAGGTGTTCTTCTTCTGTGGTGTCCATCAGCACCTGCACACACACACACACACACACACACACACACACTCTCATGACGTCCATCTTCATCTTCATCATCATCATCATCATCATCATCATCATCAACGCGTTGAATTTAAAATCTGACCAGAGATCTGCTGCTGTCCATCATCTGCTGCCTGAGCTTCAGCCGCTCCTTCTCCACCTGAAACATCATCAACTGTGAGTGTGTGTGTGTGTGTGTGTGTGTGTGTGTGATTGTATGTGTGTGTGTGTGAGTGTGAGAGTGTGTGAGAGTGTGTGAGAGTGTGAGTGTGTGTGTGTGTGAGTGTGTGTGATTGTATGTGTGTATGTGTGAGTGTGTGTGTGTGTGAGAGTGCGTGTGTGTGTGTATGTGTGTGTGTGTGTGAGTGTGTGTGTGTGTGTGAGTGTGTGTGAGAGTGTGTATGTGTGTGTGAGTGTGTGTGATTGTATGTGTGTATGTGTGTGTGTGTGTGTGTGACTGTGTGTGAGAGTGTGTGTGTGTGTATGTGTGTGTGAGTGTGATTGTATGTGTGTGTGTGTGTGAGTGTGTGTGTGAGTGTGTGTGAGAGTGTGTGTGAGAATGCGTGTGAGTGTGAGAGTATGCGTGTGTGTGTGATTGACTGTGTGTGTGTGTGTCTCTGTGTGTCTCTGTGTGTACCTCTCTCAGTGTGTGTGTGTGTGTGTGTGTGTACCTCTCTCAGTGTGTCTCTCAGCGTCTTCCTCTCTCTCTTCAGTTTCTCTCTCTGATTTTCCAGATTACAGATCTTCTTGCTCTGTTGAGTTTTCTCCAGCTCCAGTTCAGCGACGTGATGATGAAGAGAAGTCAGTCTGTGTGACACATGCACCTCCTCGGGATTAGACTCCGCCCCCGTGCTCTGCTCCCATTGGCTGGTTCTCCCCTCGTAGCCAATGATGGTGGCCTCAGTTCTCTCCAGAGCCAATCGAACCCGATTCCTGTCGCCTTCCAGTTCCTCTGTCCTCTGAGTGAGAGCAAACACCTGGACACACACACACACACACACACGCTCTTAATCCTAATCTTAATCCTGAACCCTAACCTAACATAATCCCAACCCAAAATGTCCTCACTTCCTGTTTATGTTCCTTTGGTCCTCACAAAGACACACAAACAAGAACTCTCACACACTCTGGTCTCACCTCCCTCCTCAGCTCCTCCTTCTCCTCCTGCACAGAGACCATCTGTGTTTTCTGCTCCTCCAACATGGCCGCCGTATCTCCGATCTCCTTCACCGCCCTCTGCGCCTCCTCCAGCTCCTCCTTCAGTGTCAGGTTTTCTCCCAGCAGAGCGCTCAGCTTCGCCTCCTGCTCCTCCTCCATCTTCTCCACTCTGCTCCTCCACTGCTCCTCGGCCTCCCTTCTTTGCTCCTCTGCAGTCGCCTCCTCGCGTCGCGCCTCCTCCAGCTCCTCCAGCACCTGCTGTTTCCTCCTCTCCAGGACAGTCACCCTCGCTCTCAGCTCCTCCACTTCTCCTCTCCATTGCAGCACCTCCTCCCCGACGCTCCTCTGGTTCTCCTCTCTGACCTGCTGCACCTCCCCCTTCTTCTCCGTCAGAATGCTCCTGAGACGCTCCCCCTCTGTGTGGCTCTCCTGAACGACACAACAACATGCTAATGAGTTAGCATAAAAACTGTTACATTAGCTATACGTACATTAGCTCAAAGGCTACAAACAGCTAGTGTTAGCGTGGCATAACTTGGCCGATCTTAGTATAAAAAGTATACATTAGCTTAGCAGAACAAAAAAGGCTAGCTGAGCTTAGCATCATGACTGGAAACATTAACACCATTAACCCAGGGAACTGTGATGTTAGCTTAGCATAAAGCCTGTAAACAGAGGATAAGGACTGAACTGCTTGGTGTCCAGCAGGAGGTGCTGTACCTGCAGGAGGACTTTGAGGTTGGTCATCTCCTCCAGTGCAGCCCTCAGTCCCTGCTTCATCTGCTGCTTCTCCTGCGCCTCCTCAATCTGCTCCTCTCTTCTCAGCTCCTTCTGAAGCTCCGCCTTCATTTTCACGAGCTCCCCCTGCAACTGCTCCTTCTCCCTGCGACCCTTGTCTGTGATGACCATCACCTCCTCCTTGCTCCTCACCAGCTGCTCCTGAACCTCCTCCTTCTCTCTTCGTTCCTTGTGCACCTCCTCTGTCATGGCCGTTGCTTTCTCCTTGATCTTCTCTAGCCGCTTCTGCACCTCCTCCTTCTCCCTTTGTTCCTTGTGCACCTCCTCTTTGAGAGCAGACACCTCCATCTTCAGCTCCACCTGCACCTCCTCCCTCTTCCCACGCTCCTCCTTCATCTTCACTACCTCCTCCTGCAACTGCTCCTTCTCCCTGCGACCCTTGTCTGTGATGACCATCACCTCCTTCTTGCTCCTCACCAGCTGCTCCTGAACCTCCTCCTTCTCTATTCGTTCCTTGTGCACCTCCTCTGTAATGGCCGTTGCTTTCTCCTTGATCTTCTCCAGCTGCTCCTGAACCTCCTCCTTCTCCCTTTGTTCCTTGTGCACCTCCTCTCTGAGAGCAGACACCTCCACCTGCACCTCCTCCCTCTTCCCACGCTCCTCCTTCATCTTCACTACCTCCTCCTGCATCTGCTTCTTCGCTCTTCGTTCCTTGTGCACCTCCTCTGTAATCGCCGTTGCTTCCTCCTTGATCTTCTCCAGCCGCTTCTGCACCTCCTTCTTCTCCCTTTGTTCCTCCTGCACCTCCTCTCTGAGAGCAGATATCTCCATCTTTACCTGCTCCCTCCTCCTTTGCTCCATCTGGATCTCCTGCCTAAGAGTGGTCAACTCCTCCTCAGTCCTCCTCAGCTTCTCCTGGATCTCCTCCTTAGCTGTTGTTACCTCATCTCTACTCCTCCTTTGCTCCTCCTGTACCTCATCTCTCTCTCTTTGCAGCTCATCCCTCAGAGATGTCGCCTCCTTCTCTCTCCTCCTTTGCTCCTCCTGTACCTCATCTTTCCCTCTTTGTAGCTCCTCCTTCAAAGATGTCACCTCCTGCTCTCTCCTCCTCTGCTCCTCATCTCTCTCTCTTTGTAGCTCCTCCCTCAGAGATGTCACCTCTTTCACGCTCCTTCTTTGCTCCTCCTGTACCTCATCTCTCCTTCTTTGTAGCTCCTCCCTCAGAGACGTAACCTCCTGCTCTCTCCTCCTTTGCTCCTCCTGTACCTCATCTTTTCTTCTTTGTAGCTCCTCCCTCAGAGATGTCACCTCCTTCTCGCTCCTCCTTTGCTCCTCCTGTACCTCATCTCTCCTTCTTTGCAGCTCCTCCCTCAGAGACGTCACCTCCTGCTGTCTCCTTCTCAGCTCCACCAGGAGTCCCACCTTCTCCTCCTCCAGCTCTCTCTCCCTGGCCCTCCCTCTCTCCTCCCCCAGGAGGTGCTGATGTCTCTGTATATTTGTTATTTTTTCACGCTCCTCTTTGGCCTTCCTCAGTTCATCTTCGAGTTTCCTCTCCTCCTCCTCTTTGCTCCTCAGCACCTCCTTCTGTGCCTCCATTTCTTTGACCTTCTCTGTCAGCTCACTCTCCAGCCTCCTCTTCTCCTCCGTCACTCCTCTAAGCTCCTCCTCCTCTCCTTTTCTCTTCTCATCCAGAACTTTCAGTTTGTTCTCCAGTCTCCTCTTCTCCTCCTTTGTCCTCCTGAGCACCTCCCTCTCTTCCTCCAGCTCCTCCTGTGACTCCCTCTCTTTCTCCTCCAGCCTTCTATTTTGCTCCTTCACCTCCATCAGTTTGACGTCGAGCCTCTTCCTCCTGTCCTCCTCCATTCTCCTCAGCTCCTCCGCCTCCTGCCTCTTCTCCTCCTCTCTCTCTAACAAGTCTTTCAGCTGTTGCACCTCCTCCTCGCGCTCCTTCAGGAGACGACTGAGCTTGGTCCCTTCTTTTGTGCCGAGCTCCACGTTTTCCTGCCACTCCTTCACCTCCTCCTTCAGCCTGTTGTTGTCCTCCTCATTCTGCTGGGCTCTCCTCCTCACCTCCTCACTCTCAGTCTGCTCCTCCTGCAGCTCCCTGGTCAGTCTGGAGATGTTCTGGTCTTTGTCTCCTCCCTCGCTCCTCTCTTTCTCCAGGAGACCCTGGGTTTCCCTCAGCAGCTCCTCCAGCTGCTCCTCCCTCTCCTCTGTCTGCTTCAGTTTCTCCTTCACCTCCTGGACCTCCCTTGTTGCATCATCTTCCTGCTCCTCCACCAGCCTCAGGCGCTCCTTCAGCTCCTCCACCTGCTCCTCTCTCTCCCTCACAGCGCTCATCTGATGCTCCAGGCTGCGCTCCTTCTGCTGCACCTCCTCCTTCATCTCCTCACACTGCTCCTGTGCCACATTCAGCCTCACCATCAGGAGCTCCACCTCCTGCACCTTCTCCTTCTTCATCTCCTCCTTTTCCTCCTGCAGTCTCTCTTTATGTCTCCTCTGCTCCTCCTTCACCTCCTCCAGTCTGGCTCTCCATCTCTCCACCTCCTCCTCAGCCGTCCTTGCTGCTCCCCTCAGTTGCTCCACCTCCTTCACCTCCTCCTCCAGTTGAGAGATATTATTTGTCAGTCTGTTGAACTCCTTCTCCACCTCCTCCTCCCTCTCCTTTTTCTCCCTTTCTAATCTCTCCATCCGGTCACAGAGCGCCTCCGTCTCCCTGTCCCTCTGCCTCTCCTCCTCCCTCCTTTCCTCCATCTTCACCTCCTCCTCTCTCGACCTGAGCGCCGCCCTCTTCACCTCATCTTCCAGCTTCTCCTTCTCTCCTTCCAAATGCTTGAATCTCTCCATCACGAGGCTGATGTGCACCTCCTCCTCCGTCAGCTCCACCCTCAGTCTCTCCACCTCCCTCTGTCTCTCCTCCATCTCCTCAGTCAGTCCTTCTTTGCGCCTCCTCAGGACTTCCACCTCTCCGTCCCTCACCCCCAGCTCCTCGCTCAGAGCCTCCCTCTCTCTTTGCCAGGCTTCTTTCTCCTTCTTCCTCTCCTCCTGCTCCTCCCTCCTCGTCGTCCTCAGCTCCTCCACCTCTGTGGTCAACATCTCCAGCTGCTCTTTCAGCACCTCCCTCTCCTCCTCACTCCTGGTGGTCACTTGCTCCACCTCCTCTTTCAGACACTCGATTTCTCCTAGAAAAAAACCAAAAAAACAAGTTATTCTCCTTCTTCTAACCATCTTTCCTCCTCCTCCTCCTCCTCCTCCTCCTCCTCCAGGTTTACTTCTCTGCACCTCCTCTTCTCCTGCATGAGGATTTTCTCTACTTCTAAATTCACATCAAACATTAAGGGATTAAAAAAATCAGGATTAAGGGTTGAAATTCAGGGTTCAATTCTGGCACTAAGGTTTGAAATTCAGGGTAAAATTAAGGATTAAATTCAGGTTTAAGGCTTGAAATTCAGGGTTAAATTCAGGATTGAGGGTTGAAATTAAGGATTAAATTCAGGATTAAGGGTTGAAATTCAGGGTTAAATTCAGGATTAAGGGTTTAAATTATTTAAATTCAGGATTAAGGGTTGAAATTCAGGGTAAATTTCAGGATTAAGGGTTGAAATTGAGGATTAACTTCAGGATTAAGGGTTGACATTAAGGATTAAGGGCTGAAATTCGGGATTAAGGTTTGAAATTCAGGATTAAATTCAGGTTTAAGGGTTGACATTCAGGATTAAATTCAGGGTTAAGGGTTGAAATTCGGGATTAAATTCAGGATTAAGGGTTGAAATTTGGGATTAAATTTGGGAATAAGGGTTAAAATTCAGGATTAATTTCAGGATGAAGAGTTGAAATTCGGGATTAAGAGTTGACATTTAGGATTAAGGGTTGAAATTCAGGATTAAGGTTTGAAATTCAGGATTAAATTCTCACACACACACACACACACACACACACACTGACCGTGTAAGGTGAGCTTGGCCTGCTGTAGAGTGTGTATGTGTGTGATCAGCTGACATCTGTCCACCTCAGTCTGAGACAACTGTCTGTTCTGATGAGACAACTGATGCTGCAGGGAGACAGACAGACACCTGAGAGACAGACAGACAGAGAGAGAGAGACAGCGAGAGAGAGACAGACAGGCAGGGAGAGAGTGAGACAGACAGACAGACAGACAGACAGAGGCGTCAACTTAATGTTCAATGTTGATCATCAAACTTAAATAAAGATCTCAGGTGAGTCCAGTACCTGAGCTGGTGCAGCTCCTCCTCCTCCTCCTCCTCCTCCTGCTGCCTCTCTCTCCTCCTCGCCTCCTCCAGCTCCTCCAACTGCTGCTCCTCCTGCCTCTGGCTGTTCTCCTGCTCCTCCTCCAGCTGCTGTTCCAGCTCCTTCTCCTTCTCCTCCTGCCTCCTGGTCTTCTTCTGCTCCTCCTCCTGCTCCTCCTGGTGCCTCCTGACCTCCTGCAGCTCCTCACGAGCTGCTGCACACTGCGAAAACAGCTGAGGAGAAAACACCGTGTGAGTGTGTGAGCGTATAGGTGAAGGTGTGGTCACATGACCACAGGCCACGCCCCCTCCCTCTCTCTCTCTCTACCTCCTCCTGCTGTCGTTCAGCTCTCTCTCTCTCCTCCTCCACAGAGGTCAACTCTCTCTCCTTCTCCTCCATCGTTCTCTCCATCTCTCGCTCTCGTTCTCTCAGCTGGTGGACGACGGTGGCCTCCACCTCCCTCTGAGCTCTGAGCAGGGAGGGATTAAAGGGATTACAGTCAGGATTAAAGGGATTGCGGTCGGGATTAAAGGGATTACTGTCAGGATTAAAGTCAGGATTACGGGGATGACATGAAGAATTTAATAGTTCTAATTCAGTAAAGGGTTTGAATCAGGATTAAAGGATTCAAATTTAGGATTTAGGATTTAAGATTTAATTCAGTTAACTAAAGGGATTACAGTCAGGATTAAAGGGATTAAAGTCAGGATTAAAGGGATTACATTAAGAATTTAAGAGTTCTGATTCAGTAAAGGGTTTGGAATTAAGGGGTTCACATTTAGGATTTAAGATTTAATTCGGTTGATAATAGGGATTACAGGGATTACAGTCAGGATTACGGTTATTCAGACGAATGTTGTCACCTAAATAAAACCGTTAATACTGAAGGATTTAGGGGGCGGAGCTTAACTTCAGGTAGAAACTCACCTGAGCTGGTCACAGTCAGCGCTGAGTGTCTTAACCTGACGCTGCAGAGAGGTGACCTCTGACCTCAGAGCCTGCAGCTGTGATTGGCTGTTTGACAGCTCACAGTCCAGCTGCACACACACACACACACAGAGTTATTAAAGGATCTGTTGTGTTTATTATTGTTTATATTTAAAGTGTCATGACGATAGTTTTACCTGCAGCAGCTGATTGTTCAGTTCTCTCTTGTCCGAAGACACCGCTGAGTTCAGGGCGGCCATTTTGAGCAGAGAGTCCCGCCCCTCGTCCAGGTCGCGCTTCAGAGAACACTCAGAGGACGAGAGACGCAGAACACTCTCTCTGGACTGAAGAGAACGTGAAGAGAACGTGAAGAGAACGTGAAGAGAACATGAAGAGAACATGATGAGAAGATGAAGAGAACGGGAAGAGAACGTGAAGAGAATATGAAGAGAACATGATGAGAAGATGACAAGAACATGAAGAGAACATGAGGAGAAGGTGACAAGAACATGAAGAGAACATGAGGAGAAGATGACAAGAACATGAAGAGAACATGAGGAGAAGATGACAAGAAGATGAAGAGAACGAGAAGATGAAGAGAACGTGAAGAGAACTTGAAGAGACTGTGAAGAGAACATGAAGAGAACGTGAAGAGAAAGTGAAGAGAGGATGGAGAGAACAAGACGAGAACATGACGAGAAGATGAAGAGAACTTGAAGAGAACGTGAAGAGAACGAGACGAGAACATGACGAGAAGATGAAGAGAACGTGAAGAGAACGTTAAGAGAAAATGAAGAGAACGTGAAGAGAAGATGACGAGATGAAGAGAACGTGAAGAGAACGTGAAGAGAAGATGACGAGATGAAGAGAACATGAAGAGAACGTGAAGAAAAGGTGAAGAGAACGTGAAGAAAAGATGAAGAGAACGTGAAGAGAAGATGAAGAGAACATGAAGAGAACGTGAAGAAAAGGTGAAGGGAACATGAAGAGAAGGTGAAGAGAACGTGAAGAGAACAGGAAGAGAACGCGAAGAGAACAAGACGAGAACATGAAGAGAACGTGAAGAGAACGTGAAGAGAACGTGAAGAGAAGATGAAGAGAAAGTGAAGAGAACGTGAAGAGAACATGACGATGAAGAACATGGAGAGAACATCTGATTCAGCCACAGACGTCTCTGAATCAGTGAGAGGACAAACCTTCTGCAGAGCGTCTCTGGCGTCTGCAGCTTCTTCTTCTGCTCTCTGTCTGTCCAGCTGCTCTCTCTCTAACGCCACCTGCAGGCCAACAGGGGAACAGCACACACACACACACACACACACACACAGGTAAACAAAGCTACAGATACAGTGCGACAGTGAAGTTCGTCCATTCATCACCTTCAGAGAGTGAATCTCCAGACGATGCAGGACGTCTCTCTCTGTCAGCTGAACGTTCTCCAGCAGCTCCGTCTCCACTCTGTAACAACACAACGCTAGTTAGCTACGACGTCTGTGTGCGACATGTTTACGTCATGTGTGTGTAGGACACAGTAGTAAACAGAAGGACACAGTAGTAAACAGTAGGACACAGTAGGACACAGAAGGACTCAGTAGGACGCAGTAGGACACAGTAAGACACAGTAGGACGCAGTAGGACACAGTAAGACACAGTAGGACGCAGTAGGACACAGTAAGACACAGTAGGACGCAGTAGGACTCAGTAGAACACAGGAGAACGCAGTAGGAAACAGTAGGACACAGTAGGACACAGAAGGACTCAGTAGGACGCAGTAGGACACAGTAGGCGCAGTAGGACACAGAAGGACTCAGTAGGACACAGTAGGACACAGTAGGACGCAGTAGGAAACAGTAGGACACAGAAAGACGCAGTAGGACTCGATAGGACACAATAGGACGTAGAAGGACACAGTAAAGTACCGTCTGTGTGTCTCCGTCTCCAGCTGTCTCTCCCTGTCCTCCCGTCTTTCCCTCTCTCTCCTCAGTCTGTCGTTGTCTCTCTTCACCTCGTCCACCTGCAGACGCAGCGAGGACGCCGCCTCTCTCTCCCTGCACGCACACACACACACACACACACACACACACACACACACACACACACACACACACAGGTGTCACACAGGTACTGCGGTCACATGACCCGCTCAAGTGTTTGTGGGCGTGCACCTGCTCAAGTGTTTGTGGGCGTGTACCTGCTCAGGTGTTTGTGGGTGTGTACCCGCTCAGGTGATTGTAGGCGTGTACCTGCTCAGGTGTTTGTAGGCGTGTACCTGCTCAGGTGTTTGTGGGCGTGTACCCGCTCAGGTGTTTGTGGGCGTGTACCCGCTCAGGTGTTTGTGGGCGTGTACCCGCTCAGGTGTTTGTGGGCGTGTACCTGCTCAGGTGTTTGTGGGCGTGTACCTGCTCAGGTGTGTGTGGGCGTGTACCCGCTCATGTGTTTGTGGGCGTGTACCTGCTCAGGTGTTTGTAGGCGTGTACCTGCTCAGGCGTGTGTGGGCGTGTACCTGCTCAGGTGTTTGTGGGCTTGTACCAGCTAAGGCGTTTGTGGGCGTGTACCTGCTCAGGTGTTTGTGGGTGTGTACCCGCTCAGGTGATTGTAGGCGTGTACCTGCTCAGGTGTTTGTGGGCGTGTGTACCCGCTCAGGTGTTTGTGGGCGTGTACCTGCTCAGGTGTTTGCGGGCGTGTACCCGCTCAGGTGTTTGTGGGCGTGTACCCGCTCAGGTGTTTGTGGGCGTGTACCTGCTCAGGTGTTTGTGGGCGTGTACCTGCTCAGGTGTTTGTGGGCGTGTGTACCTGCTCAGGTGTTTGCGGGCGTGTACCCGCTCAGGTGTTTGTGGGCGTGTACCCGCTCAGGTGTTTGTGGGCGTGTACCCGCTCAGGTGTTTGTGGGCGTGTACCTGCTCAGGTGTTTGTGGGCATGTACCTGCTCAGGTGTGTGTGGGCGTGTACCCGCTCATGTGTTTGTGGGCGTGTACCTGCTCAGGTGTTTGTGGGCGTGTACCTGCTCAGGTGTTTGTGGGCGTGTGTACCTGCTCAGGTGTTTGTGGGCGTGTACCCGCTCAGGTGTTTGTGGGCGTGCACCCGCTCAGGTGTTTGTGGGCGTGTACCTGCTCAAGTGTTTGTGGGCGTGTACCTGCTCAGGTGTTTGTGGGCGTGTACCTGCTCAAGTGTTTGTGGGCGTGTACCTGCTCAGGTGTGTGTGGGCGTGTACCTGCTCAGCGAGTCCACGGCGTGCGTGAGCTCCTGCTGTGTGTGTTGCGTGTGCGCGTGCAGCCGCTGCACGTCGTCCTCCAGCTGCTTCAGCCGCAGCTGTAGCTCCGCCTTCTCCTCGCCGAGGCGTCGCAACGATAGCTCCGCCCCCTTTAACACACAGACACACTGATCAGCACTTCATAAATGACCTTTGAACTCTGCGGTTCAGTGTGGCTGAGGCCGACCTGCAGCTCCTCGTGTCTCCTCTGGAGGGCGCTCTCGGACTGAGACAGGACAGACAGCAGGGAGGACAGGTCTGAGGAGACGCACACAGAGAGTCCACCGCTGCTCAGGACTCTGGACTGAAGACAAAGACAGACTTTGGTGAAGCACTCACTCACTCTCCCACACCAAAGTCCACGAATGACGATGACCTCACCAGTCTGATCACAGCTCTGATCACAGACTGCAGCTTTCTCTCTGCGTCTCTGTGTCTCTCCACCTCTCTCTCTCGCTCCTCCCCCCGACCGCGCTCCTCCTGCAGGGAGAGAGAGAGCTCCACGACCCTGACAGAGGGAGGTGACAGGGTGAGGAGGAGGAGGAGGAGGTGCAACAGAAACAACAGACAGGAGAAACTAACTTACTGCTCCTTCAGCTGAGACACCTCCTGCTCCTCCCTCCTGGACTCAAGGTCGTCCACACAGAAGGTTCCCAGGGAGGAGGAGGAGGTGAGGGGGTGTTCTGAGGGAAGGGAGGTCAGAGGAGGAGGAGGAGGTGCAGCAGCAGTACTCAGCCTGAGGGAGGAGGAGACGGAGACACAGCTGGAGAGGAGCGAGGAGGAGAAACGGGAAAAGTCCGTCCTCAACTGCAACAGGTCCCTACAAACACACACACACACACACAAAGAGGAGCGTTACATGTGTGTGTCTCTCTCTCTCTGTGTGTGTCCTTTGTCTGTGTGTGTGTGTGTCCTGTGTCTCTGTGTGTGTCTCCTGTAGGCATGTATGTGTGTGTGTGACCTGTGTGTGTGTGTGTGTGTGACCTGTGTGTGTGTGTCACCTCTGTCTCTGTGTGTCTGTGTGTGTGTCTCCTGTAGGTATGTGTGTGTGTGTGTGTGTGTGTGTGTGTGTGACCTTTGTGTGTGTGTGTGTGTCACCTCTGTCTCTGTGTGTGTGTGTCTCCTGTAGGTATGTATGTGTGTGTGTGTGTGTGTGTGTGTGTGTGTGTGTGTATCACCTGTGTGTGTGTGTGTGTGTGTGTGTGTGTGACCTGTGTGCGTGTCTCTGTGTGTGTGTATCACCTGTGTGTGTGTCTATGTGTGTGTGTGTGACCTGTGTGTGTCTCTCTGTGTGTGTGTGTGTGTGTGTGTGTGTGTGTGTGTGTGTGTGTGTGTGTGTGTGTGTGTGTGTGTGTGTGTGCGTGTGTCACCTGTCAGCTGCAGTCCTCACAGAGTGACAGTGTGTCTGCAGAGACACAACAGATCTCCACAGAGACCACAACTGAGTCTGGTGTTGACCCACAACTCCTGAGCTACACTAGAGACAGAGATAGAGAGGACACAGAGGACAAAGAGGACAGATGGACAGAGACAGAATTAAGTCTCTCAGTGAAAAGAACAGAGAATAATTCAGAACAGTGAAGTCTACAAACCTCCTTCTCTCTCAGCCAATCACACTCTCTGTCCTTCATTTCCTCCACATACTTCAGCCAATCAGCTTTCAGCTTCTGGAGCTCCTCCCCCAGGAAGTGGTTGGTCTGATCCGATTGGACGAGCTGGTCCCGCAAGAACGTGTTGGTCTCCACTAAACCAACGGACCTGCACACACACACACACGTGAAGACACGTGTGGTCACATGACACGGTCAGGTGTTAATGGGCGTGTACCTCTGCTGTTCCTCCTCCAGCCTGATGAGGGCGCTCTCCAGGGAGTCGCTGCACTCGCCTCTGATCCTCTGCTGCAAAGACACCAAACGCATGGCGAGTACTTTAAACTGTGTACTACTGCAGTAATACTACAGAGTGAGTGTGTGTAGTAGTAGTAGTTTGTGACCTCAGTATTGATCAGTTGTGTGTTTTCCTCCTGAAGCTGAAGCTCCAGACGCTGACATCGTTCTCTGTACTCCACCACCTGAGAGGGACGAGACCAGGTGAGACCAGGTGAGACCGGACGAGACCAGGTGAGACCAGGTGAGACCAGGTGAGACCAGGTGAGACCAGGTGAGACAGGGTACAACCAGGTAAGACACCAGGTGAGACCGGTGAGACCAGGTGAGACCAGGTGAGACCAGGTGAGACAGGGTACAACCAGGTAAGACCCCAGGTAAGACCAGGTGAGACCAGGTGAGACCAGGTGAGACCAGGTGAGACCAGGTAAGACCAGGTAAGACCAGGTAAGACAGGGTACAACCAGGTAGGACACCAGGTGAGACCAGGTGAGACCATATGAGACCATATGAGACCAGATGAGACCAGGTAAGGCCAGGTGAGACCAGGTAAGGCCAGGTGAGGCCAGGTGAGACCAGGTAAGACCAAGTGAGACAAGTGAGACAGGTGAGACCAGGTGAGACCAGGTAAGACAAGGTGAGACCAGGTGAGACCATATGAGACCAGGTGAGACCAGGTGAGAACAGGTAAAACCAGGTGAGACCAGGTGAGAACAGGTAAAACCAGGTGAGACCAGGTGAGAACAGGTAAAACCAGGTGAGACCAGGTGAGAACAGGTAAAACCAGGTGAGAACAGGTAAAACCAGGTGAGACCAGGTGAGAACAGGTAAAACCAGGTGAGACCAGGTGAGAACAGGTAAAACCAGGTGAGAACAGGTAAAACCAGGTGAGACCACACACACACACCTTGTTCTGCAGTCGGTGGACGAGCAGAGACTGTCTGGCCTCCCTCTCTCTCCCCTCCCTCAGGCGCCTCCTCCACTCCCTCTGCTCCTCCTCGTGTAAAGAGAGTGTGGCCGAGGGACAAACTGACCGACACAGCTGCAGAAAGAGAGAGAGAGCTGTGATTCAGTCTGACGGTCACATGACCCTCCTCCTCCTCCTCCTCCTCCTCCTCCTCCTCACCCTGTCATTCAGAGCTCTGTTCCTGGACTCTAGCTCCTCCCTCTCGGCTCGACTCTGCGCCAGCTCCTCCTGCAGACGACACACCTCCCTCATAAGCCCCGCCCTCTGGTCCCGCGGCTCAGCGTCCATCCTGCAGAGCAGAGGACGTCGTCATGTCCCCCGAGACGCCGAGTCATGGATTGAAGTCCTGAAAAAGACAAACATTTTGATCTGTGGATGATGGAGAGACAGAGTAGTGATGGACAGAAAGAGGACAACAACATGGCTGCTCTGCTGTGACAGAAGGAGGAAGAGACTGGCTGCCAAATAGTGAGCTATGCTTAATAACATCCACCAACAGCCTGGGCAGATGATCGGCTGTGGCGCCCCCTAAAGGAAGAAGCCAACATAAGAAATTGGAGACAACAATCACACACTGTCTTTTTTTTTTATTGTACTGTAATAATGAGAAGAGAAAATAATAATAATAATAATTAACAATAATAATATGCTGACTCAGCATTTGCAATGAACCACAGTCATCTCTGAATCAGTAGTTTCAAAGTAAAAAAAAAAAAACAAGAGCAAAAACTATGTAAATATTTGCGGTAAATAAACATTAAAGTGTAGTTACAAACAAATATATACGAAAGAATATGAACATATATATATATACAAATATGATAATATGAAAATTAAATAAAGACTAATGTGAGAAAGTGAAGAACAGAAAAGTACGGAAGCCGCGGAGTTCATCAACAAACTTTCTGTTTATGTCTGCGTCTTCAGTTGCTAACTCTTCTGCTAACGCTGTGATTTAACCCGGGTCACTTTCAGTGGCTGACCCGCTGAAAGTGACCCGGGTTAATTAACACACGAGCCGCTGTAATCCCCACTGTTAATCCCGCTGTTAATCCGCAGCAGCAGCAACAACAACATAAACAACACTGAGAGGCTAACCCGTTAGCACGCTAACAGGGGAAACGGCGACGTGAACATTGTGTTTACCTGAAGCTGCAGCGCGAGCGCCAGTGATGACGTCACCGGCGGAACGAAAAACACGAATAAAACGAATAAAAACACAGTTTGAGACCAAACTTCAGAGCAGCGTTTACACCAGAGACGAGCGAGTCCGCGATTTCAAACCGGGACACCTGAGCTATGACCCCGGAAACACACGACGCTGCAGTGCTCACAGTCCACACAGCGACGCCTGTCGGCCGGAGGTGCTCGGTGCAACACTGTCACTGTGGAAACCAAATAAACACTAGTGTCCTGAACATTAAACACTGAATTTAAAACGTAAATGACTTTTAACGCAACTTTAACATCAAACAGCACCGAAATAATTGGTTCGTTAACTTTTATTTGCAAAAATAAACCGTTTTTTTGTTCCATTTTCATTAGTGTTGGGGAAACATTGACATTATAAAATAATAAATATGAACAAAAGATAGAAAAATAAAGACTTTTATCGTCATTTCTTCAGTTTTGTTAAATTTTATAAAAAAATATATAATTACAAACAAACCATGAGGTCTCATTACTGCCACCTTCTGGAGGTAGAGAACTCCGACACGAGCTGATCCATCATATTGAGTCTCATTCAGATGTTTGTTGTGCAGCTGAAGCTCCGCACTCAGAAGTGCAATGCTGCCCTCTACTGTTTGAAGGTCTCAGTCACAGTTATCCTGAACCAGGACGTGATGAAACCTCCACAGGTTCCTCTGGAGAAGGTGTTGAGATGAACAGTGTGGAGATGATGTAAACATCTCCATCCAGGCTCATATTCTGTGAACTTTACTCCAGCTGTTATTTTTTGATGAGGGTCAGCCTTAGCTCCTCCTCCCTCAGGCTGCGGTCCAGTCGCCCCGCCTCCGCCTCCAGGACGGACGCGATTGGACGGTGAGAGACGACGGCCAGCGAATCGCTGAGCTCGTGCCGGAGCGACAGCAGCCACTCGCTGTTCCCGACCAACTTGTGGATAAACTCCGCCCTCTGCTGCTGGTCCACGGCCAATAAGAGATGCAGCTGACTGACCTGAGGGGGAGGGGGGGGGGGGCGGAGACAACAGCATCGTCAGTGTCGCCATGGCAACTCAAAAAAACACCTCAGGCTGTTTCCTGAGTGCTAAAGCTCACCTGGTCCTCTAGCTCCATCACTCTGCTCCTCAGGTGTTCTTCTTCTGTGGTGTCCATCAGCACCTGCACACACACACACACTCATGACGTCCATCTTCATCATCTTCATCATCATCATCATCATCATCATCGACACGTTGAATTTAAAATCTGACCAGAGATCTGCTGCTGTCCATCATCTGCTGCCTGAGCTTCAGCCGCTCCTTCTCCACCTGAAACATCATCAACTGTGAGTGTGTGTGTGTGTGTGTGTGTGTGAGTGTGTGTGTGTGTGTGTGTGTGTGTGTGTGTGTGTGTGTGTGTGTGTGTGTGTGTGTGTGTGTACCTCTCTCAGTGTGTCTCTCAGCGTCTTCCTCTCTCTCTTCAGTTTCTCTCTCTGATTTTCCAGATTACAGATCTTCTTGCTCTGTTGAGTTTTCTCCAGCTCCAGTTCAGCGACGTGATGATGAAGAGAAGTCAGTCTGTGTGACACATGCACCTCCTCGGGATTAGACTCCGCCCCCGCGCTCTGCTCCCATTGGCTGGTTCTCCCCTCGTGGCCGACTAACATGGCCTCAGTTCTCTCCAGAGCCAATCGAACCCGATTCCTGTCGCCTTCCAGTTCCTCTGTCCTCTGAGTGAGAGCAAACACCTGGACACACACACACACACACACACACACACACACACACACACACACACACACACACACACGCACACTTAATCCTAATCTTAATCCTGAACTGAAAACGTACATTTTCCGAACAAAAATGTCCTCACCACCTGTTTATGTTCCATTGGTCCTCACAAAGACACACAGACAAGAACACACACACACACACACACACTCTGGTCTCACCTGCCTCCTCATCTCCTCGTTCTCCTCCTGCACATAGACCATCTGTGTTTTCTGCTCCTCCAACATGGCCACCGTGACTCTGATCTCCTCCCTGCTCTCCTTCACCTCCCTCCTCGCCTCGTTCACTCCGGACCTCCTCATCTCCTCCAGCGTCCGGTTTTCTCCCAACACGATGTTCAGCTTCGCCTCCTTTCTCCCCTCCTCCTCCTCCTCCTCCTCCTCCTCCTCCACGTCTCCTCTCTGTCGCAGCACCTCCTCCCTCCTCCTCCTCTGTTTCTCCCCTCTGACGCGCTGCACCTCCTCCTCCAGAACGCTCTCCTGAATGACACGACAACATGCTAATGTGGTTAGCATAAGAACCGCTGGTTAGCTTAGCTTTAAACAAAGAAGGAACATTAGCTCCAGCTAACGGTTAGCATAAAGAACAAGCTAGCTTACATTTGTGAGACTAATCTATAAAGAAACTTTTTTAAACAACATAACGTTTAAAAAAGAGGAAGTAAGCTAGCTTAGCTAATTTTAGCTTAAAAAACCTAGGCTATAAAGCTAAAAACGTTAGCATAGTTTGTCGGACAATAAACATCATTTTTTGGAATTGTGTAATGACTCAGTTTTGCCTGTAGGGGGCGATTGTTCATACCTGACTCTGCACCTCCTCACTCTGCTCCTCCTCCTTTATCTTCAGCTCCATCTGAACCTCCCTGCTCCTCCTCGGCTGCCTCTGGTCCTCCTTCTTCAGGGCCTCCTCCTTAGTCCTCCCATATTCCTTCTGCAGTTCTTCCTGCATCTGCTCCTTCTCCCTTTGCTCCTTCTGCACCTCCTCTGTCATGACCTTTACCTCCTCCTTGATCGTCTCCAGCTGTTCCTGGACCTCCTTCTTCTCCCTTTGCTCCTTCTGTACCTCCTCTCTGAGAGCAGACACCTCCATCTTCAGCTCTAGCTGAACCTCCTCGTTCCTCGTTTGCTCCGTCTGGATCTCCTGCTTAAGATTTGTCACCTCCTCCTCAGTCCTCCTCAGCTTCTCCTGCACCTCCTCTTTAGCTGTTGTTTCCTTTGTTAACTCATCTCTGCTGCTCCTCTGCTCCTCCTGTAACTCATCTTTCCCTTTTTGCAGCTCCTCCCTCAGAGACGCCAACTCCTGCTCTCTCCTCCTCTGCTCCTCCTGTACCTCATCCCTATCTCTTTGAAGCACCTCCCTCAGAGACGTCACCTCCTGCTCTCTCCTCCTCTGCTCCTCCTGTACCTCCTCTCTCCCTCTTTGCACCTCCTCCCTCAGAGACGACACCTCCTGCTCTCTCCTCCTCTGCTCCTCCTTTACCTCATCTCTCCCTTTTTGCAGCTCCTCCCTCAGAGATGTCACCTCCTGCTCTCTCCTCCTCTGCTCCTCCTGTGTCTCATCTCTCCCTCTTTGCAGCTCCTCCCTCAGAGATGTCACCTCCTGCTCTCTCCTCCTCTGCTCCTCCTGTACCTCATCCCTCTCTCTTTGAAGCTCCTCCCTCAGAGACGTCACCTCCTGCTCTCTCCTTCTCTGCTCCTCCTGTACCTCATCTCTCCCTCTTTGCAGCTCCTCCCTCAGAGATGTCACCTCCTGCTCTCTGCTCCTCTGCTCCACCAGGAGTCCCTCCTTCTCCTCCTCCAGCTCTCTCTCCCTGGCCCTCCCTCTCTCCTCCCCCAGGAGGTGCTGCTCTCTCTGGGTCATCATTAACTCCTCTCGCTCCTCTTTGGCCTTCCTCAGTTCATCTTCTAGTTTCCTCTCCTCCTCCTCTTTGCTCCTCAGCACCTCCTTCTGCTCCTCTATTTCTTTGACCTTCTCTGTCAGCTCACTCTCCAGCCTCCTCTTCTCCTCCCTCATCCTTCTAAGCTCCTCCTCCTCTCCTTCTTTCTCCTCTTCAAAAACTTTCAGCTCCTCCTGTACCTCCCTCACTTTCTCCTCCAGCATTTCATTTTGCTCCTTCACCTCCATCAGTTTGACATCGAGCTTCTTCCTCCTGTCCTCCTCCATTCTCCTCAGCTCCTCCGCCTCCTGCCTCTTCTCCTCCTCTCTCTCTAACAAGTCTTTCAGCTGTTGCACCTCCTCCTCTCGCTCCTTCAGGAGACGACTGAGCTTGGTCCCTTCTTTTGTGCCGAGCTCCACGTTTTCCTGCCACTCCTTCACCTCCTCCTTCAGCCTGTTGTTGTCCTCCTCATTCTGCTGGGCTCTCCTCCTCACCTCCTCACTCTCAGTCTGCTCCTCCTGCAGCTCCCTGGTCAGTCTGGAGATGTTCTGGTCTTTGTCGCCTCCCTCGCTCCTCTCTTTCTCCAGGAGACCCTGGGTTTCCCTCAGCAGCTCCTCCAGCTGCTCCTCCCTCTCCTCTGTCTGCTTCAGTTTCTCCTTCACCTCCTGGACCTCCCATACTCCTTCAGCTTCCTGCTCCTCCACCAGCCTCAGATGCTCCTTCAGCTCCTCCACCTGCTCCTCCCTCTCCCTCACAGCGCTCATCTGATGCTCCAGGCTGTGCTCCTTCTGCTGCACCTCCTCCTTCATCTCCTCACACTGCTCCTGTGCCACGTTCAGCCTCACCATCAGGAGCTCCACCTCCTGCACCTTCTCCTTCTCCACCTCCTCCACTCTGGTTTTCCATCTCTCCACCTCCTGCACCTTCTCCTTCACCTCCTCCATTTGTCCTACAGCCTCCTCCTTTTCCTCCTGCAGTCTCTCTTTCTGTCTCCTGTGCTCCTCCTTCTCCTTCTCCACCTCCTCCACTCTGGTTCTCCATTTCTCCACCTCCTGCACCTTCTCCTTGTCCACCTCCTCCATGTGTCCTACAATCTCCTCCTTTTCCTCCTGCAGTCTCTCGTTCTGTTTCCTCTGCTCCTCCTTCTCCTTCTCCACCTCCTCCACTCTGGTTCTCCATCTCTCCACCTCCTGCACCTTCTCCTTCTCCACCTCCTCGATTTGCCCTACAACCTCCTCCTTTTCCTCCTGCAGTCTCTCGTTCTGTTTCCTCTGCTCCTCCTTCTCCTTCTCCACCTCCTCCGCTCTGGTTCTCCATCTCTCCACCTCCTCCTCCGTCTGCTTTTTCGATCTTTCTAATCTCTCCATCCTCTCACAGAGCGCCTCCCTCTCTCTGTCCTTCTGCGTCTCCTCCTCCATCTTCACCTCCTGTTCCTCCCTCTGCTGCTGCTCTTGCCTCTGATGCTCGACCTTCTGCCTCCTGCTCTCCCTGTGCTGCTTCTTCCTCCTCTTCTCCTCCTTCAGCAGCATCTTGCTCCTCCTCTGTTGCCTCTCGCTCCTCCTCACCTCCTCCAGCTCCTGCTCTTCCTCCTCCTCTTCCTCCCTTTGCTCTTCTCTGTGTTGCTCCCTCTGGCCCTCCTCCTCTTCTCTTTGCTCCGTCCTTTGCTCCTCCTCCTTCCTCCTCCTCACCTTCTCCAGCTCCTCACGTGCAGCAGCTTCACACTGAGGAGACAGTGATGACATCACCATGACATCATTCATTCATTCACATATTTAAATGTAAACATGATCACATGTCACTCACTCTCTTGTCCTCCTCCTGACGTCCTCCTCTCTGTCTCTGCTCCTGTGAGGAGGACAACGACGCCTCCATCTCATGTTCTCTGAAAGTCAGGATTAAAGACGTTAAATCCAGGATTAGAGTATTTTCATTTCCTGATTTTCAAAAATTCATTAAAAATATTCCTTAAGAGTTTTGCAAATATTTTTTAACGGATCCTTGTTCAGGGCGATAATGACTATTATGATGGTAAATTTCAAGTCATTCTGAGATACTTTTTGTTTTTGAGAAGAAACTCAGCTCACTGTCAAAGTGCATCAGGGCAAATGGATCATTTCATGATTTTCAAAAATTCATTAAAATTATTCCTTAAGAGATTTGCAAATATTTTCAACGGATCCTTGTTCAGGGCGATGCCGACTATTATGATGGTGAATTTCAAGTCATTCTGAGATACTTTTTGTTTTTTTGAAGAAAGTCAGCTCACTGTCAAAGTGCATCAGGGCAAATGACTAATTTCCTGATTTTCAAAAAATCATGAAAAATATTCCTTAAGAGTTTTGCAAATATTTTCACCGGATACTTGTTCAGGG
The DNA here is from genome assembly GCF_963457635.1 of Microchirus variegatus. NCBI lineage: Eukaryota > Metazoa > Chordata > Actinopteri > Pleuronectiformes > Soleidae > Microchirus > Microchirus variegatus. Next base: position 1,603,826 of record NC_139821.1, read on the forward strand.
CGATGCCGACTATTATGATGGTGAATTTCAAGTCATTCCGAGATACTTTTTTTTTTTTTTTTTTTTAAGTCAGCTCACTGTCAAAGTGTATCAGGGCAAATCGATCATTTCAAGAATTTCAAAAATTCATTAAAAATATTCCTTAAGAGGTTTACAAATATTTTCAACGGATCCTTGTTCAGGGCGATACCAACTATTATGATGGTAAATTTAAAGTCATTCCGAGATACTTTTTTTTTTTTTTTGGAAAGTCAGCTCACTGTCAAAGTGCATCAGGGCAAATGGATCATTTCATGATTTTCAAAAATTCATTAAAATTATTCCTTAAGAGATTTGCAAATATTTTCAACAGATCCTTGTTCAGGGTGATGCCGACTATTATGATGGTGAATTTCAAGTCATTCCGAGATACTTTTTTTTTTTTTTTTTAAAGTCAGCTCACTGTCAAAGTGCATCAGTGCAAATGACTAATTTCCTGATTTTCAAAAAATCATTACAATTATTCCTTAAGAGATATGCAAATATTTTTAACAGATCCTTGTTCAGAGCGATGTCGACTATTATGATGGTAAATTTCAAGTAATTCTGAGATACTTTTTGTTTTTTTGAAGAAACTCAGCTCACTGTCAAAGTGCATCAGGGCAAATGGATCATTTCCTGATTTTCAAAAATTCGTGAAAATTATTCCTTAAGAGATTTGCAAATATTTTCAACACATCCTTGTTCAGGGCGATGCCAACTATTAGCGTGTACAATTTCAAGTCATTCCGAGATACTTTTTGTTTTTTTGAAGAAATTGACAATTTCCTGAATTTCAAAAATTCATTTCCTGGTTCCTTATGAACTCACCTGAACGTCTTGACCTTATTCTGTAGAAAGTTGACCTCTGACCTCAGAGCATGAAGCTTTGGTTGACTGTGAGACAGTTCACACTCCAGCTACACACACACACACACACACACACACACACACACACACACACACACACACACAGTGAATATCAGATCAGTATTGATTATCAATCATTGATTATTGATTATTGATTATTGATTATTGATGACCTCACCAGTCTGATCACAGCTCTGATCACAGACTGCAGCTTTCTCTCTGCGTCTCTGTGTCTCTCCACCTCTCTCTCTCGCTCCTCCCCCCGACCGCGCTCCTCCTGCAGGGAGAGAGAGAGCTCCACGACCCTGACAGAGGGAGGTGACAGGGTGAGGAGGAGGAGGAGGAGGAGGAGGAGGTGCAGCAGAAACAACAGAGCGGAGAAACTAACTTACTGCTCCTTCAGCTGAGACACCTCCTGCTCCTCCCTCCTGGACTCAAGGTCGTCCACACAGAAGGTTCCCAGGGAGGAGGAGGAGGCGAGGGGGTGTTCTGAGGAGGGGGAGTTAGGAGGAGGGAGGAGCAACGTGGAGCAGAGAGGAGGAGGAGGAAGAGCTCTGAACCTAAGAGAGGAGGAGACACCAGATGAAAGGGTGAGTGAGTGAGTGAGTGAGTGAGTGAGTGAGTGAGTGAATGAGCGAGTGAGTGAGTGAGTGAATGAATGAATGAGTGAGTGAATGTGAGTGAGTGAATGAATGTGAATGAGTGAGTGGGTGAGTGAGTGAGTGAGTGAGTGAGTGAGTGAGTGAGTGAGTGAGTGAATGTGAATGAGTGAGTGAGTGAGTGAGTGGGTGAATGTGAATGAGTGAGTGAGTGAGTGAGTGGGTGAATGTGAGTGAATGAATGTGAGTGAGTGAGTGAGTGAATGTGAGTGAATGAGTGAGTGAGTGAGTGAGTGAGTGAGTGAATGTTAGTGAGTGAATGAATGTGAGTGAGTGAGTGAGTGAGTGAGTGAGTGAGTGAATGTGAATGAGTGAGTGAGTGAATGTTAGTGAGTGAATGAATGTGAGTGAGTGAGTGAGTGAGTGAGTGAGTGAGTGAATGTGAATGAGTGAATGAATGTGAGTGAGTCGGTGAATGTGAGTGAATGAATGTGAGTGAGTGAGTGAGTGAGTGAATGTGAGTGAATGAGTGAGTGAGTGAGTGAGTGAGTGAATGTTAGTGAGTGAATGAATGTGAGTGAGTGAGTGAGTGAGTGAGTGAGTGAGTGAGTGAGTGAGTGAGTGAGTGAATGTGAATGAGTGAGTGAGTGAGTGAGTGAGTGAGTGGGTGAATGTGAGTGAATGAATGTGAGTGAGTGAATGTGAGTGAATGAGTGAGTGAGTGAGTGAGTGAATGTGAGTGAGTGAGTGAGTGAATGAAAGAATGTGAGTGAGTGAATGAGTGAGTGAATGTGAGTGAATGAATGTGAGTGAGTGAGTGAGTGAGTGAGTGAGTGAGTGAGTGAATGTGAGTGAGTGAGTGAGTGAGTGAGTGGGTGAATGAATGTGAGTGAATGTGAATGAGTGAGTGAATGAGTGAGTGAGTGAGTGAGTGAATGTGAGTGAGTGAGTGAGTGAGTGAGTGAGTGAATGTGAATGAGTGAGTGAGTGAGTGAGTGAGTGAATGTGACTGAGTGAGTGAGTGAGTGGGTGAATGAATGTGAGTGAATGTGAATGAGTGAGTGAATGAGTGAGTGAGTGAGTGAGTGAGTGAATGTGAGTGAGTGAGTGAGTGAATGAAAGAATGTGAGTGAGTGAGTGAATGAGTGAGTGAATGTGAGTGAATGAATGTGAGTGAGTGAGTGAGTGAGTGAGTGAGTGAGTGAGTGAGTGAGTGAGTGAGTGAATGTGAGTGAGTGAGTGAGTGAGTGAGTGAGTGAGTGAGTGGGTGAATGAATGTGAGTGAATGTGAATGAGTGAGTGAGTGAGTGAATGAATGTGAGTGAATGAGTGAGTGTTACCTGTCAGTCTTGTGAGGGTAACATTGTCTCTTTAAAGAAACCTCAGATCTCCAGACAGAACATGGAGTTTGTTGCTGAGAGAGAAATGTAATGATATTCAATAATAACAAATATAATTCAGTTAGATGAACAGACATTGGTTCACAGCAGTGACATCACAAACCTCCTTCTCTCTCAGCCAATCACAGTCTCTGTTCTTCACTTCCTCCACAGACTTCAGCTTCTGAAGCTCCTCCCTCAGGACCTGGTTACTCTGATCTGATCTTCTGAGCTTCTCACACAGGAAGCTGTTGGTCTCCACTAGACCACCAGACCTGAACACACACACACACACACACACACACACACACACACACACACACACACACACACACACACACACACACACACACACACACACACACACAACTGTCTCTATGTACATGTGAGGACACACACACACACCTGTCTCTCTGTACATGTGAGGACACACACACGTCACTCTGTATATGTGAGGACACACACACACACACCTGTCTCTCTGTACATGTGATATGTCAGGACACACACACACACACACCTGTCTCTCTGTACATGTGAGGACACACACATCTGTCTCTCTGTACCTGTGAGGACACACACACACACCTGTCTCTCTGTACATGTGAGGACACACACACACATCTGTCTCTCTGTACATGTGAGGACACACACACACACCTGTCTCTCTGTACATGTGAGGATACACACACACCTGTCTCTCTGTACCTGTGAGGACACACACACACACACACATCTGTCTCTCTGTACATGTGAGGACACACACACACACCTGTCTCTCTGTACATGTGAGGACACACACACACACACACAACTGTCTCTCTCTGTACATGTGAGGACACACACACACACAAACCCGTCTCTCTGTACATGTGAGGACATACATACACATGTGCTGACCTCTGCTGTTCCTCCTCCAGTCTGATGAGGTTTGTGACCTCAGTGTTGATCAGTTGTGTGTTTTCCTCCTGAAGCTGAAGCTCCAGACGCTGACATCGTTCTCTGTACTCCCCCACCTGAGAGGGACGAGACCAGGTGAGACCAGGTGAGACCAGGTGAGACCAGGTGAGACACAAGAAGACGAGATGACGTCATAAACAGAATCTGAACCTTGTTCTGCAGTCGGTGGACGATCAGCGAGTGTCTGGCCTCCTTCTCCCTCCCCGTCCTCACCCTGGACTCTAGCTCCTCCCTCTCCGCTCGACTCTCCGCCAGCTCCTCCTGCAGACGACACACCTCCCGCGTAAGCCCCGCCTTCTCCACCTGCCAGTCAACCAGCACCTCAGTCTCCATCCTGCAGAGCAGAGGACGACGTCATGTCCCTTTAAGTGAGTCGAGAGTCAGGATATACAACAAAAAAAACCTCCAGAGAAGTGAGTGGCAGCCATCTTGGAAACAACAACGGGTTTCCAAGACGGCTATCGCTAACACTGGCTAAGACTGAATAATAATAACAATAGCTAACACTGGCTAACACTGAATATTCATGGATAACAATAGCTAACACTGGCTAATACTGAATATTCATGGATAGCAATAGCTAACATTGGTTAATAATGATATTAACAATGGCCAACACTGAATAATAATCGATAACACTGGCTAACAACAGCTAACATTGGCTAATAGGTATACTAACACTGGCTAACACTGAATAATAATAATAGCCAAAAATAGCTAACACTGGTTAATAATGAATAATAATAGCTAACACTGGTTAACATTGAATAATCATGGATAACAATAGCTAACATTGGTTAATAACGATATTAACAATGGCCAACAGCTAACACTGGCTAATAAGTATACTAACACTGGCTAACACTGAATAATAATAGCCAACAATAGCTAACACTGGTTAACAATGAATAATAATAGCTAACACTGGCTTACACTGAATAATAATCGATAACAATAACTAACAATGGCTAACGCTGGCTTATAATTATGCTAACACTTATTAATAATAGCTAACACTGGCTAACAATTAATAATAATAGCGATCACTGATTAATAATGACACTAACTATGGCTAACAATGAATAATAATGGTTAAGAATAGCTAACACTGGCTAACAAATGCTAATAATAAATAATAATGGATACCAATAAATGACAGTGGCTAACAACTAACTATGGCTAACAGTGGCTAACAACTGCTGACAATGAATAACAGTGGCGAGGAGGAAATTTGTTTGCATCCGTGGGTTTTGCCGACATCTTAAATAAAACGCGATAAACTCAGAGGCAACGTCACCGAGTAGCACAACTCTTTCGATTTTCTTTATTTTCTTTGTTCTGTGAGATCCCGTGAGATCCGGTGAGATCCGGTGAGATCCGGTGAGATCCCGTGAGATCCCGTGAGATCCTCACCTGTGCTGCCACTGGAGTTTGGTCGTCTCAAATCGTTTAATCGCCCTCAGCATCGTTAGCTCTTAGCGTCGGACGTCAACAGCAGCTCGTTCCTTCTTCTTCTCTCCTTCACATTCAGTCGCTTTGATCCTCTTTGATCCACGTTTTCGTCCTTTTATCTTCTAACAATAATCATTCTAATCATTTCTGTACACGGACTAAAAAAAAAAAAGACTCAACACTTTCTTCATTTACATTTATTTTAAAATAACTTTATTTTATCTTCTTATATTATGTGTGTGTGTGTGTGTGTGTGTTAACCCTCGTCCTGGTCTCTGATTGGCTGAGGTGAACGTGGGGGCGGGATCAAGTGTTGACGTCTTTGAAGAGTTCAAACGTAGCAGCTGTCAGTCACATGACGATGAGTCGGGACACGTCATGTCTTCCTTCCCCCACTGGGGGGCGCTGTCCGTGTCAGCAGAGCTTATCATGATTCAGAAAATAAATAAATCAAGTATATTACTATTGAAGTTTATAGATGCACGGAGCTCCACACAGAGTCAGTAGGTCCTCAGTTTGAAGACCTTGCTCAGCCTGGTGGTGGCGCTAGAGTAGACGAGGAAGGAGCCTTCGTCGGTGCTGAAGTGTTCCCAGTCTCTGCAGCCGAACGTCGGCAAACTGTGGACCGGAACGAAGCCCTCGTATCCCTGCCACCTGATCGACAACACAGAGAGATGATGACGACGACGACAACAACGACAACAACAACGACAACAACGACAACAACGACAACAACGACAACAACATCCACCACCGACCTGTAGATGACGCTGTTCAGAGAGTACGAGCTGCCGTCGTAAGAGTTAGCGACCACCAGGAACTTCTCGTCTCCGATGGTGAAGAACTCCCAGTCCACCGCACTGAACAACAACAACAACAACAACAACATCATCATCATCATCATCAACAACAACAACAACAACAACAACATCATCATCATCACCAACAACAGCAACAGATAAACCTGGTCCACAGTTAGGTTTAGTTAAACCTAAGATAAACCTGGTCTACAGTCATGTTAAACCTCAGGTCCACAGTTAGGTTTTGTTAAACCTAAGATAAACCTGATCTACAGCAGGGTTTAGTTAAACCTAAGATTAACCTGATAGGTTTAGTTAAACCTCAGATAAACCTGGTCTACAGTCAGGTTTAGTTAAACCTAAGATAAACCTGGTCTACAGTCACGTTAAACCTAAGATAAACCAGGTCTAAAGTCAGGTTTAGCTAAACCTCAGATAAACCTGGTCTACAGTCAGGTTTAGTTAAACCTAAGATAAACCTGGTCTACAGTCACGTTAAACCTAAGATAAACCAGGTCTAAAGTCAGGTTTAGCTAAACCTCAGATAAACCTGGTCTACAGTCAGGTTTAGTTAAACCTAAGATAAACCTGGTACAGTCAGGTTTAGTTAAACCTAAGATAAACCTGGTCTAAAGTCAGGTTTAGGTAAACCTAAGATAAACATGGTACAGTCAGGTTTAGTTAAACCTAAGATAAACCTGGTCTAAAGTCAGGTTTAGTTAAACCTAAGATAAACCTGGTACAGTCAGGTTTAGTTAATCCTCAGATAAACCTGGTCTACAGTCATGTTAAACCTCAGGTCCACAGTCAGGTTTAGTTAATCCTCAGATAAACCTGGTCTACAGTCATGTTAACCTAAGCTAGCAGAGAGGGGGCGGAGCCTCACCTGTGAGTGAGGATGTCCTGGAAGCGTATGAATGAGTGAGTGAGTGAACTGAGCTCATAAACAGTGGAGTTGATGCTGTAAACGTTAGCGTCAGACACAGAAACTCTCTGACTGTTCGCTACGACCATGAAGAACCTGCCGTCGATCGCAAACGTCTCCCAGTCTGTGGCTCCCACCGTCTGTACGGGGAGGGGGAGGGGCCAGATGAGAGGGGAGGAGTCACCGGGAGGAGAGGGGAGGAGCCAGAAAGAGGATAGGGGAGGGGCCAGGGTTATTGATCATCAGTGATCGTCTTCATAAACAGATCAGTGTTTTGTAAATGTACAAACTACAGTCAGTGATCAGAGAACAGGTGTGTGTGTGCGTGTGTGCGTGTGTGTGTGTGTGTGTGTGTGTGTGCGTGTGTGTGTGCGTGTGTGTGTGTTAAATTAAAGGTCGACATGTTTTTCATGAGTTTTCTGTGGTTTTTAAATCCAATAAATCGTCTTCACTTTGCCACGAACAACGAGTCCAAACAGCAGCAGTTGGAAAACCCCTCACACACACACACACACACAGAGACACACACACCCACAGAGACACACACACACACTAATGACAGCTCTGGTTTCCTGCGTGTTAATTGGAGGCTTTACTCGAGCGTTTGATGACTTTTGATGAAACACAAACAGAAACACGATTTACTTTCATGTCAAATTAACGTTTACTCTGTGAGGACGTGAGTGAACACCTGCTGATGATGAGGATGATGACGAAGATGAAGTTCACTGACTCTGCTGCAGGAGTTTAGACTTAGTCCAGAGTTCAAGACGAGTCCAGCTCAAGACAAAACATCGCAGTGAAGAAGGGATGACGTGAACGGAAAGACATGAACAGAAGGAAGTGAACAGACGGACGTGAACAGGACGTGAACAGGACGTGAACAGGACGTGAACAGGACGTGAACAGGACGTGAACAGGACGTGAACGGAAGGACGTGAACGGAAAGACGTGAACGGAAAGACGTGAACGGAAAGACGTGAACGGAAAGACGTGAACGGAAAGACGTGAACAGGACGTGAACGGGAGGAAGTGAACAGAAGGAAGTGAACAGACGGACGTGAACAGGACGTGAACGGAAGGACGTGAACAGGACGTGAACAGGACGTGAACAGGACGTGAACAGGACGTGAACAGGACGTGAACAGGACGTGAACAGGACGTGAACAGGACGTGAACAGGACGTGAACGGAAGGACGTGAACGGAAAGACGTGAACGGAAAGACGTGAACAGGACGTGAACGGGAGGAAGTGAACAGAAGGACGTGAACAGGACGTGAACAGGACGTGAACAGGACGTGAACAGGACGTGAACGGAAGGACGTGAACAGGACGTGAACAGGACGTGAACGGAAGGACGTGAACAGGACGTGAACAGGACGTGAACAGGACGTGAACAGGACGTGAACGGAAGGACGTGAACAGGACGTGAACAGGACGTGAACGGGAGGAAGTGAACAGAAGGAAGTGAACAGACGGACGTGAACGGAAGGACGTGAACGGAAAGACGAGAACAGGACGTGAACAGGACGTGAACAGGACGTGAACAGGACGTGAACGGAAGGACGTGAACGGAAAGACGTGAACAGGACGTGAACGGGAGGAAGTGAACAGGAGAACGTGAACAGAAAGACGTGAACAGCAAGACGTGAACGGGACGTGAACGGAAGGATGTGAACAGGATTGCGACAACAATTGTGGATATTTTAGTGTCTTGATTCATTTACGAAAAGTAGCCTCAGCTAAAGCTAAAGCTAGCTTAATCTCAGTGGATCATTTCTCGTACTGACCGGAATGTTCTGGAAGGTCTGGAAACATCCGTCCAACCAAACGTAGACGGTGGAGCTGATGGTCGTGCTCTGACCGTCAAAGGTGTTGGCGACAACTAAGAAGTGGTACGGACCAACGGAGAAGGACTCCCAGTCGTACGCTCCGGACGTCAACAGGGTCTGGTTGACCTCAAACAGCTGATAGGACAAGAGAGGACAGACAGGTGGACAGACAGTCAGGTGGACAGGAAGTCAGGTGGACAGGAAGTCAGGTGGACAGACAGACAGACAGGTGGACAGATGGTCGGGTGGACAGACGGTCGGGTGGACAGGAAGTCAGGTGGACAGGAAGTCAGGTGGACAGACAGTCAGGTGGACAGGAAGTCAGGTGGACAGGAAGTCAGGTGGACAAGCAGACAGGTGGACAGACAGACAGACAGACAGACAGGTGGACAGGAAGTCAGGTGGACAGACAGTCAGGTGGACAGACAGTCAGGTGGACAGACAGACAGACAGACAGACAGGTGGACAGACAGACAGACAGACAGGTGGACAGACAGACAGACAGACAGGTGGACAGACAGACAGACAGACAGACAGGTGGACAGACAGACAGGTGGACAGGAAGTCAGGTGGACAGACAGTCAGGTGGACAGACAGACAGACAGACAGGTGGACAGACAGACAGACAGACAGACAGACAGTCAGGTGGACAGACAGACAGACAGACAGGTGGACAGACAGACAGACAGACAGACAGACAGTCAGGTGGACAGACAGACAGACAGACAGGTGGACAGACAGACAGACAGACAGACAGACAGTCAGGTGGACAGACAGACATCTTTACCTTAGTCAGATGATTCCACCTGTAGATCACACTCTGGATGTTGTGATTCGAGTCTTGAGCTGAGAAAACAGTGAGAGATAAAGACACGTGACATCGTAGACGTGATCACGTGACATCGTAGACGTGATCACGTGACATCGTAGACGTGATCACGTGACATCGTAGACGTGATCACGTGACATCGTAGACGTGATCACGTGATCACGTGACATCGTAGGGTTCCGTTTACCTCGTCTGTGATTGGCCACCACCAGGAAGCTGTGGTTGTGTATGTGAAAAGCCTCCCAGTCCAGAGCTCCATGAGTCTCCAGACTCTGATGACGCAGGAAACGCCGCCGGCGACGACTCCAGCGATAGATGACGGACAGCTCAGGCTCCGCCTCCCTGGAGTTAGCCACCACCAGGAAAATCTGTTCAGAGGAGTTCAGAGAAGAGTGAATACATGCAGCTGTGTGTGTGTGTGTGTGTGTGTGTGTGTGTGTGTGTGTGTGTGTGTGTGTGTGTGTGTGTGTGTGTGTGTGTGTGTGTGTGTGTGTGTGTGTGTTGTACAAACAAAACCAACACAATGAACTCAAAAGACTTCAAACTCTTTGTTCTTCTTTCAGAGACGAGTTTAAAAGTCAACCACAGCCCAGAGGTCAACCAGAGGTCACGTGTTCAGAGGTCAACCAGAGGTCACATGTTCAGAGGTCAACCAGAGGTCACATGTTCAGAGGTCAACCAAAGGTCACATGTTCAGAGGTCAACCAGAGGTCACATGTTCAGAGGTCAACCAAAGGTCACATGTTCACAGGTCAACCAGAGGTCACATGTTCAGAGGTCAACCAAAGGTCACATGTTCACAGGTCAACCAGAGGTCACGTGTTCAGAGGTCAACCAAAGGTCACATGTTCACAGGTCAACCAGAGGTCACGTGTTCACAGGTCAACCAGAGGTCACATGTTAAATCAGATTAGCAAACTTTCAGCTAGCTAACCAGCAGATCCTTCCTTTTCAAAGGTCAAAGGTCAGGAACCTTGTGGTCCTCACCTTCTTGTCGATGGTGAAGTGTCTCCAGGCTCGAGCCTCCTGAGTGCTGATGTTCTGGTAAAGCCGGAACGAACCGTTTGTCCACTTGTAAAGACCTGAACCTGACAGAGAGTCCCTGAGAGAGGACATGAGGAGGGTCACCATGGAGACACAGAGGACATGAGGAGGGTCACCATGGAGACAGAGGACACAAGGAGGGTCACCATGGAGACACAGAGGACATGAGGAGGGTCACCATGGAGACAGAGGACACGAGGAGGGTCACCATGGAGACACAGAGGACATGAGGAGGGTCACCATGGAGACAGAGGACATGAGGAGGGTCACCATGGAGACACAGAGGACATGAGGAGGGTCACCATGGAGACAGAGGACATGAGGAGGGTCACCATGGAGACAGAGGACACAAGGAGGGTCACCATGGAGACAGAGGACACAAGAAGGGTCACCATGGAGACAGAGGACACAAGGAGGGTCACCATGGAGACAGAGGACACGAGGAGGGTCACCATGGAGACAGAAGACACGAGGAGGGTCACCATGGAGACAGAGGACACGAGGAGGGTCACCATGGAGACAGAGGACACGAGGAGGGTCACCATGGAGACAGAAGACACGAGGAGGGTCACCATGGAGACAGAGGACACGAGGAGGGTCACCATGGAGACAGAAGACACGAGGAGGGTCACCATGGAGACAGAGGACACGAGGAGGGTCACCATGGAGACAGAAGACACGAGGAGGGTCACCATGGAGACAGAAGACACGAGGAGGGTCACCATGGAGACAGAGGACACGAGGAGGGTCACCATGGAGACAGAGGACACGAGGAGGGTCACCATGGAGACAGAGAGGACATGAGGAGGGTCACCATGGAGACAGAGGACACGAGGAGGGTCACCATGGAGACAGAGAGGACATGAGGAGGGTCACCATGGAGACGGAGGACACGAGGAGGTCACCATGGAGACAGAGGACACGAGGAGGGTCACCATGGAGACAGAGGACACGAGGAGGGTCACCATGGAGACAGATGACATGAGGAGGGTCACCATGGAGACACAGAGGACATGAGGAGGGTCACCATGGAGACAGAGGAGGGTCACCATGGAGACAGAGGACATGAGGAGGGTCACCATGGAGACAGAGGACATGAGGAGGGTCACCATGGAGACAGAGGACATGAGGAGGGTCACCATGGAGACAGAGGACATGAGGAGGGTCACCATGGAGACAGAGGACACAAGGAGGGTCACCATGGAGACAGAGGACACGAGGAGGGTCACCATGGAGACAGAGGACACAAGGAGGGTCACCATGGAGACAGAGGACACGAGGAGGGTCACCATGGAGACAGAGGACACAAGGAGGGTCACCATGGAGACAGAGGACACGAGGAGGGTCACCATGGAGACAGAGGACATGAGGAGGGTCACCATGGAGACACAGAGGACATGAGGAGGGTCACCATGGAGACAGAGGACACGAGGAGGGTCACCATGGAGACACAGAGGACATGAGGAGGGTCACCATGGAGACAGAGGACACAAGGAGGGTCACCATGGAGACAGAGGACACGAGGAGGGTCACCATGGAGACAGAGGACACAAGGAGGGTCACCATGGAGACAGAGGACACGAGGAGGGTCACCATGGAGACACAGAGGACATGAGGAGGGTCACCATGGAGACAGAGGACACAAGGAGGGTCACCATGGAGACAGAGGACACGAGGAGGGTCACCATGGAGACAGAGGACACAAGGAGGGTCACCATGGAGACAGAGGACACAAGGAGGGTCACCATGGAGACAGAGGACACGAGGAGGGTCACCATGGAGACAGAGGACATGAGGAGGGTCACCATGGAGACAGAGGACACAAGGAGGGTCACCATGGAGACAGAGGACATTAGGAGGGTCACCATGGAGACAGAGGACATAAGGAGGGTCACCATGGAGACAGAGGACATAAGGAGGGTCACCATGGAGACAGAGGACACAAGGAGGGTCACCATGGAGACAGAGGACACAAGGAGGGTCACCATGGAGACAGAGGACACGAGGAGGGTCACCATGGAGACAGAGGACATGAGGAGGGTCACCATGGAGACAGAGGACACGAGGAGGGTCACCGTGGAGACAGAGGACATGAGGAGGGTCACCATGGAGACAGAGGACACAAGGAGGGTCACCATGGAGACAGAGGACATTAGGAGGGTCACCATGGAGACAGAGGAGGGTCACCATGGAGACAGAAGACACGAGGAGGGTCACCATGGAGACAGAAGACACGAGGAGGGTCACCATGGAGACAGAGGACATGAGGAGGGTCACCATGGAGACAGAGGACATAAGGAGGGTCACCATGGAGACAGAGGACATAAGGAGGGTCACCATGGAGACAGAGGAGGGTCACCATGGAGACACAGAGGAGGGTCACCATGGAGACAGAGGAGGGTCACCATGGAGACACAGAGGACACAAGGAGGTTCACCATGGAGACAGAGGACACAAGAAGGGTCACCATGGAGACAGAGGACACAAGGAGGGTCACCATGGAGACAGAGGACATGAGGAGGGTCACCGTGGAGACGGAAGACACGAGGATGGTCACCATGGAGACAAAGGACACAAGGAGGGTCACCATTGAGACAGAGGACATGAAGAGGGTCACCATGGAGACAGAGGACATGAAGAGGGTCACCATGGAGACAGAGGACATGAGGAGGGTCACCATGGAGACAGAGGACACAAGGAGGGTCACCATGGAGACAGAGGACATTAGGAGGGTCACCATGGAGACAGAGGA
>NC_139821.1:1622285-1652285 GCF_963457635.1 Microchirus variegatus
CATGAACGTGTGAACGTATGAACATGTGAACACATGAGCCTGTGAACGTATGAACATGTGAACACATGAATATGTAAATGCATGAAGAAGTGAACACATGAATATGTGAAAACATGAATACAAATGCATGAACACGTGAACACATGAAAGGATGAACACATGAACATGTGGACACATGAACGCATGAACAAGTGAACACATGAACATGTGAAAACATGAATACAAACGCATGAACACGTGAACACATGAAAGGATGAACAAGTGAACAAAGGAACATGTGAACACATGAACACAGAAACACATGAAAGGATGAACATGTGGACAAATGAACATGTGAACGTGTGAACACATGAACACATGAATACGTGAACGCATGAACACGTGGACACAAACACGTGAACGTGTGAACACGTGAACACATGAATACGTGAACGCATGAACACGTGGACACAAACACGTGAACGTGTGAACACATGAACAGGTGAACACATGGACACAAACACATGAATGTGTGAACACGTGAACACATGAACATCACTAACGTGTGTTTGGTGAACTGGTGAAGAAGCCACGCCCACTTTAAGAGTGTTAAGTGATCACTTTAGTCAGAAGGAAACAAAATGGAGGTCCTGTGTTTCAGGGGGACGTTTATTGTGGCGACACCTGAGCGTCTGTACCTGTGCAGGGTCTCCAGCTGTGGACAGACGACAGCACACAGGTGAGCAACAGGAAGTCGCTCGGCAACATCACGACCGTCCACCGCCTCATTGGTCCTCACTGGTCTGTGTCTGTGCCGCCGCCATTTTAGCTCCGCCTCCTTCTTCAGGAAATTTAAAATGTCAAAAAAAACGAGGTCATCACTGAGCATCACACGGTTGCTATGGAAACCACTCAATCAGCTGATGAGAGGGTCAAATCAAACCTGAGGTCAAAGGTTAATCCAGGCTCTCCAGCTGAGGTGTGGTCCAGGTCCTAGTCCTGGTCCAGATACTGGACCTGGTTCTCCAGCTCTGGTCCTGGCTCTTCAGTTCTGGTCCTGGTTCTTCAGCTCTGGTCCTGGTTCTTCAGCTCTGGTCCTGGTCCAGGTTGTGGTGCTGGCTCTTCAGTTCTGGTCCTGGTCCAGGTTGTGGTCCTGGCTCTTCAGCTCTGGCCCTGGCTCTTCAGTTCTGGTCCTGGTCCTGGTTCTGGTTCTGGTTCTGGTTCTTCAGTTCTGGTCCAGGTTCTTCAGCTCTGGTCCTGGTCCTGGTCCTGGTTCTGGTTCTGGTTCTGGTTCTTCAGTTCTGGTCCAGGTTCTTCAGCTCTGGTCCTGGTTCTTCAGCTCTGGTCCTGGTTCTGGTTCTTCAGCTCTGGTCCTGGTCCTGGTTCTTCAGCTCTGGTCCTGGTCCAGGTTGTTGGTCAGGACATGTTGGTGGTTCTTGTTTGTGAAGAACATCTCAGGACGTCCTCACTTCTTCACATGTCGTCTTCTTCTTCTTCTTCTTCTTCTCTCATCTCTGACTGTAGACCACTTCAGTCCAGATCCTCATGTTCTCCCCTCACAGATTAAGGATAATCCACCTGTTTCTCAGTCGTCGTCCTGGGATTATTCTGAAAACCTGAAGGTTTCTCTTTCCTCTGATCCTTGAATTTTCTCAATCTTAATCTCAATCTCAATCTCTTTCAGACATGTCCTCAATCCTGTGACTGCAGCTGCTGCAGGTGAGAGAGAGATAACCTGCCTCGCTCGCCCGACATGGGACTATAGAAGAGTGGGAGGAGCTTAGAGAGAGAGAGAGAGAGAGAGAGAGAGAGAGAGAGAGAGAGAGAGAGAGAGAGAGAGAGAGAGAGGGAGCTGCCTCTCTCTCTCTTTTCTGAAGCAAAAATAATCTGTTCATACTTTTTCTTTCTTTGTACTCTTCTCCATGTAAGTATTTAGTAACTCAGATTACTACATTATTTATAATCTGATTTGTAATCCCAGGTCAGATCATTGCATCATGAAACGATGAAGTGGTGAATTAATCCGTGTGATCATCATGTGACGTGTTTGACAGTTCTTTAATCTGGATTATTCAAAGTAAACTTCAGTGTAAGTGTACACATGTAAACATAGGTTTACATGTAATCTGAAGTGAATTATAGATTACCAATCTAAAGCAGTAGAGATAAAACAACAGAGATTATGAATATATAGTAACAGAGATAAGGATTATAAAGTAACAGAGATTAGGATTATAAAGTAACAGAGATTAGGATTATATAGTGACAGAGATTAGGATTATATAGTACTAGAGATTAAGAATATAAAGTAGCAGAGATTATGACTATATAGTAGCAGAAATTAGGAGTATATAGTGGCAGAGATTAGGACTATATAGTAGCAGAGATTAGGACTGTACAGTAGCAGAGATTAGGACTATATAGTGGCAGAGATTAGGACTATATAGTAGCAGATATTAGGACTATACAGTAGCAGAGATTAGGACTAATAGTAGCAGAGATTAGGACTATATAGTAGCAGACATTAGGATTATAAAGTAACAGAGATTATGACTATATAGTAGCAGAGATTAAGAATATATAGTAGCAGAGATTAGGAATATATAGTAGCAGAGATTAGGATTATAAAGTAACAGAGATTAGGACTATATAGTAGCAGAGATTAAGAATATATAGTAGCAGACATTAGGATTATAAAGTAACAGAGATTAGGACTATATAGTCGCCGAGATTAAGAATATAAAGCAGCAGAGATTAGGACTATGTAATATCAGAGATTGTAAATATAAATGATCAAAGATTAGACATAAATTCCATCAGATTAGTAAAGTATAGCAGCAGAGATTAGGATTTAGATGAAATGTTTTCAGTTTATAAATCATATAATTCTATAATAATCTGGGATGCGTTTGACAGATGTTCCATAAACATCATGTTTTCACTCCGTCTGATCTGAGATGAAGAGACAGACACAGATTAAGAAGAAGAAGAAGAAGAAGAAGTGACTGATCTCAGGTGAGCAGAGGAATTCCCCAGGTGAAGCAGAGCTCCGCCTCCTCGGTGACATCACAGAGATGATGGAGTGTGTGAGACGTGAACGTCGTAACCACAGACACCACACACACACACACACGCACACACACACACACACACACAGATGTGGAGATTAAGCTGCGACGGAAACAACAGAAGAAGAAGAAGACGACGCCCAAACATGAGTGAAGATAAGAGCGAGAACCAGAACACACTGCAGCCAACAGGTGTGTGTGTGTGTGTGTGTGATGAGGAGACCACATCACACACACTCACACACACACAGGAAACTGAAGTCTGTAAACCACTCACTCTCCCACACCAAACCCCATAGAGAAAACCAGTGATTTTAGCTCACAGGGACACAGGAGCTGCTGGTCCTCTGCTGCCTCGTGTGGTCACTTTGTGTCACTGATTTAAGTCTAAATTAAATATTTTTAAAGCCGAATTCATTAAAATCAGTCATTGTAAGTTAGTGATGGAGGCAGCAGTGGATCAACAACTCCTGTGAACTCCTGTGTCTCTGTGATGTTAAAATCACTGGTTTTCTCTATGGACTTTGGTGCAGGGAGAGTGAGTGGTTTACAAACTTCAGTTTCTCAGAGACGTTTACTTTTCCCCTCTTTTGTGTTTAAGTCCACGTATAAATGTAGATTTCGCTGATAATCCAGAGAGGATTAGAGACAGTCTGGGTGTGTGTGTGTGTGTGTGTGTGTGTGTGTGTGTGTGTGTGTGTGATGAGAGGGACGTCAGTGTGTTCATGTCTGGACGTGTCTCAGCAGAGACATGAAAGACACAGAGTCAGACATCAGACGAGACATTAGTGCGGCTAAAGCTGTGTGTTTACACTCCTACTGTTATTAGCTGCTCTCTGTGGTTACACCACATTAACTACACACACACACACACACACACACACACACACACACAGGACAGAAGTGATGATGCAGTAGCGAGGACACGCCCCCACCCTTGTTTACATCTGTCAACACTACAATCCCCATGATTCTCCTCAAATCAGCAGATTAGACTTTCTCCATTCAAACAGTTCTATATAGCTAATATCATTCATATATATATATATATAAAAATATATATAAATGTATACACACACATGTACGTATATACACATAAAGATACATATATTTATATATACACACATATATACACATATATGTATATATACACACACATATATGTATATATACACATATATATATTCACATATATAGTATATATACACATATATGTATATACACACACACACTTATATACACATATATGTATATACACACACATATATACACATATATGTATATATACACACATATATGTATATATACACATATATATATATACACACACATATATGTATATATACACATATATATATTCACATATATAGTATATATACACATATATGTATATACACACACACTTATATACAGATATATGTATATACACACACATATATACACACGTGTATATATACACACACACACATATATATGTATATATACACATATACACACATACGTGTATATACACACATGTATATGTACACACATATGTATATATATACACAGACACATATATGTATATAAACACACACACACACGTATATACACACATACGTACATATACACACACGTACAAATATTTATGTATATATGATAAATACCTGTATATAAAGACATAGAGGGGGCGGGGCTTATGAAGCAGTCAGACAGCAGGGGGCGATGTCGTTCAGAGCTGTGATGGAAAAAACAGCAACAAAGAAGCAGCAAACGCTCGTCTGTGTTTTATCTTCTATCCGTTTATTTAATAATCACATAAATTAAAAACTTCGCCGTCTTAAGGAGGAGTGATAAACTCAAGCCCCGCCCCCTCTCAGCTGAGCCCCGCCCCCCTCTCGGCTGAGCTCCGCCTCTCGCAGACGAGCGCCGTTCAAAGATCAAAGAGATAAAGTGCATAAAAAACGTCCCACAGAGAAAAGAGCGACGTTTGAGACGAAAAATCTGGATTATCAGAAAAAATCAATTATAAACATTTACGCTAACACAACGCCCACTTTTCAAAATAAGAGTCCCAGTCTGTCACGATCCCAGTCTTCAAAATAAAAGTCGCATTTTGTCACAACCCCACGCGTTTTCAAAAATAAGAGTCCCAGTCGTCTGTCATGACCCCGCAGTTTTCAAAATAAAAGTCCCAGTTTGTTTGTCACAAGCCCATTTTTCAAAATAAAAGTCAGTTTGTCAAACAACACAGTTTTCAAAATAAAAGTCCAAATTTAAGTTTGTCACAACCCCACCCTTTTCAAATTAAAAGCCCGTCACAACACGGCAGTTTTCAAAATAAAAGTCCGGGTTTGTTTGTGAACACTAAAGTAGAACTCCAGTTTTCAACATAAAAGTCTGAGCTCTTCTATGTCACGACCCCTCGGTTTCCCCAAAAAATAAAACAAGTCTCCGTTTTCATTTGTCACAACCAGGCAGTTTTCAAAATAAAAGTCTGTTTTTATTTCTCACAACCACGTGTTTTCAAAAATAAAGCGGGACAAGAAGAGTCTGTAACCATGGCAACAGCGATGCGTTTGAAAGCTTTGTGGACTTTGTGAACCTCAGTGTTTTCCGTCTGCACCTGACCGACCGCAAACAGCAGGGGGCGACGTCGCGTCACAGTCTCTTCTCCTGGTTCTAATTGGTCTGAATCTTTTATGAAGCCTCGTCCGTCTCAGGTCACGTGACGTGTTCAGACGAAAAAATGACGACACCGACGCTCGGATCGCGGCTGATTTGCATATTAATCACATGATCTGTCCGTGTCGGCAGCACTGTGTGTGTGTGTGTGTGTGTGTGTGCGTTTCCACGGTGACGAGGAGGAAGCTGTGTTTGTTACTGCAGGCGGGAAAGGGACAGGTGCTCTGATGACGTCGGCGTCTCAGGGCGATGATGTCACTGCTCGGGCGTGATGACATCATCATCATCATCATCATCATCACCTACAGACCCAGCGACTTGCGAACGATTTTCTGGGCCAGTTTGTAAAACTGCTCTCGGTCCTCGCGCCACATTTTAGAGGCGTCCACGTTAGCGCCGCTCTCATCGTTAGGCTCTGAGGAGGAGGAGGAGGAGGAGGTGTTGTGATTTGGTTTATATAATGTGTGTGTGTGTGTGTGTGTGTGTGTGTTGTGGTCATGTGACCGACCTGCTAGCATGCTAACCACAGATAGCAGGATCTTCTCCACGCTCTGGACGGGACTCCATCTCTCTGCGCTGCTCTCGTATCCCATAGGATCATCTCCTGGAGCGTGAAGGATGGAGATGCACACGCGACCATCTGGATAGACTGAGAAAGAGGAGGAGGAGGAGGAGGAGGAGGAGGAGGAGGAGGAGGAGGAGGAGGAGGAGGAGCGTCAGTATCAGACGATCACAGAGTTATCAGGGTGTGAAGAATGTTTCCTGCAGGTGTGAGCGTTTGTTGACACAGGGTCAGGTGATACAGTTACAACAGGAAGTTCAGCTCAGGGTCGCGCTGGTGCGTGACCGTGATGAAGATGATGATGATGATGATGATGATGACAGGCCGGCGGCGCCGCTCTGCTCCTTTAATCACGGCCGAGCGACGCGCTCACAACGCCGATGACATCGCGGGGCCCTCGGACCGCAGTCCACTAATCTCTGCGCTAATGACAGCGCGGCCGCTAACGCCTGCAGCGCGCCGTGACCGGCGAGGTCATCGCGTCGCCTGACCCCCCCCCCCCCCCTGACACTAGAGGGCGCGGTGGTCGCCGCGTGACTTACTGTTGGGGTGAAACATGTCGCAGGTGAACCTCATCTTGGGAGGACTGAGCGGATAATCCGAGGGGAAGCTGAGGACGGCCGGAAACACGCCTCCTTCGAAGCAGGTGTCCTGAGGCCCCCTGGAGGCAGAACACGGAACTGCACGTTATTAAAAAAAACACACAAAACTATTCTAGTATTTTCTACAATAACAGACTTTACACAGCGACAACAACTACAGCTATTTATTTACATGAACGCGTGTCGTTTAAACTCAGCGCCACCTACTGTGTGAACTCTGCAACACATGATAGAAAACGCACAAACAAACGATGTCTTTGTCTTCATTTTAAAAAACATATATTCAGTCAAAACTCATGAAACAACAACAACAAGTCAAGACAAAGAAAAGTGCTGAACACTGGAACACTGTCCCACGTAATTATGGGATGTGGCGACGGTGATGTCAGACTGAGACTGATGGCACGCAACAACAACAACAACACGGCAAGAACAACACACACACGTTTGTACAACTATTCTTCTGGGGACTCTGCATTGAGTTTTATCACTAACCTTAACTTAACCACAATTCAAATCTCATTAGGACCAGGTTTTGGTCTCCATGAGGACTACTGGTCCTGGTTATGACAGAGCACGCACACACACACACACACAAATAAACAAACAGTGCCACCTGCTGGACTCACATGATAAGCGCCTCCCACTCAAAGAAATTCTCCTCATTGGCCGGACCTGAAAAAAAAATTCAATAACATAAACAAATAAATAAAAACAAATCAGTGTTTCCTCATCTTCTTCTTCACGTGCAAACAAAGAAACAATTAAGAAGCTAAAAAAAACTGGTTTTACTATTTAAAAACAAACAAACTTAATAAATTGATGAATAATTGCAGATCACAGACGTGTAAATGTACGAAGGTCTCACCTGCGACGATGCCCTCAGGTGGGTTCAGGGTCAGCTCTGAAACACACACACACAGACTTGTTTTTATATCTTTGTGAGAACACATTATAGAACTAATGCATTCCATAAATCTTGACTATAACTTTTAGCATAAACCCACATGCTAACCCTGAAAAGGCCTTTTAAAAGTTGTGGGGTCCAGTTCAAATGTCCCCACAAAGATAGGTTTGTCGGGTTTTTGGACCTCACAAAGACACAAGTATGAGCAGACTGTACACACAAACACACACATTCTTGTACTTGCTGCATACTGAGGACCAGCATTTCCACTTTATAAATCAACACAATTACAAATATTTACTTCATGAATTACATCTATAAAGAACTACTAGGTGCAGTAACATAACATGTCTGCAGGTGGAGCCCCAGAGCAAAAAGTGTGTGAAACACCAGGGCTGGAAAACAGGGTTTTTGTACCATATTGAGGAGTATAGCATGTTTACAACCTAAGGAAGTGATTTCAATGAAAACAAAGTAAGGGTCGGCCAAAATGTCCTAAATTTGTAAAGATTACATCACTTTGTTGGTTAAAAACCCTCAGTGGTCCGCAGTATGCCGCAAGTACAAGAACAAACAAACAAACACACACACACACACACACACACGCACGCACGCACGCACAGTACACTCACGCGCAGGCTGTCAACAAGGCCTCTGACGTCAACACTACAAACATAAACTTTTATAACAGTTTTAAGTAAATTAAGAGTATTTTCTTTGTCACAGTCGACATTAAATGTGTATAAACTGGTATTGATGCAGTATTAATCATCGATAATGACGTCAGTTTAACGCAGCACTAACATTAAAACACTAACGTGACGTGTTTGTTTAGAATTTGCTGCAGTAGCTTAAACGTAGCTTAGCCTAGCCTAGCTTGGCTTAGCCTGGACCGTGGCGGCGGGAGTCGCCGCTCGGCGTCCGCTTCACTCACGTTTATACTCGGCCATGAGTCTCTTGAGCGCGGTCCCGGCCATCGTCTTCCACCGGAGACGAAGACAAATAAAAGTATTTCTGCGCTGAATTTCACTCCTCCAGCGTCGCCACAGCCCAACAAACTGCGCATGCGCAGGCTATACTCGGCTTCTTCGTCGTCGTCGTCGTCTTCTTCTTCTCATGGCTGTTCTGGAGGTTGGACGCCCCGGTGGCGCTTTGCTGCCTCTCACTGGTTCATGACGGAACTACAGCCGCGACGGGAGAGTTCGGGTATCGGTGCTAAAATCCAGATTAAAGTCCAGATTACGCTCAGATTCTGAATTCGCTGTGAAACAGTGATCGCATGAGGTTCTTCGAGCCGCCATTTTGTGCACTTTGAGACTAATTAGCGTGACTTTAACAACAAAACCCGCCGCCTCTCCAGTCCAGTAGGCGGCGATACCGCGAGGGAGAAGTACTTTATGGTGACGTCACCACGTTGACGTCTGACGTCGCTGAAGCGTGGACTCTGACCCAGCGGAGAAGCAGCGCTTCACAGTCCCGTTTTCCAGCAGAATTCTGTGCTTTCGGAGGTTTGACACTCAGGTTTTTATGCTTTTTATCGGCACAAATGTTAAAGTGTGTCGTTGTCAACATGACGAGGCGCAAAGTGCAGCGTCAGGACGAGAGCTAATGTGCTAATGTGCTAAATCTGCACCGCACTTAGCGCTTAAACTGTCAACTTGTTTGGTTTTCGCGTGCTTTTAAAACAAGCACAAAGTTCTGAAGTCTCGTGCACAGACAGTTTATGTGTTGTTTTGTTGTTGTTTGGAGCAGTTCAGCTGCTGACGTCACTGCAGTGAACCTGCTGACCTTGTGTTGGTGGTATTTTTAAATCAGATTGACAGACAGTGAAACAGCAGAGCTGAAGCTTAATATTTCACCTGTTTGACAAGAAAAACCCAGAAAAGATCACGCGTTTGTTGTAAATCTGCATTAATCTGATGACTGTCATTCAAATAAGTCTCTTCTGACTCAGCAGTGTTAGATAATGCTGCGTTCCATTTGGATTTTGAACTCGTGATTTGTTTTCCACGCTCATTGGGTTTTCCTGAAGAGGCCACGCCCCCTGGGAAACTCAAGTTCACGAGTCTAAGATGGCCGCCACCGCGTCTTTGACTGTTAACGTCACTTCTGTTGTTTTTGTTTTTCCACGGTAAATTAGTGAGGACTTTGCGTCATTTTCAGAAAGTTACGACATTTTCAAAAAGTTACGTCGTTTTCAAAAAGTAACGTCGTTATCAAAAAGTTACGACATTTTCATAACGTTACGTCGTTTTCAAAAAGTTAAAAAAAAATTAAATTACGATATTTTCAGAAACTTATGACGTTTTCAAAAAGTTACGACATTTTCAGAAAGTGAGGACGTTTTCATAAAGTTACGTCGTTTTCAGAAAGTTCCAACGTTTTCAGAAAGTTACATTTTCGGAAAGTTACGACATTTAAAAAAAAATTACGACATTTTCAGAAACTTATGACGTTTTCAAAAAGTTACGACATTTTCAGAAAGTGACAACATTTACAAAAAAGTTGCGACATATTCAGAAAGTTGAGGCATTTTCAAAAAGTTACGAATATTAGATTAGATTGGATTAGATAAAATTACATTGGATTGGATTAGATTCGATAAAAAAAAGTTAACATGTTTGCGTGAGCTAAAGACCGCATAGAGCGTAGCTAGCCTGAGAATCTTTGGCATTTTCCGACTTCTTAACTGGAACGTGATGAACTCACTGCTCGTGTTAGGAGTTGTTGACTTTGCTACAACTTCCCGAGTTTGAAATCCGACTCGAGATGCTCCGTTAACTCAGGAATTGCGACTTCCGACAACGTGACTTTACGATTTTAACGCACACTTAACGTTCTGGTGCGTCCACAGATTCGCGATGGCTCTGACTCAAGTGTCGTCCAACAAATGTGCCGGCGGCTTCCAGAAGGTGTTTGAGCACGACAGGTGAGACGGCGAGGCGTCAGGTGCCAGGTGTGACCAGGGGTGGTGCTGTTTCCCCCCGTGTTTTCATGCATGTTTGTTTCTCCTGTTTGTGTTTGTGCGCAGCTCTGAGCTGAAATGCAAGATGAAGTTTGCGATTTATCTGCCGCCGAAGGCCGAGACCGACAAGTGTCCCGTCTTCTACTGGCTGTCTGGTGAGTGACGGACAGAAGCCGAGGGTCACGTGACCACGTCATGTGACCACGTCACGTGACCACGCCTTTATCATCACGTTGTTGTCGTGTGTCGACAGGCCTCACGTGTACGGAGCAGAACTTCATCACAAAAGCAGGAAGTCAAGTCGCGGCGGCAGAACACGGCATCATCGTTGTCGCTCCTGACACCAGCCCACGTACGCACACACACACACACACACGTTCTCTCTGAGGCTGTGACCTTGTGACCTTGTGACCTTGTGACCTTGTGATCTTGTGACCTTGTGTCTCAGGTGGTTGTAACATCGAGGGTGAAGACGAGAGCTGGGATTTCGGCACCGGTGCCGGTTTCTACGTCGACGCCACTCAGGATCCGTGGAAAACCAACTACCGCATGTACTCGTACGTGACGGAGGAGGTGGGCGGGACTTAACGTGTCACATGTTTATCTCTTAAAAAAAAAAAAAAAAAAAACTCCTCAGCTGATCTGTAATCTGTTTGTTTTTGTTTTTTCTCCTCAGCTTCCAAAACTGATCAACGCAAACTTCCCCACCGACCCGGACAGGAAGTCCATCAGCGGTCACTCCATGGGCGGACACGGGGCCCTGATCTGTGCCCTGAAGAACCCTGGGAAATACAAGGTACCGCGTGACCCCTGAGTGACCTCTCAGTGACCTCTGAGTGACCCCTGAGTGACCTCTGAGTGACCTCTCAGTGACCCCTGAGTGACCTTAAACTGACGATGACGCTGCTCTTCGTCTCCTTCAGGCCGTGTCGGCGTTCGCTCCCATCTGTAACCCGGTGCAGTGTCCGTGGGGTCAGAAGGCGTTCACTGGATATCTGGGCTCTGATAGGTCCACGTGGGAGGTGATGACATCATCATTCACTCATTCATTCATTCATAACTGAGCAGATTAACTAATGACTGAATCCTTTAGCAGCTCTAATATAAACAGAGCTTCAGTGTTTCAGGTCACTTCCTGTTTCAGGTTCAGCCACCGATCTGACAAAATGGCAGCTACGTTCAAAATGGCCGACTTATTATAATAATAATAATATAAGTGCAATTGTAGGTCATTCACTCAGTCATCTGTGACTCCTCCTCCACCTTACTCTGATCGAGCTAACAGCTAAGCTAGCATGTGGAGTTCAAAGCTGAGCTGATGGTTTGACTTGATGGCTTAGCTCACAGGTTAAGCTAACAGTTTGACTTGATGGCTAAGCTAACAGTTTAACTTGAAGAATAAGCAAACAGGTTAAGCTAACAGTTTGACCTGATGGCTAAGCTAACAGCTTGACCTGATGACTAATCTAACAGGTTAAGCTAACAGTTTGAGTTCACAGCTAAGCTATCAGCTTAAGCTAACAGTTTGACTTGATGGCTGACCCTAACCCTGGTTAAGCTAACAGTCTGAGTTGAAAGCTAACAAAAATGTGATTGAAACGAAAGGGATAAATTAGTGTAAAACATGTAAATTTGGGCGGATCTTTGATCGGAGGAAGCAGGGTTTTTGCTGCCAACTAACAGGTTTGTGATTTTAAAGTGTTTTTTTTCTGTTTTTGACTCAAATGTCGAGTTTTTAAAATTCATTTAAATATTGACGTTAAAACGGCGATTGTTCAAAATGGCCGACTTCTATAAGAATAATAATACTAGTGTAATAGTCGACGATTGTTGTGATTTTAAAGGATATTGCTGTGAATTTGCAGGCGTACGATGCTACAGTGCTAGCGTCCTCGTACTCCGGTCCTCAGCTGGACGTCCTCATAGATCAGGGACGCGACGACCAGTTCCTGACGGCCAGTCAGCTGCTGCCCGACAACCTGATCGCCGTCTGCTCCGAGAAGAAGATCCCGGTCATCTTCAGACTTCAGCCGGTCAGAAAACACGGAGCTGATATTCTGCTTTATTTACTGTGAACATGTGACGACTGTTGTGTGTGTGTTTGTGTGTGTGTGTGTGTGTGCGCTGCAGGGCTACGATCACAGCTACTTCTTCATCTACTCGTTCATGAACGACCACGTGAAGCATCACGCCAAGTATCTGAACGCCTGAGGAGCCGCCGACCTTTGACCTTCGGCTGCAGCAGGTTCTTCGGAAGAAAAGCTTCAGTTAAAACTGTTTTCGCAATAAAGTTTTTGGAAATTGAATTATTTGTGTGTTTGACATTTACACACTGATGTGACAAAATTGCGGCTACGTTCAAAATGGCTGACTCATATTATTATAATAATATTAGTGTAATTGTAGGTCATTCACTCATTCATCTGTGACTCCTCCTCCTCACTCTGCTCAAGCTAGCATGTGGAGTTCAAAGCTAAGCGAACAGTTCGAGTTGACGATTAGCGAACAGATTAAGCTAACAGTTTGACTTGATGGCTAAGCGAACAGGTTAAGCTAACAGTTTGACTTGATGGCTAAGCGAACAGGTTAAGCTAACAGTTTGACTTGATGGCTAAGCGAACAGGTTATGCTAACAGTTTGACTTGATGGCTAAGCGAACAGGTTAAGCTAACAGTCTGACTTGATGACTAAGCTAACAGTTTGACTTGATGGCTAGGTGAACAGGTTAAGCTAACAGTCTGACTTGATGACTAAGCAAACAGGTTAAGCTAACATTCTGACTTGATGACTAAGCTAACAGTTTGACTTGATGGCTAAGTGAACAGGTTAAGCTAACATTCTGACTTGATGACTAAGCTAACAGTTTGACTTGATGGCTAAGTGAACAGGTTAAGCTAACAAAAATGTGATTAAAACAAATCTTCCAATAATAACGGTGTTTTTTTCTTCTTCAGTTGAACTGTTTTCTCACAATAAAGTTTTTGCATGCTTGACGTTAGCTAACGTTACGATTCCAGTCTCACGACATAAATAAAAACATCATAGCTTTGATGTCGCACAGGTGATCAAATAAAAAACGTGCGGCTGCGTTTACACACCAGGGTTTTACTGATAAAGTGATAAGAAATACAGTATATGTATATATGTATATATACACATGTATATATACATATATACACACACACATCCATACATTTATATATTCACAGCAGTTAAGGCGACATTAAAGGGACATTTCATGCATTTAGCTCAGAGCTGCTGTTCAACACATGACGGTAAACGTCGACACAAAGGTGGGAAAAAAATAAACAAACCTGAAAAAATAAAAAAAATAAAAATGTGCGAAAAATACAAAGTGTGAGCGCAGACATTTATATACAAACATAGAAACATAGATTGTGTTCAGCAGGATCTTCATCACATTAGTGTTTGTTGTGTTTTTGGATTAAAGGTGAATTCAGTGTTTTTTTCTCCTCAGAGGCCAAAAACTCTCTCGTTAAATATCTGATATAAAAAGTTTTAAAGTGCAGGAACACTGTTGATGTGACGATAAAAACACGCTCGGCTACATTTACGACTTAAAGGGACAGTTCAGCTTTTTCCCACATCAGTTTGAGTCTTTATCTCACTCTCCCACACCAAAGTCCACAGAGTGGTTTACAAACCTACGGCGATAAGTCGAAGTAGCTTTGAGATGCTAACTTTGCTTAGCTTTGTAATGCTAACGATAGCCCAGGATAAGCTTGGTTTTTATTTCTCCCAGTTTGTGAATCCCAATAAAACGTGAACTGTCCCTTTAAGAGACATTTAAACATGAAAACAATCAAATAAAAACATCTACGATGTAAAAATATCATGAAAGTCGTCGTCATTTTTTTTTCAAAGAAACTTACATTTTAAGAGAATAAAGTCAATTCTTTTTAAATATTTAAGTAACATTTTTAATTGTTTTTTTTTGTTTCCTGATAAAGTTAAGACTAAATTATTGCCTCCATTTTAACTTTGGTCTTTTTAACGTAAACTGACGTCGAATCTGACGCTAAACAAAGATGGACGACAGGAAGCCAGAGTGGCTGCAGTAGCCCCGCCCCCTCCGATTCAGCAGATACAACAAATGAACTAATCGTTTCCTATATCTATCTTTGTAAATGACTGTAAGCTGCAGTGCCCCCTTGTGTCTGTCACTGGGAGTGATTTTTTTTTTTTATCACAGATTTGCGATGTTTCTAGTGTCGGCCATCTTTGTTTACAGTCGGTGTTTGTCTATAAAATCTTTCACGCAGAAATCACGTATATTTAAATAATAACAACAATGATATAAAATGAGCACTTTGTTGTTTTTAGACAGAATTAAAAAATACTGTGTTAGTGCGACAAACCACGTCAGAGTCTTTACTCCTGTTTGTGTGTGTGTGCCATGGAAGCTCCGCCCCTTCGGTGTACTGGAAGCCCCGCCCCCCTTCTGTGCGTGCTGTTGTCAGGTCAGGAGGTCAGAGGTCAGAGGTCAGAGGTCAGGAGTTGTGGTCGAGCAGAGCCTGGACTGTGATGCTGACCTTCAGGAGACCTTTCTCCTCCAGGATGTGGTGAGGAAGACACAGTTTGTCCTGAGAGACAGACGGACAGACAGAGAGAGACAGAGACAGACAGAGAGACAGATGGGGACGGACAGAGACAGACAGAGGTCGAGAACATCACAGAGTTTAGACACAAACATCATTTGTCACATGACATCATTCACTCATTCATCTGTGAATGAGTGAATGATGTCATTCACATCATTCACTCATTAGTCTGTGACTAACAGCTAAGTTAGCATGTGGAGTTCAAAGCTAAGCTAACAGTTCGTGTTGACAGCCAAGTTATCAGCTTTAGCAAACAGTTTGACTTGATGGCAAAGCTAACAGGTTAAGCTAACAATTTGACTTGACGGCTAAGCTAACAGTTCGAGTTGACAGCCAAGCTATCAGCTTACGCTAACAGTTTGACTTGACGGCTAAGCTGACAGTTCGAGTTGACAGCCAAGCTATCAGCTTACGACAACAGATTGACTTGACGGCTAAGCTAACAGTTTGAGTTGACAGCCAAGCTATCAGCTTACGCTAACAGTTTGACTTGATGGCTAAGCTAACAGTTTGAGTTGACAGCCAAGCTATCAGCTTATGCAAACAGTTTGACTTGATGGCTAAGCTAACAGGTTAAGCTAACAGTTTGACTTGATGGCTAAGCTAACAGTTGGAGTTGACAGCCAAGCTATCAGCTTAAACTAACAGTTTTACTTGCTGGCTAAGCTAACAGGTTAAGCTAACAGTTTGACTTGATGGCTAAGCTAACAGTTGGAGTCGACAGCCAAGCTATCAGCTTAAACTAACAGTTTTACTTGCTGGCTAAGCTATCGGCTTACGCTAACAGTTTGACTTGACGGCTAAGCTAACAGTTTGAGTTGACAGCCAAGCTATCAGCTTACGCTAACAGTTTGACTTGATGGCTAAGCTAACAGGTTAAGCTTACAGTTTGAGTTGACAGCCAAGCTATCATCTTAAGCTGAGAGTTTGACTTGATGGCTATACTAACAGGTTAAGCTAACAGTCCGATTTGACAGCTAAGCTAATAAAAATGTGATTACAAAATGATTGTGAAATTTATAAAGAAAAATTGTTAAAATGAGTTTAAAAAAATGAACATTTTAAATAAATAACATAACAACCGCTTTTTGAGGCGGAGCTTTGATCAGAGGGGGCGGGGTTGTTTTTGTTGCTAACTTTAAGGTTTGTGATTTTAAAGTGTCTTTTTTTTCTGTTTTCGACTCAAATGTCGTGCTTTTTTTTGTTGAAATATTGACGTTAAAACGACGACAAACGACTGAACTCGCTTTATTCATCGTATCGTACACACGTTAAAAACTCAGCCACGTCAACAACCAGCAAATAAACACGTTAAATCAAAACATTTACAGAGAATAAATCAGACGTTCAGACGTTCACAGCTCCTGTTTCTCTTCATCGTTTCATTTATGACGGTAAAGACGTGGGATTATAATCCTGAAGCTACGACATCATGACGTTAATCTGATTTAAGATAAATGAAAGGTTTGAACGAAACAAACATTGTTTTCAGTCACATCGTGTCAGGTTTCTTTAAAGGTCTTAACGCAGCGTTAGAGACCACTTCCTGTTTGCTGTTTAAATAAAAATGACGTTAAATTAGATTTCAGTTATGGCATTGCTAACTGCTAACTGCTAACGTAAAGAGAGTGACGCAGATTAAAAATACACACTTCGTCCGACCTCAGGAAATGAAAAAAGTCCAAAAAGAGAAAACACCATGTGACCTTGTTACCATGGTTACGCTTCAGAATGTTACGCAGATTTAAGGGAAGTCTAATTTAAGACGTATTTAAAGGCACTTTACTCAAATTTAAGACCTTATTTCGGGGACTCGTCGGGGTTTAAAAAAAAAAAAAAGTTTGCTATTTGAATATTCTGCATCAATATTCGTCAAATATGCAAATAAGTCCAGGACGGGAGCGAGATGCATTCAGGGAACGTCGTAAATGTGGTCAAAGACTTGCTGCTGCCACCTTGTGGTAACAGATGAGTTCACGATGAAATTTCTTTTTATATTGGACGATGAGTCACATAGGTTTTCATAATCCAGCATATAGTCTAATGAGTTCATCCCTAATCCAGAGAGAGAAAACCTTCATATCTGTGCTTAATCTCCACTTAAACTCTTATAAAATCTGATTATAGATTATTTTTAATCCTCCGTTTCTGAAGAAGAAGAAGATAAATAAAAGAGGGCGGGGCTAGTTCGTCGCCACGGTTACGTGAGCTCGCTCCACGTGTACGCTAGGAAGAGCAGAACGAGGCAGAGGACGTGAAGCAAGCTCGAGCCAATCACGTCCCAGATCTGCCAGGCGGGGGGCGGAGTCTGCGTGGTGACCGACACCGACGAGGGAGTCTTTGACGCCGCGGAGGGGGCGGGGCTCGGCGGCGAGACGGACTTCCTGTCCGGGCGGCTCGCGTCCGAGGCGACCAGCGCCCGCAGCGTCCTGCAGAGCGGCTGCAGGCGACACTGGGTGATGTCGTACGGGGAGCACAGGGACGACTGGCGCCCCCATGAGGAAGAGAGGGGGAGGTGCATGGAGGAGGAGGGATGAGTGGACAGGAAAACAGGAGGATGAAAATAAAAGAGATGAAGATGGAATGAAGAGAAAGAGGAGGAAGAAGAGAAAATAAGAAGAAGAGAAAGTGTTGATCCAGCAGCAGTGAAAAGAGAAACAAAGGCAGGAGGTTAAACAGTGAACACAGAGGTCAGAGGTCACAGGTCAGAGGTCACAGGTCAGAGCGTGAGCTGATGGAGTGAAGGAAGCGAGGGAAGAGGAGGAGGAGGAGAGGTGGCTGATGGGAAAGCCGGTGCAGTCAGCAGCGTTAGCATGTTAGCTCGCCAGCCTTTAGCAGAAGCACTGCGTGTGTGTGTGTTAGCAACAGTGAGCAGTTAGCAACAGCTAGCAGCACCGCGGCGAACAACAGACAACAGAAAATAAACAAAATTAACTGCGATAATCGTAAAAAAAACGCAAGTGGGCGGAGCCCTATATCGGTGACCTTTGACCTAACGTTACAAAAATAACTTTAGCGACGTCGACGTCAAATGAAACGGGAGCTAATTTTAGTTTTTAAAGTGAAAATTTCATCTTTAATCAGATGCAGGATCTGGAGTGACAGACGCAGCGCCCTCTGGTGGCGCTTTAAAATAAATCACGAGGAGTGTGGCGTGAAAATATCGCAACTCGGCGACGATATTCTAGTTACTGCGATGATGAATAAAATCGTACAATTTATCGTCAAAACAAAGAAAAAAAGCGAAAGCAACAAAAATGAAATGAAATTTAAACTTCACAATGACAATAAAGTTTTTTGAATGTAAACTCTCTGTGAGTGACTCAGCACTTTTGTCGACAGGACATTCAGACGATTACAGTGACTGTGATGGACGAACGCCACAGGCAGCCATGACTCAGCATTAATGTCCACATTAATGAGTCAGCGTTAAAGCCATGAGAACAAATAAAGTCAATTTATGGGTATTTTTTTTTGTTTAAATGTGGTTGTTTGAGGAGAACACTCACTCTCCCTGCACCAAACTCCATAGAGAAAACCAGTGATTTTTTGCTGGTCAACTGCTGCCTCGTGTGGTCACTTTGTGTCACTTAAATAAAGTCTAAATTAAATATTTTAAAAGCCGAATTTTACAGAATAAGACATTGTAAGTTAGTGATGGAGGCAGCAGTGGATCAACAACTCCTGTGTCTCTGTGATGTTAAAATCACTGGTTTTCTCTATGGACTTTGGTGTGGGAGAGTGAGTGGTTTACATGTACCTAATAAAGTGGCTGCCTCACACAACCACACAAAAAAAATCAATAAAATAACCCTTTAATCACATGGTACTAATCAGTGACATCATCAGCCTTGGTCACAGATCAGGGAGGCATGGAGGCGGAGTCATGTTTCTGAGAGGGCGGGGCTTACCTCAGCGACTCCGATCCTCCTGCAGGCGTCCAGGAAGTTCTCCACGTTCCTGCGACACTTGGCCATGCTGAGTTTGGGCTGAGGGAAGAAAAACATGTTTAATAAAAACAAACAAACAAACAAACACTAAAGGTCAAGGGTCATAGGGGGTCACGGGCGCGTGGGTCGTACCACTGCGGGGGAGGGGACGTGGATGCTGCCCACGGAGCGGGGGCGAATGTGATTGGCCAGGTGACAGAGGATGACGCCGTCCATCAGAGACGAGCCCAGGTCGTCGGGGAGGACCACCTTCAGCCGGCTCTCGATGCTCTGAGGTCAAAGGTCAAAGAGGGTTCAGATTCAGCAGAAAAACGAGCCCAATGATCAGTTATTGACGATGGACGACGGCGTCGCCTCGCTCTCTCACGTCTCTCAGCGTCTCCATGAGCTCCAGCTCTTCTCTCAGCTGCTCCATCTTCCTCCTCATGGTGAACTGAGGATCAACAGACTCCAGACTCTTGTGGCTGCGCAGGAACACTGCAACACACACACACACACACACACAGTCGTGACCTTTGACCTTTCTCTATGCTGTTGAGAGCTGAATGGTTCGTGTACAGGTGTAGTTCCACTCAAAGGCCACAGGAGGGAGCTCCAGTCTTTGCAGAGATGTTCCGAGGTTGTTGTTGTCTTTTTCTCTGCAGCATGGTCACATGACCACCAATCACAACACACACTGGGTCAATGCATGTGTGTGTGTGTGGTTACCATGGAGACGACCATTCATTTAAACAGAACCTTGACCCATAAGCACAATTCTGCCTCATTAGGACCATGTTTTGGTCTCCATGAGGACTACCGGGCCTGACACACACACACATTCTTGTACTTGCTGCATACTGAGGACTGGGTTGCTGACGTGAGGACCAGCATTTCCACTTTATAAATCAACACAATTACAAATAACTTCTTCATGAATGACATCTACTATATACATCATACTATACTATGTGGACCAAAATTTGGGAAAAAAATTTGACCCAAAATGTTTGGTCCAAAATTTGAAAAAAAAATTTGACCCAAAATGTTTGGTCCAAAATTTGAAAAAAAAATTGACCCAAAATGTTTGGTCCAAAATTTGAAAAAAAAATTTGACCCGAAATGTTTGGTCCAAAATTTGAAAAAAAAAAATTGACCCAAAATGTTTGGTCCAAAATTTGAAAAAAAAATTTGACCCAAAATGTTTGGTCCAAAATTTGAAAAAAGAAATTTGACCCAAAATGTTTGGTCCAAAATTTGAAAAAAAAAAATTGACCCAAAATGTTTGGTCCAAAATTTGGAAAAAAAATTGACCCAAAATGTTTGGTCCAAAATTTGGAAAAAATTTTTTACCCAAAATGTTTGGTCCAAAATTTGAAAAAAAAATTGACCCAAAATTTGAAAAAAAAAATTGACCCAAAATTTGACAGAAACGTCATACTATACTGTCATCCAAAATTTGAAAAAAAATTGACGCAAAATTTTTGGTTCCAAATTTGAAAAAAAAAATTGACCCAAAATTTGACAAATACGTCATACTATACTGTCATCCAAAATTTGAAAAAAAAATTGACGCAAAATTTTTGGTTCAAAATTTGAAGAAAAAAAATTGACCCAAAATGTTTGGTCCAAAATTTGGAAAAAAAAAGTGACCCAAAATGTTTGGTCCAAAATTTGGGAAAAAAATTTGACCCAAAATGTTTGGTCCAAAATTTGAAAAAAAAATTGACCCAAAATGTTTGGTCCAAAATTTGGAAAAAAAATTTGACCCAAAATTTGAAAAAAAAATTTGACCCAAAAGGTTTGGTCCAACATTTGGAAAAAAAAATTTACCCAAAATGTTTGGTCCAAAATTTGAAAAAAAAAAATTGACCCAAAATGTTTGGTCCAAAATTTGGAAAGAAAATTGACCCAAAATGTTTGGTCCAAAATTTGGAAAAAAAATTTACCCAAAATGTTTTGTCCAAAATTTGAAAAAAAAATTGACCCAAAATTTGAAAAAAAAATTGACCCAAAATTTGACAAAAACGTCATACTATACTGTCATCCAAAATTTGAAAAAAAAATTGACGCAAAATGTTTGGTCCAAAATTTGAAAAAAAAAGTAATACTATATACGATGTCGTCCAAATTATTTTTATTTTATTTTTTTTGACAAATTGAGTATAGCATGTTATAGCAACCTAAGGAAGTGATTTCAATGAAAACAAAGTGAGGACCGACCAAAATATCCTCACTTTGTTGGTTAAAAACCCTCACTGGTCCTCAGTATGGCGCAAGTACAAGAACACACACCCACACACACACACGATGGTGATTGGTTGTTAATCAGGTCAGGAGCAGTGATGAAGATGATGATGAAACCGCATTTCAGACCCTGAGGTGCGTGCGCACACACACACACACACACACACACACACACACACACACACACACACACACACACACACACACACACACACAGACTCATGTTACTGTTATTTAAAAATGTTAATTTTATCCCACGTGTAAATGTATGATTTATGCTCAGAAAAGGTGCCAGAGGTCAAAGGTCAGACGTACCCCGGCTGTTCGCGCCTCCGTCGTCATGGCTACACCGCGTTTCTCTACGGAGGGGTGTGGCCTGTGAGAGGTGGGAGGATTCGAAACAGGAAGGAGGAGGAGGCGAGCAAGGCAGCGAGGGCGGGGCTACGACCAGGTGGTGGGAGTGGTCAGAGGTGCGTGTAGGTGTGCGCGTGTGGGGGGGAGGGGGGGAGTGGGAAGGGGGGCGGAGTCACCGAGGTGAAAACCAAGTGCAGGAAGACAGGAAGTTTCATTCCACGAGAAAGTGTAAAATAAATAATAAATAAATGTGTCCCGAAAACACCGACATCACCAGAACAAAAGTCAACGAGCGACAGACGACAGCGAGCGAGAAATGATGAGTCATGCAGGAAGACGAGCATGAGTCAGCAAAAATACAAATGAAAGAAACGACAAAAGAAACAAAACAAAACATTAGCTTTTATAACGTCACATCATCTGCACATGCTGTTAGCATCATGTTAGCATCATATTAGAATAATGTTGGTATAGTGTGACTATCATTTTAGCTTTATGTTAGCATCATATTAGTATCTTGTTAGCGTCATGTTAGCATCGTGTTAGTTGTTAGCAAAACTTTAGCAGTACACATTAGCAAACAAATGCTGGATGGCTGCTAGCTTCAAATAAACAAAATCATGCTGTCAGCTTCATGTTAGCATCATGTGAGAATCACGTTAGCATCGTGTCAACTTCGTGTTAGCTGTTAGCAAAACTTGACACAGCAGCCAATGTTAGCAAACAAATGATGGATGACTCCTAGCTCCAAACAAAAAAAATCATGCTGTTAGCTTCACGTTAACATCATATTAGAATCACATAAGCATCATAAGAATCACGTTAGTATCATGTTAGCTTCATATTAGCGTCATGTTAGCCGTTAGCACAACTTGACACAGCAGCAAACGTTAGTTAGACAAATGCTGGATGGCTGCTAGCTCCAAACAAACAAAAACAAACAAAACAAACAGAGCTGGACTTTGTTCTGATTCTGATCAGTGACCACGACTCAAACCCTGAACACGTGAACCCCTGAACCCCCGTGTGTCTCACCTGAGCGAGGCTTCAGTCCAAACAGTGAGCTGGACGACAGTCTGACGGCCGGAGGGACGTCTCCTCGCTGAGAGAGGACACAGAGGACAGAGGGGACAACTGTTTTATGACTGAAGACAATAAAAACACGTCAGTGTCATCAGCAAAGAACACAGTCACTATATTCTGGAGGTTTGGCGCCTCCCGGTGGTTTTCTGGTGAAATGGAAGACGTTTTTTTACTAGTGCTGTGCAATAGGTTAACGCGCGTTCCACGACGACTGACCGGAAAAAGACGCGCGTGACGTCACGTTTTACGCGCCGCGACACCAGAGTCCAGGCACCGTTGACCGGTTAGCTCCGTTAGCGGCATTAGCTCCTTTTAGTGCCTGTTAGCGTTAGCCTACAGTGGAACTGGAGCGGTCCGTTTATTAAAGGAAAAGAGCAGCGCTAACAAATAACTAGCGTACCTGTGTTACTGCGTATGTGTGATTATGTTTTTAAAGTTTAGCGTTACTTTCGCGACTTATTTTAACAATCGGGAGTCGCGTAAAACATGACGTCACGCACGTCTTTATGCGGTCAGTCGTCATGGAAACACGCGCTAACGCCGTTAAACGCCGTTGGTGCGTTAACGTTTGACAGCACTAGTTTTTACTTAAGATGAGATCCCATGTTAATTTCACGTCCGTATGAACAAAAATAAAGGAGAATAAAAGTTAAATAAACAGCTTTACTTGAAGTTTTAATGAACAGAAAGAAGCGAAACAAACTTTATGGATGAAAACACGAGCACAGATCAAAGAGGAACTCTGGCTGAGTTTTAAAATACGGGATTATTTTTTTGCGACTCACAGTGATCTGACATGAGGGACGCAGGGTGGGCGGGGCAAAGCTGCTGCAGTGGGCGGGGGCAAAGCTGCTTACAGTACCTTGATTGACATATGCCACTCATACTCCCGACATGAGAGCTGGGCCTGAAACCTGGCTTTGTCTAGAATCATCTGTCTCTTCCTCTGGAACTCACATCCTCCTCCTCCTCCTCCTCCTCCTCCTCCTCCTCCTCCTCCTCCTCCTTCTTCTTCTTCCATGAGCTGCTACAGAACGCAGCCACGTTTAAAACCTTAAATCTTAACATTACTCTAAAGACGTTAACTTAGAATTCTACCGACGAGGACGAGTTTGTTTGTTTGCGATGTTTCCGTGTGGAGGCGTGGCCTGAGATCACTCGGTGCGTAAAATGTGTGAGGGGTTTAAAGGCTGCACATACTCTACCTGAGCTGTGGGGGCGCTGTCCTCACCGTCCTGACCACTGTGGACACAGAGGACAGTGAGTGTGACGTTAAAGGAACACTACGTGAGATCACAGCCAGACTTACTTGAGGGACTCGTCCACGGTGACCATCTCCACGGGGTAAAGTCTGACTCCTGACACATCGTCACGTTCTGTGGAAACTCTGACACACAAAACAACAACAATTATTGTATTATTATTACAACAACAACAACAACAACAACAACAACAACAACAACAATGGTAAAATCCTGGTTCAATGATAAACCTGCTGGGCTCCTGCAGCAGCTCCACAGCTTCTTTCAGCTGGTCGATCATGTCGATGTGGAGCTCAGTGCCCGTCGTGACCTTTGACCTTTTGTCGACACACACAGGAAACATGTTCAAGATTAAAAAACACACACAAACACACTTTAAACTGACTGTCTAAACATTCACAAATATACTGACGGCCAAAAAGTGAGCTGATTTAAACATTCACAAAGAGACTGACTGCCAAATAGTGAGGTTCTTAACATTCTCAAAGAGACTGACTGCCAAATAGTGAGCTGATCTAAAGATTCACAAAAAGACTGACTGCCAAATAGTGAGCTGATTTAAACATTTGCAAAAGACCAACTGCCAAATAGTGAGCTAATCTAAACATTCCCAAAGAGACTGCTAAATAGGGAGCAGATCTAAACATTCACAAAAAGACTGACTTTCAAATAGTGAGCTATTCTAAACATTCGCAAAGAGACTTACTGCCAAATAGTGAGCTGATCTAAACATTCACAAAAAGACTGACTGCCAAATAGTGAGCTAATCTAAAAATTCGCAAAGAGACCGACTGTCAAATAGTGAGCTGATCTAAACATTCACAAAGAGACTGACTGTAAAATAGTGAGCTGATCTAAACATTCACAAAGAGACTCACTGTCAAATAGTGAGCTGATTTAAACATTCACAAAGAGACTGACTGCCAAATAGTGAGCTGATCTAAACATTCACAAAGAGACCGACTGCCAAATAGTGACCTGTTCAAAACAGCTGCAGACTGTCTGCGAAATAGTGAGCTGATCTAAACATTCGCAGAGAGACCGACTGCCAAATAGTGAACTGTTCAAAACATTCGCAGACTAACTGACTGCCAAATAGTGAACTGTTCAAAACATTCGCAGACTAACTGACTGCCCAATAGTGAGCCAATCTAAACATTCGCAGAGGGACCGACTGCCAAATAGTGAGCTGATTGAAACATTGGCAAAGAGACTCACTGCCAAAAAAACACAGAAAAACAAAGACGATCTCAAACTAAACTCACGTTTGTTCCGTTTGCCACGACGAGTCTTCTTCTATCCTGAGAGGCTCGTCAAAGTCTGCTGCTGCACGACCCTGCACACACACACACACACACACACACACACACACACACACACAGTATATCAGGATATACATGTTTCTATACGTTATGTCGTGATGTCATCGATTGACGAAAAGTTACCTTGATGTAGTTGATGAAGCGAGAGCTGAGAGCAGAGTCTCTGCAGCTGAACTGATCCTTCAGAGCTTCCGTAGGACTCTCCTCGATCAGACGCACAGACTCACAGTTTGTGTCCGCTGAAAAACAACAAAGACACAAGACAGTCACTCACACATACACAGAGAGATTAAGGACACGCCCCCCCTGAGTGAGAACCAATCACCAAACAATATTAGAAAAGTGTATTATAGAAGTGAAGATTCCATCCATTTAAAATACTTTAAAACCCAGGAACATGGACGTTTAAACTCCAGTTTTAAACCCAGGAACATGGATGTTTTCATGTCACAGTGACTTTCAGAGACTTTGATGCTAAAATACTTTGACCTGATTAAAAACTGATTAAAGTCTATTTAAACCGTGTCTCTGAGGATATGTGTGTGTGTGTGTGTGTGTGTGTGTGTGTGTGTGTGTGTGTGTGTGTGTGTGTGTGTGTGTGTGTTACCTGTCAGGGAGCTGATGTGTTCACTGGAGTCGTCTTTACTGAGTCCTTCCTCTTCTGTGATGTGACTCATGGGCACGTTGAGACTCAGACTGTCCTCATCTGACGGCTACGACAGACAAACAACAACAACAAACAAACAAACAAAGAGTTTATGAATTAAATCAATGACAAACATTCGTTAGTCACTCGTAATCCACCTCCATGACTTCAGAGGACTTAACAAAGACTTACATTCATTCCCCTGGTCACTAACTTTAACCTTAACTAACCCTAGCACACACACACACACACACACACACACACACACTCTGTACCTCAGTAGCAGACAGTCTCTTGTCTCCGTTGTCGCTGCCGACTCCTGAGTCGCTGTCCTGCTTCTTCTGCTGCTCCATGTCTTCCACACTGCACACACACACACACACAAAACAGGTCACACACACACAAGAGACACCAGCGTGTGTGTGTGTGTGTGTGAGCTAAAGAGAGAGTGAGTTCCACAGAGAGAGAGAGCAGAATCATAGCTCCTCCTCCTCCTCTTCTTCACACATCTGAGTTTAAAGATTCACATACACAGTAACATAAAGTAGCTGTGGACGTGTGTGCTTTTATTTTGGCGGGGCAGCGTGTCAAACAGTAGCTGTGGATGTGTGTGTGTGTGTGGTTTTATTTTGGCGGGGAAGCGTGTCAAACAGTAGCTGTGGATATGTGTGTGTGTGGTTTTATTTTGGCGGGGAAGCGTGTCAAACAGTAGCTGAGGATGTGTGTGGTTTTATTTTGGCGGGGCAGCGTGTCAAACAGTAGCTGTAGGTGTGTGTGTGTGTGTGGTTTTATTTTGGCGGGGAAGCGTGTCAAACAGTAGCTGTGGATATGTGTGTGTGTGGTTTTATTTTGGCGGGGAAGCGTGTCAAACAGTAGCTGAGGATGTGTGTGGTTTTATTTTGGCGGGGCAGCGTGTCAAACAGTAGCTGTGTGTGTGTGTGTGTGTGTGGTTTTATTTTGGCGGGGAAGCGTGTCAAACAGTAGCTGTGGATATGTGTGTGTGTGGTTTTATTTTGGCGGGGAAGCGTGTCAAACAGTAGCTGTGGATGTGTGTGTGGTTTTATTTTGGCGGGGCAGCGTGTTAAACAGCTGTGGATGTGTGTGTGGGTGTGGTTTTATTTTGGCGGGGCAGCGTGTCAAACAGTAGCTGTGGATGTTTGCGTGTGTGGTTTTATTTTGGCGGGGCAGGGTGTCAAACAGTAGCTGAGAATGTGTGTGTGTGTGGTTTTATTTTGGCGGGGCAGCTGCAGTCTTTTCTTTGTTTGAGTGGAGTTTTAAAAATAGCATCAGAGTTTCCTGTGGAATCAACATTAAACAGACCAATAAAAACCCACTCACTCTCCCACACCAGAGTCCAGAGAGACCTAGCTCTGCTGGTTCCTCTACTGCCTCGTGTGGTCACTTTGTGTCACTGACCTGCCGGTGCTGGGCCGTGATAGGCTGAGTCGCTCGATGACGGGCAGGTAGAGCGAGTCGGGCATCTTCTCACTGCGACACGCCTCCATGCTCAGATACTTAAAGATGTGAATTTTACCTTTTAAACAGATCTGGAAAAACAACAACAACAACAACAAAAGAAACATTCAATGAGACTCTGTACATCCTGCCAAATAATGAGCTGCCGAGCGTCTCCACACCTGTGCAGGTGGACTCTGCAGAGGGTTGTTCTCTAACTGCAGCGACTGCAGCTGCTTCATCTTCCTGAAACACACGGGGATGGTGGAGACTTTGTTACAGGAGAAGTCCAACTTCACCAGAGGGAGGTCGGCCAGTTCTGAGGAGGAGGAGGAGGAGGAGGAGGAGGAGGAGGAGAAATCAGCTGGTGTTATTTTCAGATGTGTGTGTGTGTGGGTGTGTGTTTCACTTCCTGTGAACTTTGTTCCTTGTTACAAATAAAACTACAGGCATTAAAAAGAAAAGAAACAGCTTTATGACACACGCACACACACACACCAAACTGACTGCCAAATAATGAGCTATTCTAGACATCCACCCACACACAGTGTGAAATAGGGAGGTGTTCAAAACATTCACAAAGAGAGTGTCAAATAGTGAGCTGATTTAAACATTCGCAAAGAGACTGACTGCCAAATAGTGAGCTGATCTAAATATTCGCAAAGAGACTGACTGCCAAATAGTGAGCTGACCTTAACATTCGCAAGTAGAGAGCTGATTTAAACATTTGCAAAGAGACTGACTGCCAAATAGGGAGCTGTTCAAAACATTCACAAAGAGAGTGTCAAATAGTGAGCTGATCTAAACATTCGCAAAGAGACTGGCTGTCAAATAGTGAGCTGATCTAAACATTCACAAAGAGACTGACTGCCAAATAGTGAGCTAATCTAAACATTCGCAAATAGACTGACTGCCAAATAGTGAGCTCATTTAAACGTTCGCAAATAGACTGACTGCCAAATAGTGAGCTGATCTAAACATTCGCAAAGAGACTGACTGCCAAATAGTGTGCTGATCTAAACATTCGCAATAGAAACTGACTGCCAAATAGTGAGCTGATCTAAACATTTGCAAAGAGACTGACTGCCGAATAGTGAGCTGATGTAAACATTCGCAAAGAAACTGACTGTCAAATAGTGAGTTGATTTAAAGATTCGCAAAGAGACTGACTGCCAAAAAGTGAGCTGATCTAAACATTCACAAAGAGACCGACTGCGAAATAGCGAGCTGATCTAAACATACGCAAAGAAACTGACTGTCAGATAGTGAGCTATTCTAAACAGAGTTGTGTTATTAAAGCGTCTTAAAATAAAAACATGAATGAAATGAAATCGGGTTGCCATGGTGACACAAACACAGAGACTCCTCCCCCTCCTGTCACTCACCCTCGGGCAGAACACAGAGGAGGTTCCGACGTACGTTGAGTTCTCGCAGAGCTTTGAGTCGACTGACGTGACGAGGAAGAGCCGTGATCTCGTTACAGCTGACGTCCTGAAGAAGACGACAATAACAACAACACACTGATCAAGCTTCAGGCCACACGTGTGTGTGTGTGTGTGTGTGTGTGTGTGTGTGTGTGTGTGTGTGTGTGTGTGTGTGTGTGTGTGTGTGTGTGTGTGTGTGTGTGTGTTTGTGTGTGTGTCTCACCAGCTCCATGAGTCCGTGCAGTTGTCTGATGTTCTCAGGCAGACAGACCAGTTTGTTGTTGCTGGCGTTGAGGACTCTCAGAGGTAAACCACACAGACACGCAGGCAGAGAACACAGCTGGTTACGACTGCAACACACACACACACACGAAAAGTTATATTGAACTTTTCATTGAAGAAAGTTCACGTTAAATCACGACAACAAAAAACTGGGGGAAACGTCACGTTTATGAATTTCTGTTTTTACAAAGTAACAGAAAAACTCAGCAGTTAGCTTAGCTATTAGCAGCAGAGCTAACAGGCTTTAGATTTGTACACTTTCATTGTAGGTGAAGCGTTCTATTTTAATCTGTGATGATCAACGACACAGACACTTAAACAGGAACACGTTTAAGTTTAAGACCGAATCTAAACTCAGTTTAAATGAGTTTAAACGTCTCACGGTTACAAAGTTCCTGTGTGAAAAACTCACTTCTGCTTCTGAAACACGAGAAACATCCACACACTGTTATACACTGTTTTTATACCTCTTTATATTGTTGTTGTACTTGCTGCAGGCAAAGTGAGAACCAGCATTTCCATTTTATAAATCACCACAATTACAAACATCTACTTTATGAATGACATCTATAAAGAACTGCTGGGTGCAGTACCATGAAATGTCTGCAGGTGGAGCCCCAGAGCAAA
>NC_139821.1:1654785-1659785 GCF_963457635.1 Microchirus variegatus
ATCACTGGTTTTCTCTATGGGCTTTGGTGTGGGAGAGTGAGTGGTTTACAAACATTTGCTCATCTGGTTTTATTTTAAATAAACAAGAATTAAGAGTTTATTTATCAGTCAGTGATGTAGAAGAAGAATGTGTTGGAGTTCAGCCACGCGTGAAAAAAAGTTGGTCAGCATTTCTGGGCGTGTCTCCTAGCAACACGTGTGCGAGTGTGTGTGTGTGTGTGTGTGTGTGTGTGTGTGTGTGTGTGTGTGTGTGTGTGTGTGTGTTAAAATCCTGTTTTCTTTATTCTGCACCATCCAGAGAAAAAACTACTTTTCTATTTTTA
The DNA here is from genome assembly GCF_963457635.1 of Microchirus variegatus. Lineage (NCBI taxonomy): Eukaryota > Metazoa > Chordata > Actinopteri > Pleuronectiformes > Soleidae > Microchirus > Microchirus variegatus. The sequence goes on from NC_139821.1 coordinate 1,655,109, forward strand.
TCAGATGTGTGAGTGAAGTGAGCAGAGGCGGAGGTCAGAGGTCACGCAGAGTAAAATAAATTCCTGTAATCTTATGTAGTGTGTGTGTGTGTGTGTGTGTGTGTGTGTGTGTGTGTGTGTGTGTGTGTGTGTGTGTGTGTGTGTGTGAACATGGAGACAAACAGGCTGCTCCTGTTACTGCGTTTAAACCAAAAACATCCTCACTTTCATTTAAAGCACTTTCTGTTCCGACATCACGTCAACACTGACATGTTGGAGATCAGGTTTTCAGGACTTTGAAGTCTTTTTAACTTTAATCTACAGTTGGCTTTGATGCTCATGACTCTGAAAAGGCTCCGATCGATTATTGATTATGGATCAACACGATCAACACGATCAACACGATCAACACGATCAACACGATCAACACGGCCTCTCCTCAGCTCTGACTTACAGGAAGAGAAAAAAGCTCAGAGACAAACAGCCTCAGTTTTGGTTTCACTACAAGTCCAGACCTGAGTCTGCTGATATGAAACTATGTTCAACGGCAGACAAGTGTGTGTGTGTGTGTGTGTGTGTGTGTGTGTGTGTGTGTGTGTGTGTGTGTGTGTGTGTGTGTGTGTGTGTGTGTGTGTGTGAGAATGTGTGTGTGTGTGTGAGAATGTGTGTGTGTGTGTGAATGTGTGTTTCTGACAAACTGCTCCAATGAGCACTGATGACATTTCAGCTGTGTTCACACCAAGCACTACAGTCCAGCTCACTACAGTCCAGTCCAGCTCACTACAGTCCAGTCCAGCTCACTACAGTCCAGTCCAGCTCCTCACGACAGTCCAGTCCAGCTCACTATAGTCCAGTCCAGCTACTCACGATAGTCCAGTCCAGCTCACTACAGTCCAGTCCAGCTACTCACGATAGTCCAGTCCAGCTCACTACAGTCCAGTCCAGCTCACTACAGTCCAGTCCAGCTCCTCACGACAGTCCAGTCCAGCTCACTATAGTCCAGTCCAGCTCCTCACGACAGTCCAGTCCAGCTCACTACAGTCCAGTCCAGCTACTCACGATAGTCCAGTCCAGCTCACTACAGTCCAGTCCAGCTACTCACGATAGTCCAGTCCAGCTCACTACAGTCCAGTCCAGCTCCTCACGACAGTCCAGTCCAGCTCACTACAGTCCAGTCCAGCTACTCACGATAGTCCAGTCCAGCTCACGACAGTGCAGTCCAGCTCACGACAGTCCAGTACAGCTCACTACAGTCCAGTCCAGCTCCTCACGACAGTCCAGTCCAGCTCACTACAGTCCAGTCCAGCTACTCACGATAGTCCAGTCCAGCTCACTACAGTCCAGTCCAGCTACTCACGATAGTCCAGTCCAGCTCACTACAGTCCAGTCCAGCTCCTCACAACAGTCCAGTCCAGCTCACTACAGTCCAGTCCAGCTACTCACGATAGTCCAGTCCAGCTCACGACAGTCCAGTCCAGCTCACGACAGTCCAGTCCAGTCCAACTCACTATATTCCAGTCCAGCTCACTACAGTCCAGTCCAGCTGTCTACAGTCCAGTCCAGCTCAGCTCACTGCAGTCCAATCCAGACTGGACTAAGGTGAGCTGGACTGTAGTAAAGTCCAGCTCACGACAGTCCAGTTTAGCTGACTGAAGTCCAGCCCAGCTCACTATAATCCGGTCCAGCTCACTCAAGTCTGGCCAAGCTCACTATAGTCCAGTCCAGCTCCAGCTCACTGCAGTCCCGACAAGCTCCAGCTCAGTCCAGTCCAGTTCACTATAGTCCAGTCCAGACCATAAAAGTGAAACTTTTCAGATTTTGTTCCAAACTGAACTGAAGTCAATAACTAAGAGGAAATGAGGCTTAAGTGTTAATGTGTGCACCGCTCACTCTCCCACACCAAACCTCATAGAGAAAACCAGTGATTTTAACATCACAGAGACACAGGAGTTCACAGGAGTTGTTGATCCACTGCTGCCTCCATCACTAACTTACAATGACTTATTTTAATGAATTTGGCTGATAAAATCTTTCATTTGGATGTACTACAGTGACACAAAGTGACCACACGAGGCAGCAGTAGACCAGCAGCTCCTGTGTCCACTGTGAGCTAAAATCACTGGTTTTCTCTATGGGGTTTGGTGTGGGAGAGTGAAAACTCCAGTTTCCTGTAGTTAAAGTCTGTCTGAGATCAAAGATAAAGTGTGAAAACATATTTTTAAAACATGGCCGACTCGATGTTGCTCTGGTTCCAGACGAGTGTTCGTGTAAACAAAGGCCCTGATGCTGCTCTCTGTTTACAGCTGAGCGAAGGGTTTAAAAGGGAAGTGCTGGGGAATTCCAGTGACCACTCACTCTGCCGCACCAAAGTCCACAGAGAACATCAGTGATGCCAGCTTGCGGGGGACACAGGAGCTGTAACCCAGTAAAGTCTTTGGATTCAAACCCACAACATTCTGGTGACAACATGACCCACAGCAGTGTGTGGGAATGTCACCGGGCGACACTGAGAGAGATCACGTTCATTTACAATAATTAAAAGTTACATTGAACTCATCACGTGTGTGTGTGTGTGTGTGTGTTAGAGACAGAGGTTCTGGTCCTGGTCCTGGTTCCGGTTCTTACCTGCGTCCACGGTGTCGCTCAGGTCGTGGTTCACCGCTGACCGGGGGAACTCCTTCAGTTTCCGGCAGCTGATGTGGAGGACGCCGCTGGCCGCCGCCTCCTCCAGCGCGCGCTCCAAGCCGCGGTTCGGCGGCAGGTTGTGACCGTGGTTCGACGGAGACGAGGGAGAACCGGAACCGAACTGCGAGAGCAGGGGAAGGGGAGGAAGAGGAGGAGGAGGCGGCGGCGGAGGAGAGCGACCCGACTCCGCTCCGAGCAGCGTCGCCATGATGTTGTCCCCCCTCTCTCTCCGTCTGTCCGTCGGTCTGTGCTGCGTCACTCTGTCGGTCCGGTCCACGCGGTCGGCTAACGGTCGGCTAACGGTTAGCTCGCGGTTAAGCTAACGGTCCGCAGCGGAACACCGACTCCACCTCCGCGGCTTCAGCTTCTGCCGCCGCGTCTGTGCCTCTCTGTGTGCGCGCGACGCGTCAAGCTCGCTGCAAAACAGTGTCGGAGCGGCGTCACTTCCTGTCCTTCATTTTTTTTTCAAAATAAACGTCGGCTAGCTAAAAGCTAGCTAGCGAAAAAGCACACACTTACATATCCACAAGAAACAAATATACATATAAAAACTACTCTATATAATTGTGTTTCAAACTAATTGAAGAATGAAATAAATAAGATCATATTTGTTTTATTTACATTTTCAATCTTGAATTTTGAAGGAATTACCACTCCGTTTCCGGTTGTTTTTTTAAATCAGTGGAACTCAGTCGGACAGAGACATCTGCTGGTCAGAGTCTGTTACTGCACTGTTTCAATTTGGAATATGAGTTAAAAAAAATTTAAATAAAAATAAATAGTGATGATGATCTTAGTGTGTGTCTGCGCGCATGTGTGTGTGCGTGTGTGTACATGTGTGTAGGTGTGTGTCCATGTGAGTGTCTGTGTGTGTGTGTGCATGCATGTGTGTGTGTACAGTGTAATATGTGTCAGTATCAATTGTGTTCATCTGCTGATTCAGGCTTGTTATGTAATCACACGACTCAGCGATCTTACTCTTTCACACACACACACAGACACTCTGACACACACACACACACACACAGACACTCTGACACACACACACACACATACATACACACACTCTGACACACACACAACAAATAACCACAATGACACCTGTTTTGTCAGCAGAACTGCATCAGAATTAGAACCAGCAACAATTAAATTAGTTAAATTAAAATAAACATAATAATAATAAAATAAACAGTAGAGCGTCAATATAAACAAAAGGAGACAATTATGAATATGAAATAAAGTAAACTCTGTGACAAAAGTCCCGTCTGAGAAAAACTGAAACAAATACTGAGAAACTTCCTCTTTCCTCACACACACACATCACAAATACACACACACACACACACACACACACACACAGGACCATAATAACCATAAACCATGTGACTTCCTTTTCTATGACATCATTGAAAATGAAAATAAATCAGTGATAGTGGTCGTTTAAAATGTTATTAAACCTTTGGATCACAGTGTAAATCAGTGAAGATCAGGTGATTTCAGATCAGTGATGATTTCGGATCAGTGATGATTTCAGACGACAGGAGAGTGATGATGATGTTGATGATGATGATGAAGGTTTGAGGAAGAGAAAAGAGTGTGAACACAAACTGTTTCACTTCAGGAGGAAAAAAAACCCTCATCAGTGAAACAGGAAGTGTTCATTAGTGTGTGTGTATGTGTGTCTCAGTGTGTGTGTGTGTGTCAGTGTGTGTGTGTGTGTCTGTGAGAGAGAAGGAGTCGTCAGATTCACTGAAACGTAAGTTTAATCTGATCATTTTTATCCTTTAATCTTCATCTGCTCTGAGATTAACTGAAGTTTACACGAGTCAGACTTCTTGTTTACACGAGATTAGACACGTTAAGAAAAGTTAAGTAATATGTTAAGTTTAGTTCAGTAATAACTTAAGTTAAGATAAGAAAAGTTAAGATAAGACAAGTTAAGACAAGAAAAGTTAAGTTAAGACAAGTAAAGTAATACGTTAAGTTAATTAAAGAAAAGTGAAGATAAGTTAA
>NC_139821.1:1664785-1674785 GCF_963457635.1 Microchirus variegatus
TTCAAACTTTGACTCAAACAAAAACCTATGTTAGCATCAGAAGCTGAGCTAGCAGCAATGTAAGCATCAGGGGCAGTGTTAGCAGTAGTGTTAGCGGTCATTTTAGCAGTAATGTTAGCAGCAGTGTTAGCAGCAATGTTAGAAGTAATGTTAGCAGCAATGTAAGCAGTAGTGTACGCATTAGTGTTAGCAGTAATGTTAGCAGTAGTGTTAGCAGTAATGTTAGCATTAGTATAAGCAGTAGTGTTAGCAGTAATGTTAGCAGCGGTGTTAGCAATACTATTAGCAGCAGTGTTAGCAATACTATTAGCAGCAGTGTTAACAGTAATGTTAGCAGCAGTGTTAGCAGAAATGTTAACAGTAGTGTTAGCAGTAATATTAGCAGCAGTGTTAGCAGAAGTGTTAGCAGCAATGTTAGCAGAAGTGTTAGAAGTAAAGTTAGCGGCAGTGTTAGCAGTAGTGTTAGCAGCAGTGTTAGCAATACTATTAGCAGCAGTGTTAGCAGTCATGTTAGCAGCAGTGTTATCAGTAATGTTAACAGTAGTGTTAGCAGTAATATTAGCAGCAGTGTTAGCAGAAGTGTTACCAGTAATGTTAGCAGAAGTGTTAGCAGTAATGTTAGCGGCAGTGTTAGCAGTAATGTTAGCAGCAGTGTTAGTAGTAGTGTTAAGCATTAATGCTAACAGTAGTGTTAGCAATAATGTTAGCAGCAGTGTTAGCAGTAAGGTTAGCAGAAGCGTTCGCAGTAGTGTTAGCAGAAGTGTTAGCAGCAGTGTTGTGTTAGCAGTAATGTTAGCAGCAGTGTTAGCAGCACTAGCATCACAGTTAAGTAGCTCAGAAATTACGTAAACAAACCTCTTCTTCTTCTTCTTCTTGTGTTTTTCTCGCAGCTTTGTTTGGCTCGAGGTTTTATCTGCGAGTTCTGTCGAGGGGGCGGAGTCATCTTTCCCTTCCAGAGCGACACGTGCAGTCGTTGTCCAGGTAACGCTTGCTAAAAAAAAACATGTCAGTTCGTTAGCTTTAGCTTTAGCTGGACTGTAGCGTTGTTGACAGTTGTTTACGTTGTGTGTGTGTGTGTGTTTACAGTTTGTAAAACCTGTTTCCACAAAGTTTGTCTGGGAGAAAGTCCGTGTCCTAAATGTGAACGAGTGAAGTCACGAAGAAAAGTCTCAGAAGAAACGGTGAAAAAAACAGAAAACTCATCAGCTGTTATGTAAATAAATAAATAAATAAATGTTTATATAAAACATATATGAAGTTAATGAAAGGTTAGCTAACTTTAAAGTGTTTGTACAGTAAAAGAATGACAATCAAATATTCTTGTTTTAAATCTTTAACAAAAAATATTTTTTTTGTATTTTATTGTTGTGAATTAATTTGTGATTTTTAATATGTGTAAAGTGTTAAATAAATAAATAAAATGTACTTCAAACTCACTGAAGCCTCTGTCATCTGCTGATGCACCAGCAGGTGGCGCTGTCGACCCGTGGAACAGGGTTAGTGTCCACCTGAGCTGTAAAGCTCTCCTCCACCAGCAGGGGGGGCCTCGCGTCTCTGTGACGCCTGCAGCTCCTGCCGTGACAGGTTCCTGTCGCCCAGCAGGGGGCGCGTCATAACTGAGAGCGTCCTGCTGTGTTTAGTGTTCACATGAACAGAGTCTGTTGTGAGTTCAGGAGGAGAAAAATCAGACACTTCCTGTCTATTAATCTGAATAATCTGTGTAATCTAGAGCATAACTCAGACTTTAACATAAACACTCACTCTCCCTGCACCAAAGTCCATAGAGAAAACCAGTGATTTTAACATCACAGAGACACAGGAGTTCACAGGAGTTGACACAAATTGACCACAAGAGGCAGCAGAGGATCAGCAGCTCCTGTGTCCCTGTGAGCTAAAATCACTGGTTTTCTCTATGGGCTTTGGTGCAGGGAGAGTGAGTGTCATTGATTGTCATTGATTTGATTCTGCTGACTCATGGATGAGTGACCTTCACGCCTCACTGTGTTTTAGTGTGTTTTAGTGTGTGTGTGTGTGTGTGTGTGTGTTACTGTTATCTAACAAACTTTAAAACAGAGTATTTTCATGAAGTTTTTTTTGTTGTTTTTAAGGCAGTATTTTTGCTCTAAACCCTCTGTGATCTCATTAGTGTTAAAGTTAACGCAGTAAAAGTGAAATCCTGCAGCGACGACTCATAAAGTCTGGAATATTTCCTCCTCCAGGTGGTTTGAATCAACGTTTCCTGTGTGGAAAAAAAAAACACTTTGAAATGATATTTTGATGACGTGAAAAACTGGATAAAGGTTAAAAGGTTAAGTTTCTGTGTTTGCAGATTAATAAGAACTCATTAAATTAAAAAAACACACACACACACACACACACACACACACACACACACACACACACACAGATTAGCAGCAGTGTTTTTAATCCCTCTCTCTTGTACTATGGGGCTGTCATGTGACCAGGCGTGGTTGCCTGGCAACCTGATGGGATTCCAGCGCTTTGTGTGTGTGTGTGTGTGTGTGTGTGTAGTGTAAATGCTTTAAAAACAGCAGCTGTTTTTTTTTTTCCCCCAGAATTAAAGGCTGCAGAGCGAAGCTCCGCCCCCTCCCCTCCCCCAGGGGGCAGGTGATCATGTGACCTGTGTTTACACACCTGCAAATACCTGGAGGAGTCAGTGGAGACGTGTGGAGACGTGTGTTTGTCGTCACACACGCACACACACACACACACAGGTTCCAACAGGAAACTGAAGTTTGCAAACCACTCACTCTCCCACACCAAAGCCCATAGAGTAAACCAGTGATTTTAACATCACAGAGACACAGGAGTTCACAGGAGTTGTTGATCCACTGCTGCCTCCATCACTAACTTATAATGACTGATTTTAGTGAATTCTGCTTTTAAAATATTTCATTTAGACTTAAATCAGTGACACAAAGTGACCACACGAGGCAGCAGAGGACCAGCAGCTCCTGTGTCCACTGTGAGCTAAAATCACTGGTTTTCTCTATGGGCTTTGGTGTGTGTGTGTGTGTGTGTGTGTGTGTGGGGGGGGAGACAGAGTTTAGTCACAGAATCTTTACGAGATAAGATAAATAAAAACTAACAACGTCAGCAGCAGATGTTTGATTAAAGATCTTCACCCACAGTCTGTTCTTCCAGTAAATGATGAGGAAACAGGAAGTGATGAACACTGTGTGTGTGTGTGTGTGTGTGTGTGTGTAACATAACTCACTCGTGCCTCATCATCATTTTCCCCCCGTGTGTTGTCAGAAGTGTCTGTGATGACATCATCGATGATGACTGGAAAACAGACCAGAGGATTTCATCAGAGTGAGACCTCGCGGCGCAAAATTTACAACAATTACAAATCATTACCAAGGAAAACATTCAGTAAATTAGTTTAAAAAAAAAAAAAAAAAAAAATCTGAACACTATTTTTAAGTCACTATAACAATAATAAAATAATAAAGGCATTAGTGTTTGTTCCAGCTGGACACACTCGTCCTGACCTTTGACCTCTCCACACAAACACAGGCAACAGACCCTTTTGTCTTCTCCCTCCCCCTCCACACAAAGCCCCTCCCCCTCCACACAAAGCCCCTCCCCCTCCTCCCACTCCCACGTCTCGTCCACATGGAAACACACAAAGTTCCCACGGCATCGTCTCAGGACACAAAAGCGCTCTGAACCACGCTGTAGTACACATGTCCTGCCTGTGGGAGGCGCTGTGACGCTGCTACGCCATTAAAAAACTGACGTTTGTAAACCACTCACTCTCCCACACCAAAGCCCATAGAGAAAACCAGTGATTTTAACATCACAGGGACACAGGAGCTGCTGGTCTACTGCTGCCTCGTGTGGTCACTTTGTGTCACTGATTTAAGTCTAAATTAAATACTTTTAAAGCCGAATTAATAAAAATCAGTCATTGTAAGTTAGTGATGGAGGCAGCAGTGGATCAACAACTCCTGTGAACTCCTGTGTCTCTGTGATGTTAAAATCACTGTTTTTCTCTTTGGGCTTTGGTGTGGGAGAGTGAGTGTGTTTTTCCTTGTTTTCTCTTTAAAGAAACACCTGGTCGTCTCCGACTCTTTGATGTTTGGCAGATGTTTGAGTTCCGTCTTTAAATCACAGAAACATCGGCACTTTTATGTCATGACTCAGCACATCTGCAGCTCATTGCGTCGCTTCAGTTTGACCCTTTCACAATAAAAGCCTCGTGGACGTTTACAGCTGTTTTCAATGAGGAACCAAACACTGTGATGATGACTCAGCACAAACACGTCTGAACTCGAGATATTTGATATTTTCACCTGGAACAAAGTAGGAAAAAAAACTATAAAAAAAATGTTGTTTTTTTTGTTTTATAGTTTCTCGTTAATTCAGAAAAAAAAGCTTGTTAATATATTTTTAAGCTGTGTGTGTGTGTGTGTGTTTGTGTGTGTCAGAGGTCAGAGGTCAAACAGCAGGAAGTCAGGAGACAAAAACTGTTGAGCTGACGAGGGGGGATGGGTGAGGTCAAAGGTCAGAGCAGAGTGTGTGTGTGTGTGTGTGTCAGCAGAAACACACACTGAGGACAAACATAGTCTCAGTGTGTGTGTGTGTGGATCACAGGGTCCACACACACACACACACACACACACACTCATTGTTGGGGCGGTGAAAAGGGGTCGTCATGGTAACGGTCAGCTGGTTCCTGTCCAGCTGTCTGATGAAGGAATGTCAGCTCAACCCCCCCGACAAACTCCGCCCCCCCCACCCCTCCCCCTCTGCATTCACACGCCTGAACACAAAGATGGACGTGACAGGGGTCAGAATAACACACACACACACACACACACACACACACACACCCACACACACACAGTTTTAACCAGATTTAGAAACATTTGAACTTTCATGCAGAAAAGTTACATATTAGAGCTTTAAGTTTGAATGGTGAGGTCATACAAGTCTGTGTGGAGACACACACACACACACACACACACTCGCTCCTGCAGCTGTTAGACGAGTAATGTGTGTGTGTGTGTGTGTGTGTGTGTCCAAGTCTCAACACGTTCACTCAGAGCAGAGACGAAGAAACAACAGAGGAGAAAAAGTCTCAGAGACTCTTATAATCTGAAATAATCTGACTCATTTTTAACATTGATAATAATCTGTCATAATCTCCACAGTCGACAGAGTCACACTTATGGTGTTCATGGACAAAAATGTCCACACACACACACACATACAGAGACACACACATGCACACACACATACAGAGACACACACACGCACACACACACACACACACGCACACACACACAAAGACACACACACCCGCACACACACACATACACACAGACACACACACACGCACGCACACACACACAGACACACACACGTACACAGACACACACACATGCACACAGAGACACACACACACACACACAGAGACACACACACACGCACACACACACATGCACACAGAGACACACACACACACACAAAGAGACACACACACACACACACACACATACAGAGACACACACATGCACACACACATACAAAGACACACACACGCACACACACACACACACAAAGACACACACACCCGCACACACACACATACACACAGACACACACACACGCACGCACACACACACACACGTACACAGACACACACACACACACACACACACACGCACGCACGCACACACACACATGCACACAGAGACACACACACACACACACACACACAAAGAGACACACACACACACACACACAGAGACACAGAGACACACACACACACACAGAGACACACACACACACACAAATCATGAATGTGATTTTATGACCTCAGTAAAAACCCCGTACTGTCCCTTTAACTCGGCTGGTGTTTGTGTCACATGACTCCACAAACTCCACAAACTCCACAAACAAAGGAAGAATGTGTGTGAATGTGCAGCAGGGCTGGGTCAGCGCTGCTGTTGCCATGGAAACGGGGGAGTCCTGAGATGACACGACGGGTTTGTCCTGTTGTATCGTGTGATAGTGTAACGCCGTGATGTCAGTGAACGCACCACCGTTAGACCGCAGCACACCTGGCCTCTGATTGGCTGCAGGCTGAGCATTATTTTTAGTCCTATACGTATTTTTTGTGTGTGTGTGTTTGTGTATCATTAATCCTTACAGATTATATTTGGGTCACACCTTCAGCTGTTACCAGGCAACATCTTCATCATCATCATCATCATCATCATCAGCTGCTCCACATGTTTACGTTAGGGCCTGAAAAATAGAATCAAACATTCATGGTTTTTACCTCAGTCTGTTTCAGAATCAGCTCCCTGCACCAAAGTCACTCACTCTCCCTGCACCAAAGTCCATAGAGAAAACCAGTGATTTTAACATCACAGAGACACAGTGATTGTGTTGTTGGTGTTGATCCACTGCTGCCTCCATCACTAACTTACAATGTCTTATTTTAACTAATTCGGCTTTAAAAATATTTCATTTAGACTTAACTCAGTGACACAGAGTGACCACACGAGGCAGCAGTAGACCAGCAGCTCCTGTGTCCCTGTGAGCTAAAATCACTGGTTTTCTCTATGGGGTTTGGTGTGGGAGAGTGAGTGGTTTACAAAGATGTTGATTGATTCTCTGAATGTTTTCACTGGTTGTGTGAATGAAAACACTGGGTTATAATCCACACACACACACACACACACTCACACACACACACACACACACTCACACACACACAGAGACAGACACACACACACACACACACACACACACAGAGACAGACACACACAGAGAGACAGACACACACACACACACTCACAGAGACAGACACACACACAAACACACACACACACAGAGAGAGAGACAGACACATACAGAGACAGACAGACACACACACACAAACACGCACACACTCACAGAGAGAGAGACACACACACACTCACAGAGAGAGAGACACACACACACAAACACACACAAAAAAACACACTTACAGAGAGAGACACACACACAAACACACACACACACAGAGAGAGAGACAGACACACACAGAGACAGACAGACACACACACACACAAACACGCACACACTCACAGAGAGAGAGACAGACACACACAGAGAGACAGACACACACACACACACTCACAGAGACAGACACACACACAAACACACACACACACACAGAGAGAGAGACAGACACACACAGAGACAGACAGACACACACACACACAAACACGCACACACTCACAGAGAGAGAGACACACACAAACTCACAGAGAGACACACAAACAGACACACACACACACAAACACACACACACTCACAGAGAGAGACACAGACACAAACACACACACACAGAGCGAGAGACACACACACACACAGAGACAGACAGACACACACACACACAAACACGCACACACACACAGAGAGAGAGACAGACACACACAGAGACAGACAGACACACACACACACACAAACACGCACACACTCACAGAGAGAGAGACACACACACAAACTCACAGAGAGACACACACAAACAGACACACACACAAACACACTCACAGAGAGAGACACAGACACAAACACACACACACACACACAGAGCGAGAGACACACACACACACACACACAAACACACACACACACAGAGACAGACAGACACACACACACACAAACACGCACACACACACAGAGAGAGAGACAGACACACACAGAGACAGACAGACACACACACACACACAAACACGCACACACTCACAGAGAGAGAGACACACACACAAACTCACAGAGAGACACACACAAACAGACACACACACAAACACACTCACAGAGAGAGACACAGACACAAACACACACACACACACACAGAGCGAGAGACACACACACACACACACACAAACACACACACACACAGAGACAGACAGACACACACACACACAAACACGCACACACACACAGAGAGAGAGACAGACACACACAGAGACAGACAGACACACACACACACACAAACACGCACACACTCACAGAGAGAGAGACACACACACAAACTCACAGAGAGACACACACAAACAGACACACACACAAACACACTCACAGAGAGAGACACAGACACAAACACACACACACACACACAGAGCGAGAGACACACACACACACACACACAAACACACACACACACAGAGACAGACAGACACACACACACACAAACACGCACACACACACAGAGAGAGAGACAGACACACACAGAGACAGACAGACACACACACACACACAAACACGCACACACTCACAGAGAGAGAGACACACACACAAACTCACAGAGAGACACACACAAACAGACACACACACAAACACACTCACAGAGAGAGACACAGACACAAACACACACACACACACACAGAGCGAGAGACACACACACACACACACAGCAGGAAAAGCTCGCCGCCGCAATGCAGATCCATAAATTTCCAAAACGAGCTGCAGCTCTGATCCACACACACACACACACACACACACACACACACACACACACACACACCCACACACACACACGGTTAACAGGTCACATGACAGGATGTTTGTTTCCCTGCTGAGATTCTAACCATCATCATCATCATCATTATTATTATTATTATTATTATCATCACTTTAACTGCAGATAAACACAGGAGTGTTTCCAGGATATTTTGGGGCTGTGGGTTAAAAAAGGAAAAAGGAACCCGAGCGTAAATCTACGACATCTACGTCACATGATCACGTCTTTATCTCAGGAAACTGACGTTTGTAAAACCACTCACTCTCCCTGCACCAAAGCCCATAGAGAAAACCACTGATTTTAACATCACAGCGGACACAGGAGCTGCTGGTCTACTGCTGCCTCGTGTGGTCACTTTGTGTCACTAATATACATCTCTATGGGCTTTGGTGCAGGGTGAGTGAGCATCAGTTTAACAGTGCGTGCATCAAACATGTTGATAAATCAGAAATCATCACATGACCTGGAAGAAAAATGAAAAACAGTCAAACGTTCGTTTCACTTTTTTTTTTTTTTCTTTTTAATATTCAGAAAAATACTTCACTTCATAAACGCGTGTTTTTGTAAATAAAAAGTGCAAAGTGTCGAACACGCGCGTCCTCAGCAGACGGACGGACGGACAGCTGCGTCTCCACAGAGCGCCCCCCTGTGGAGGGAATCTGACCATTTCAAATTTCACTGCAAAAAAAAAAAATTCTATATATATATATATATATATATATGAACAAGTGTTTTTTTTTTTTTGTTTCCTTAAACGTCACTGAAAGGGGGCGGAGTCATCAGAGAAGGAGACGGCGTCCACAGAGCGTCGCAGCATCCTGGTGAGACTTAAAGGGACAGTACGTGTTTTTTTTGACACTGAAAAATCCAGCAGGAAAAGACCGATTTTAGCCACTTCATTAAAAAAAAAAATCCACGTCCGTTTAAGTCTACGATGTCTTTAAGGACACGTTCACGTCTTTATTTCACAAGTTTGTAAACCGCTCACTCTCCCGCACCAAAGCCCATAGAGAAAACCAGTGATTTTAACATCACAGAGACACAGGAGTTCACCGGAGTTGTTGATCCAGTAGACCAGCAGCTCCTGTGTCCACCGTGAGCTAAAATCACTGGTTTTCTCTATGGACTTTGGTGTGGGAGAGTGAGTGGTTTACACACTTCAGTTTTCACTTAAAAATGTTTTCTTAAATATCTTAAAAACCATGTTTGGCAACATATTTTTACTGTTAGACAGACTTTTCCAACAGGAAACTGAAGTTTGTAAACTCACTCACTCTCCCACACCAAAGCCCATAGAGAAAATCAGTGATTTTAACGTCACAGAGACACAGGAGTTCACAGGAGTTGTTGATCCACTGCTGCCTCCATCACTAACTTACAATGACTTATTTTGTAATATTCGGCTTTTAAAATCTTTCATTTGGATGTACTACAGTGACACAAAGTGACCAC
>NC_139821.1:1679785-1699785 GCF_963457635.1 Microchirus variegatus
AAGATACGAGAAGTCAAAATGTCAGCAGAGACGATTCATCAGCAGGAGGAGGACCATGAAGACCATGAAGGACATGAAGACCATGAAGACCATGAAGGCCATGAAGACTATGAAGAACATGGAGACCATAGAGACCATGAAGGCCATGAAGACCATGAAGACCATGAAGAACATGAAGACCATGAAGGCCATGAAGACCATGAAAGCCATGAAGACTATGAAGAACATGGAGACCATGGAGACCATGAAGACCATGAAGACTATGAAGAACATGGAGACCATGGAGACCATGAAGGCCATGAAGACCATGAAACCCATGAAACCCATGAAGGCCATGAAGGCTATGAAGACCATGAAGAACATGAAGGCCATGAAACCCATGAAACCCAATGAAGGTCATGAAGGCTTGAAGACCATGAAGAACATGGAGACCATGAAGACCACAGAGAGCGAGAACCTGAAGACCAGAAGAAGCCGTGGCTCCTCTGTCTCACATATAAATAAATAGTAGAGGGTTGACACGTGTAACTATGGCAACAGAGACAGGAATTCTAAAAGTGTCTTCTCTTTAAAAAGACGCACAGTGTGAAGCTTTAAAAACGCTGTAAGAAGATACAAAAATACACGACTATGACCGATAACCATTATTAAAGGAGTCTTTAAATACTGCCAGACGTGAGGGGGGGGCGGGGCAAGGGGGCGGGGCAAGGGGGCGGGCCACGAGGAGCTGAAGGTGGCGCGACAGCAGTAAGTCAGATGGCACAGTCGTCCTGAGGGGCGGGGCTGAAGGCGGAGCTCCGCAGGGCGTCCAGGCAGTTGACGAGGACGAGCGTCCCCGTCAGGTGCTTCCAGCGTCTGGTGATGGGGTTCTTCATCCTGTCCAGACCCATGTGCAGCTCCTGGATCACGTCGCGGTAACTGTCGCCGATCTGCGCCGCCCACGTGACCAGGAAGTCGTACGCCGGCTTCCACATGGCCTGGAGAGAGCGACACGCAATGACATGTGAAATGTTGTCTGGCTCGCTAAAGTGGCCACAAGGGGGCACTGCATGATTGGTGCAACAAAACATTGAACGTTTTCTACAACATTCCATCTCACGCTATCACATCGTTAGCGCAGTCGTACCTCGCTGTCCACGACCCCGTTCTTGTCGCGGTGCGGCGCCTCGTAAGCGTCCATCTGTTGACGCGAGACCTTGGCGAGCTTCTCGGCGAGTTCCCGCCATCGTCCGGCCAACTCCACCGCCGTGGTCAGGAGGACGAAGTCCAGGACCAGGCGCGCGACCAGACCCTGACAGTCCATCCTCAACAGAGCCTGCACACAGAGGACACGTCTCTGCTGTTATCATCACATGAAATAGCCTAACATCCCTCACGGTTAAATGTGTCAATGTGGGCGGGGCCATTTTCTGGTGGGAGGAGCTCGACATCTTAAAACATGTTAGCATGTTAGCATTTAAACAGCCCGAGGATGAAAGTCCACGGTTAGCACTCATCATGTGGCGTTTTGAATGATAATGGACAAACGCTAGATGCTAAGCTAACAGGTGACTCGGCAGATGTTTGTTGAAAAGCCTCAGTTTCTGTCTGCCCAGTTTTCAAAATAAAAGCCTCAGTTTCTGTCTGCCCACAGTTTTCAAAATAAAAGCCTCAGTTTTTGTCTGCCCAGTTTTCAAAATAAAAGCCTCAGTTTCTGTCTGCCCAGTTTTCAAAATAAAAGCCTCAGTTTCTGTCTGCCCACAGTTTTCAAAATAAAAGCCTCAGTTTCTGTCTTCCCACAGTTTTCAAAATAAAAACCTCAGGTTCTGTCTGCCCAGTTTTCAAAATAAAAGCCTCAGGTTCTGTCTGCCCAGAGTTTTCAAAATAAAAGCCTCAGTTTCTGTCTGCCCAGTTTTCAAAATTAAAGCCTCAGTTTCTGTCTGTCTACACTAAAACACAACCCCACAGTTTTCAAAATAAAAGCCTCAGTTTCTGTTTGTCTACACTAAAACACAACCCCACAGTTTTCAAAATAAAAGCCTCAGTTTCTGTTTGTCTACAGTTTTCAAAATAAAAGCCTCAGTTCCTGTCTGTCTACAGTTTTCAAAATAAAAGCCTGAGTTCCTGTCTGTCTACACTAAAACACAACCCCACAGGCAGATGTTTGTTGTTAAATTACGACGAAGAAACAAAATGTTACTACAGATGATTTTAAAGTTTGTTCACAGATTGTAGAGAATCTTTAATCCTAATCTCAGCTCTAATCTCGCTGACAGGAAGTCAGTGAAACCACAAACTACAAAGAGACTAATAATGAACACGTGCAGCGTCTTAATCCGCTCTTGTTTTGCTTCACAATCCTCACAAATCTCAGCTTTGAGCATTTTTTACATGAGCCTCGTGTTTGTGTTTAAATCTGAACTGAGAGACTTTGGTTTGTAAACCACTCACTCTCCCACACCAAAGTCCATAGAGTAAACCAGTGATTTTAACATCACAGAGACACAGGAGTTCACAGGAGTTGTTGATCCACTGCTGCCTCCATCACTAACTTACAATGTCTGATTTTAGTGAATTCGGCTTTAAAAATATTTAATTTAGACTTAAATCAGTGACACAAAGTGACCACACGAGGCAGCAGTAGACCAGCAGCTCCTGTGTCACTGTGAGCTAAAATCACTGGTTTTCTCTATGAGGTTTGGTGTGGGAGAGTGAGTGGTTCATACTGCAGGAATGTGTGGAGAAACAGGATATGAAGGTGTGTGTGTGTGTGTGTGTGTGCGCGTGTTTCCTCTCTGACTCGGACACTTTTGTTTGTTGACGTCTTCTGATGAAGATAAAGACGAGGAGCCACTTCCTCACTGGACAGAACAAGGACAGGAAACCCTGTGACATCACTTCCTGTCGCCCGCTAACAATGTTTTGGTTTGTTTGTTTTTGTTTGAATCAAACTTAACGTTTACATTTACGTGAGCGCTACGTCCTGTTTTAGGCCCCGCCTTCATTTAACTTCAATATTTATAAATATATTTAATTTGACCTCATTATTATTAGTATTATTATTCTTCAGCCTCCTCCTCCTGAGGTTCAGAGGTCAGAGGTCAGATCCTCTCTCGGTCAGATCACAGTTTCAGATTAAACAGAAACAACTTCCTGTTTCTGGAGGAGAAACAACAAAGATCTACTTTTTTCTCTTTCCTTTTAATCCCTCCTCCTCCTCCTCCTCCTCCTCCTCCTCCCTGTGGGGGCGTGGCCTGTGCTCTCTGGAGGGTTAGTTGTGGAATGTGTGAGTTATTTTAGAGTTCAGAGAAAAGAAGTCGTCTGCAGACGTTTGATGGACACACATTCTCCTGGTTTTAAATAGTCTTCATGATTTTGACGTGAACTGATGATGATGATGATGATGATGACAGGGTGAATCACACTGTGGAACTAAACTGTACCACTGACCAACTGTAGGGGGCGCCTGAGAGCAGATGTGCGACATCTTTAAATACCTTTCTAATGGGCTTTTTTCAGGGTTAAGACCTGGTTTAAGGGTTAGTTGTTATGTTTCAGGTTAAGTTAAGTTAAGCTAAGTTAAGTTAAGTTAAATTAAGTTAAGTTAAGGGGTAAGAGCGTTATGTCTATGATGGTCCTCACTAAGAGATAAAAACAAGAGTGTGTGTGTGTGTGCGCCAAATCCAGAGGGGAAAATTCCTGCAGTCATATGTTCAGAGATAACACACACACACACACACACACACACACACACACACACACACACACACACACACACACACACACACACACACACACACACACACACACACACACACACAGAGTTCCAAAATTAGTCCTAAACTTAAATCAGTTCCTCAGGAATGAGGTTCTAGGACCAGGTTTTGGTCTCCATGAGGACTACTGGTCCTGACAAGGTAACAATAAAAGAACACACACACACACACACACATACACACACACACACACACACACACACACACACACACACACACACACACACACACACACACACACACACACACACACACACAGTCCTCATCTTAGTCCTAAACTTAAATCAGTTCCTCAGGAATGAGGTTCTGGTCCTCATTAGGACCAGATCTTGGACTACTGGTCCTGACAAGGTAACTAATACAAGAACACACACACAAACACACACACACACACACACACACACACACACACACACACACACACACACACACACACACACACACACACACTAACCCTTAAACCAGGTCTCAATCCCCAAAAAGACCTTTAAAACTGTGAGGACCAGACAAAATGTCCTCATTCCCTATTGTTGACGGTTGACTCCGCCTCTCATTGACTCCGCCTCTCATTGACTCCGCCTCCGTCTTCATTATTATTTGAATATCACAGACTGTGGTGAATACTTTACAGCAGCGACAAAGACGATGATTTAAACAGTAAGAGACGAGTCAGTGAACGCACCACCAGAGTGATTTTCTTTTGAAAATCCTGACGTGAAACTCTCTCACTTCCTGTTTCTGTGGCGGTCGACAGCTGACCGACGTCTAACACTGTAATTTGCGTCAGGTTGTAAACAGCAGTTAGAGACGTTTTTAACGTCTGCTTTTCTTCTTCTCTGAACTCAACGCTGTTTTTATCTTATTTGTGTCGGGATTACGGCGTAAAAAAAACCCCACCACGGTTACCACGGTTACCACGGAGACAATCGAAACACGTGAACGCGTCACACAGATCGTATTTATAGAAATCAAAAAGGCTGCGGTCGCAGCAGGAAATAAACACCGAGGAGTTTTCTCTTCGTTTACTCGCAGTTTAAAGGAAAAACAGAGAAAAAACTCTTTGTGAGACAAAAAGATGAGTTTTTTAGCTGCAATAATTCATCACTTTGAGAGTTTTTACGCATAATTAAAACAAGTTTTTCTGCTTTTATGCTTTTGGGAATGTACAAATACACCAGAGTATCATCTGCATACAAAGAGATTTCCTACTGTTAAATGTAACCTTTAATCCATTATATACTGTATATATACTGTATAACGCATGACGTGTTTCCATGACGACTGACGTTAACGTACGACACGTTTCCTTGGCGACGGACGTTAACATACGTTTCCATGACGACTGACGTTAACGTACGACAAGTTTCTGTGACAACTGACGTTAACGTACGACGCGTTTCCATGACGACTGACGTTAACGTACGACGCGTTTCCATGACGACTGACGTTAACGTACAACGCATTTTCGATGACGACTGACTTTAACGTACGACGCGTTTCTATGACGACTGACGTTAACGTACGGCGCGTTTCCGTGGCGACTGACGTTAACGTAGAACGCATTTCCATGACGACTGACGTTAACGTACGACGCGTTTCCATGACGACTGACTTTAAAATACGACGCGTTTCTATGACGACTGACGTTAACGTACGACGCGTTTCCATGACGAATGACGTTAACGTACAACGCATTTTCGATGACGACTGACTTTAACGTACGCCGCGTTTCTATGACGACTGACGTTAACGTACGACGCGTTTCCATGACAACTGAGGTTAACGCACAACGTGTTTCTGTGACGACTGACGTTAACGTACGACTAGTTCCTGTGACAATTGACGTTAACGTACGACGCGTTTCCATGACGACTGACGTTAACGTACGACGCGTTTCCATGACGACTGACGTTAACGCACGACACGTTTCCATGACGACTGACGTTAACGGAAGACGCGTTTCCATGACGACTGACGTTAACGTGTGACGCGTTTCTATGACGACTGACGTTAATGTACGGCGCGTTTCCGTGTTGACTGACGTTAACGTAGAACGCATTTCCATGATGACTGACGTTAACGCACATCGCGTTTCCGTGGCAAACGACGTTAACGTACGAAGCGTTTCAGTGGTGACCGACGTTAACGTACGACGCGTTTCCATGATGACTGACGTTAACGTAGAACGCATTTCCATGATGACTGACGTTAACGCACATCGCGTTTCCGTGGCAAACGACGTTAACGTACGAAGCGTTTCAGTGGTGACCGACGTTAACGTACGACGCGTTTCCATGATGACTGACGTTAACGTACGACGCGTTTCCATGACGACTGACGTTAACGCACGACGCGTTTCCATGACGACTGACGTTAACGTACGACGCGTTTCCATGACGACTGACGTTAACGTACGACGCGTTTCCATGACGACTGACGTTAACGTACAACGCATTTTCGATGACGACTGACTTTAACGTACGACGCGTTTCTATGACGACTGACGTTAACGTACGGCGCGTTTCCGTGGCGACTGACGTTAACGTAGAACGCATTTCCATGACGACTGACGTTAACGTACGACGCGTTTCCATGACGACTGACTTTAAAATACGACGCGTTTCTATGACGACTGACGTTAACGTACGACGCGTTTCCATGACGAATGACGTTAACGTACAACGCATTTTCGATGACGACTGACTTTAACGTACGCCGCGTTTCTATGACGACTGACGTTAACGTACGACGCGTTTCCATGACAACTGAGGTTAACGCACAACGTGTTTCTGTGACGACTGACGTTAACGTACGACTAGTTCCTGTGACAATTGACGTTAACGTACGACGCGTTTCCATGACGACTGACGTTAACGTACGACGCGTTTCCATGACGACTGACGTTAACGCACGACACGTTTCCATGACGACTGACGTTAACGGAAGACGCGTTTCCATGACGACTGACGTTAACGTGTGACGCGTTTCTATGACGACTGACGTTAATGTACGGCGCGTTTCCGTGTTGACTGACGTTAACGTAGAACGCATTTCCATGATGACTGACGTTAACGCACATCGCGTTTCCGTGGCAAACGACGTTAACGTACGAAGCGTTTCAGTGGTGACCGACGTTAACGTACGACGCGTTTCCATGATGACTGACGTTAACGTACGAAGCGTTTCAGTGGTGACCGACGTTAACGTACGACGCGTTTCCATGATGACTGACGTTAACGTACGACGCGTTTCCATGACGACTGACGTTAACGCACGACGCGTTTCCATGACGACTGACGTTAACGCACGACGCGTTTCCATGACGACTGACGTTAACGCACGACGCGTTTCCATGACGACTGACGTTAACGCACGACGCGTTTCTATGACGACTGACGTTAACGTACGACGCGTTTCCGTGGCGACTGACGTTAACGTAGAACGCATTTCCATGACGACTGACGTTAACGTATGACGCGTTTCCGTGGCGACTGACGTTAACGTAGAACACATTTCCATGACGACTGACGTTAACGTACGACGCGTTTCCGTGGCGACTGACGTTAACGTAGAACACATTTCCATGACGACTGACGTCAACGCACATCGCGTTTCCGTGGCAAACGACGTTAACGTACGAAGCGTTTCAGTGGTGACCGACGTTAACGTACGGCGCGTTTCCATGACGACTGATGATGAATTAGTAAATTACGGTTTATCGCAGTAAATTCTTAACCTGTGACGAGGACAAAACAAAGTTAAGGACGGCGGCGGCAGCTTAGCGAGGACGTAGCGAGCGCGTCACTCACCGTCAGGAGTTCCTTCTGGAAAGATTTGCGCTCTTTGCTCTCGGCGTTGTTGCAGTCCTCCTTCAGCTTCTCCAGCACCGACGCCACCCTCTCCGGCTCGCTGTCCATCTCCGCGCGGCAGAAGTGCGTCAGCGGCAGGTTGGCGTACCCGAGGGCGTCGGCGAACGCTCGCCAGTTGCCGATGTTCTCCATCAGTATGGTCCTCACCGAGGCGTAGATGTACGTCAGGAACTTGCAGGGCTTGAGGATCTGCTCCAGCAGCACCGACGTGGTGAGCTCCGGCCCGCTGAAGTAAATGGGCTTGACCTTCCCGACCACCAGCACGTTCTTGGCGTGGACCAGTCCCATTCGGCCCTGATAATATCCAATGTACCACTCCTTTGTCCACAGCTGACCCTTCAGCCTGATCTTCTCTTCGCTCAGCAGAGCCACAAAGTCTCCTTTCTTGTACTCCAGCAGGTACTGGTTCTTCGTTTGCCGGATCACGGTTTTGATCAGTTTTCCGAACTTCAGGTTGTTGATCCTGCGGTCCTGGAAGAGCGGGTACTTGGTGGCGACGGCGAGAGGAGACAGGACGATCTTGCCGACCTCCTTCTTCTTGAGGAAGCGCCGCTGCACCGACGTCTTCGGGCCGGATTTGGGCGGCGGCGTCGGCGTCTGGACGCAGAACTGGGCCAGGATGGCGTCGTGGTCGTCTTTGACCTGGATCCTCAAGGTGAAGTCCGAGACCTCTTCGGAGTTGCGCGAGCAGATCATGTAGACGAGCCGGCTGACTTTGCCCAGTTTGACCTGGAAGCCCCGCACCACCCTGGCCTGCTCGCTGACCTTCACCTCGTAGTTGGCCATGTTGGAGTAAACGCCGACCCTCAGGTCCTGAGGTCTGGACAAGACGAACTGATGTTTGCCCCAGAGCTGCAGAGCCACGGGCGGAGCCGCCTGAGCCTGTTTGCCGACCTCGTTCACCAACAGCGTCTTCGGCGCGCATTCGTGACCGAACATGGTGACGACGGTCTTAAAGGACGGGTGAATGTGTTTAGGACCGTACACTCCTAACGTGATCTTCTTCACCACCTGCTCCCAGACCGTGGACTCCGGAGACCCGGACTGGGACTGAGCCACGACGCAGACGTACATGCAGGGCTCCAGGTTGTCCAGACGCACCTGGACCGTGTCGCCGTACACGTAGGCCTGAGGAACCGGAGCGTACGGGCCGTCCTTGCAGTCGCTCCTGACGCACAGCACCTCCGCCGTCCGCCGGTTCTCCGTCTTCACCGTCACGGACACCTTCATCTCCAGGGTGACGGTGGTTTTCGTCTCCATGTTGCTGAGCTTGATCTCCACCACGGGGCTGACGGTGGTGCAGCGGTCGTTGTTCAGCTCCAGCGGTGGGTCCAGCAGAGCTTTCAGGGAGATCTGCTGCGTGTCTCCTGGACCCACGTGGCCCTCGGGGACGTGGATGCTGATGTTGGTGTCCGGCAGCTGCACGGCTCCTCCGGAGCTGTCCAGGCGACAGACGATGTTCGTCTCCACCGGCTGCGTCTGACCCCAGCCCGGGCTCTGGCCCAAGGAGTCCAAGTCGTGGCAGGACCTGGCCAGCTTGCGGTGAGTGAGCCACGCCGTCCTGAAGTCCTCCCTGCTCTGGAACTGCTCTGGCGCCGGTGCTTTCAGGCCTCCAAAGAACCCCGAGGAGGCCTGAGGGGCGTCGGACTGAGCCTGGAGGATGGACAACTCCGACAGACTGTATGAGCGCTTGCTCCTGAAGAACGGGTTGTCCCTGCGCAGAGTTTGGCCCACGCCGTCCACGGGACTGAGAGGGTTCAGGTGATAAACGCTACCGCTGAAGCCGTTGACGTCGGCAGAGCTGCTGGTGGAGTCTGGAGCGAGCGAGTCAAACAGGAGGAGGTCCACCGGTTTCTCGTTGCTGTTCTGGTCCAGCGAGCTCTGAGGAGCGCCGTTCAGGAAAGGGTTCGTGGAGGTAGGGGTTCCCGCAAAGGGGTTTCCGTTTAGGTAGGTGGTCGGTTTCAGGAGCAGCCCGGACCACTCCCCGAGAAGGTCCAGCTCTTTGGCCGCCTCCTCGTTACAGTCCCCGACCGTGTCGATCATGCCGCTGTCGCTGAGCGACGAGTCTCTGAAGTTGAGCGGCTGAACGTACGCCGCCGGGATGTAGCCCATCTCCGTGTTGTTGTGGGCGTACCACCACTCGGACCCTGACGAGTCCAGGACGTAGAGGCGGTCGCCCTTGGAGAACTTGAGCGTGGTGAAGCTGGACGGGCAGTAGTCCTTGATGGCGACGACTTCCCTGGCGGCGCCGAAGGAGGCCGTGGCGTCCAGGCGTAAGGTGCTGGGAGAAGGCACTGAAAACAAAACACAGAGAGAGGATCTCACTCGCTGAACCAAGCTAATCGCTAACACCGGATCCGTGTTATCGCGATGAGCGTCTGACCTTTGACATCGGTGAGCGTGGCCTCCGACACGCCCTCGCTGAGGTCGATGAGCGTCCCCTCGGACCTGCAGCGAGGCAGAGACACGTTGCTGTTGTTGGCGGTGGCCCGGATTCGATGGGCGGCCATGTTGGCAGCGGCCGCGGGTTGTGTTTTCGGGTTCCTGCGAGCGACGTCAGCGACAGCCTCCCATCATCTGTCGGACGAGAGAGTTTCATATTTAACACACAGACAGACACGAGGACGCTCGGAATGTTGCAACATTAACACGCTGAGTCAGAAACAGAAGTGAAGAAGAAGAAGTTGCGTTCAGTGACTTCCTTCTGATGCTCCATAAAACACACTCAACAGCTTTAATCCAAACACGTCCCACGGTCGACGGCGTCTGGATGTCATTTATTTACAGCAGTGGGAGGAGCGAGGTCAGCAGAGGTCAGGCGTAACCTCTGGGTGGTCCTCACCACAGAGCTTCACAGTCGTCGTCTCTGCACGTGCGCCAGAAAACAAGAATCCAGAGATAATTCAAATCCGCCGTCGTTGCCCGGCAACCGGGCGTCAGGAGACGCTGTAATGAGACGGACGAGTCTCTGCGGACGCCGCTAATGAAGACGGTTTTAAAAAAACGTCAACACAGACGTCAACAGAGACCAGAGACAACGGGAAGCTGAAGCAGCGTCTTTAGAAACACAGAGCTAACAACAGGCTAACACCAGCTAACAACAGGCTAACAATGGGCGGACAACAGGCTAGTAAGAATGAACCAACAGAATAATAATGAGCTAACAACAGACTAACAATGAGCTAACAACAGGCTAACAGCAGCTAACAGACTAACAATGAGCTAACAACAGACTAATAATGAACCAACAACAGACTAACAATGAGCTAACAACAGACTAAGAATGAGCTAACAACAGGTTAACACCAGCTAACAACAAGCTCAAAATGAGCCAACAACAGACTAACAATAGGCAAACAACAGCTAACAATGAGCTAACTGCAGACTAACACCAGCTAACAACAGTTAAGAACAAGAAAACAGCGCTAACACCAGCTAACAAGAGCAAGATCAGTTGCAAACAAACTGCCAACAGCTAACAACAGACAAACAAGAGCTAACACAAGCTGATGAGAGCGAACAACAGTTGAGAACAAGCTAACAACAGCTAGCAATGACCAAAAAAAGTCAATGACAGGCTCATAACAACTAACACGACTTAGAATAGCTAATCGTTTGCAGATTGGACATTAACGGTATTATTATTATTACTTGTTTTATACATATTTTTACTTTATTTTGATAATCGTAGACATAAATATTTCAGAAAATGAAAACGTCATCATGAAGAGAACGATTATTTTCGTCCATAAAACGTCACAACAACATTAACCTTTGACATTTTCAGTGTTAGAATAAAACTAATATTGAGTTATTTATATTATGTATTTTTAAAGTAAATATTAACAAACTTCAGAAATGCAAATAAATCTTTAAAAACGCGACGTGTTCCTTTAAAGACTTGTGAAGTTTACATGAACGTTCTGAAGGAGAAGACGACGTAGAGCTTTAATGAGACAAATTAGGAAAAAAAAAAAACCCCTGATGACCAACCGCACAGTGTGGGCGGAGTCTGTGGGGGGATGGGGCGGAGCCTGAGGGACAGCCGCTCCTGAGCAGGAAGTGGCCGAGGAGGAAATGCCTTTGTGATGAGAAGCAGCAGCAGATCTTTGCTGAGGAACTCTCCCACGTTTAAACACATTGTTCTCACACACACACACACACACACACACACACACACACACACACACACACACACACACACACACACACACACACACACACACACACACACACACACACACACACACACACAGACACACACACACACTCCTTTAAGTTAACTTTTGTTTTTGTTAATCCCGCTCATAAAACGTAACAACTTTTATTTTGAAATACCGGACAGGAAACATGATATTTAATGATGTAAATATCGGACTATTAAAAGCTACGCGCTGCAGCTTCACAAGCTAACAGGAAGTGAGCGAGCGAGCCTACGCTTTAATTATTATCACCACGGCGACCAGAGTCAAAACATCACATAAAAACAAGTTTAATGAAAAGTTTACGAGGAAAAAAAGTCGCCGACGCGGACGCTTTAAATGTGTGTGTGACGACAACGCAAACCACACACACACGCACACACACACACACACGTTTGAGTCATTAATATAAATAAAACTGACATTGAACGTGGAATAATAAAAAAAAAACACCTGGTGTTTACGCTGCACTCAGAGGTCAAAGGTCAGAGGTCAAACGACGTCGAGCTGACGGTCGTTGAACTGAGCGAGAGAGAGAGAGAGAGAGAGAGAGAGAGAGAGAGAGAGGATGAACACATGAACACAAACAGTGTGACACTGAGTCAACACACACACACACACACACACGATACATCAGGTCATGGAGGGGGCGGAGCCTCATAGGACACACTGTTGATCTGTTTGACCTACTTTTTATATATATCTATCAAGTACATATCTAGTAAATAAATCTATATATATATATGTATATATACACATATATGTATATATACACATATATATACATATATATGCACATATATACGTGTTTATATACACACACATAACCTGAGAGAACCTTAGAGAAACTCAACAACACGTGGATGAACAGTTTCTGCCTGAGGTTGGAACACTTTACATATGTAAACATCACAGTGTGTGTGTGTGTGTGTGTGTGTGTACACATTTACTGATGTTTATGTTGGATACAGAGCAGACACACACACACACACACACACACACACACACACAGACAGACAGACACACACACTGGGCTCAAAAGACTCCCGGGATAAGAATCCACTGGAATGTCTGGAATGTGGAGCTGCCGTCGGGAACATGTATGATTTAAGTGACGAGAGGTGAAATTTTAAAAAATTAAAAAAATTAAAAAAATAATAATAAAAAAAAATCTAAAAAAAAAACAGAGGTCAGAGGTCACGCTCAGCTGTCACACACACACACACACACACTCCAGCTCTGAAGTGAATCAGACCTTCTGAAGTAATAACAACGTGGTCCAGCAGAGGGCGCTGTGAGCACAGCGATGCCTTAAATACACCTGTGTTTGTTTCCTGTGTGAAAGCGGACGACACAAAGTCGTCAATGCGTAAATCTCTAAACTCCGCCCCCCCCCCGCTCGCGTTTACGCGAAACCAACGAATACAGGGAAAAACTCGCGTTTACTATCGCGTTCTTCATCCGTCATCGTCTTCTTCGCGTGTTTGGAGATTGTTCGTACGCATCGTGAGCTAACAGAGCGTTAGCATCCTCATGTGGACACAAACAAAGATGATGTTTGTGGGTAAAACGAGAGATAAAAGTTGTGTTTGTGTTCAGACTCTGAGGGGGGGGGGGGGCGGGGGGGGGGGTGACTCACTCACTCACTCATAATGGACGACATAAGATAAAGCTGACGAGACAGAGTGAGGGGGGGGGAGGGGCCAGAGCCGTGTCCTCACTGTCTCTGCTGTAATCATCTGGAGTGACTCCTGAGTGTGTGTGAGTGTGTGTGTGTGTGTGTGTGTGTGTGTGTGTGTGTGTGTTCATCTCCGATCACATGCATTCATTCAAAAACAATGAAGTCCATTCACGTCCGTCATGGACCACACACACACACACACACGTGCCTGATCCTTAGCTACGAGACCAGGTTCTGCTTTAGCCGACATGCTAACGCGTGACGTCATCAGAGTGCCGGCCCCCGATTGGTCGGAGAGCGTCGTCAAAGACAACAATGTCGACGACTGTAGATTGAAGTTGAATTAAAGACGTACAAATCTGTTAATCACCGACATTTAAACACGCTATTCTGGTCTGAAATTAGCGCGACGGAAAATATTAACGTCAACGCTCCGATAAACGTACAGAGAAACGACCTTCTCCACACGCGCTAGCGTTAGCTCAACGTTAACATCGTGAACTCGGAGCTGGTTTCAAACGAACAGTCCCTGCTCTCCGTCGCCCTCTGTGTCCGTCAGCGGTACTGCAGCCTCGCGGTCGTCGTCTTCTCGAATCGTTTTACGATGAATTTTAAATAACGCGTCGGTGTTTTTACATCGTTTTCAGGACGAAGACGTGTCAGCGAGTTAACGAAGCAAAGACAAAAGTCACTGTAAGTTTTTATATCGTTATATAATCAGGTTTGAAGAGGATTAGCTTTAAAAAATGTCCGATAAAAATGACAGAAAGTAGAAAACGTTCACATTTAAGAAGCTTTTGCGTTCTGCTGCATCAGACAGGTGTTAGAGCAGGACCCTGGAACATGAATAGCAGCCTCCTTCACTCGGTCAGAGGGGAAACAGGAAGTCAAAGGAATGTTGATGAAAAAAAGGAGGTTATTTTTAAGGTTTTTTTCCTCATTGTTCACCCCCCCCCCCCCCCACGACAAAGACTTTGGTTTGGTCACAGTGTTGGTACATCCTCACACAGAGGACTCATGTTCTCTGAAGATGAAAGAATCAGGAGGTGATTTTGTTCCTCAGCAGGATCCTTCAGATCTGGACTAAACCACTTCACATGGTATGTGGAGGAGGAGGGGGGGGGGGTCACAGGGAAACTCTGATCCTGTTTGTTTCTGCTCACATTTCCACCTGCGTTCATTTATTATGAACAATAAACATATTTAAAGGCTTAGTTCAGTTATTTTTGTATTTTTTTTAAACTCTGGTTTGATGAGGCACGGACACGTGAGCGCCCCCTGCTGCTGAGAACCAGTCGACAACTGTCTTTGTGACTTTATCTCAGTGTTTGCGAGAGTTTGTGAACCACACCAAAGCCCATAGAGAAAACCAGTGATTTTAGCTCACAGGGACACAGGAGGTGCTGGTCTACTGCTGCCTCGTGTGGTCACTTTGTGTCATTTAACTAAGTCCAAACAAAGATTTTCAGATGCCGAATTGACAGAATAAGTCATTGTAAGTTAGTGATGGAGGCAGCAGTGGATCAACGACTCCTGTGAACTCCTGTGTCTCTGTGATGTTAAAATCACTGGTTTACTCTATGGACTTTGGTGTGGGGAGAGTGAGTGGTGCGACTACTGTGTGCAAAAACATCAACTATCCCTTTAACGCCCTGATAGACTGTGGAGAGGTGTGATGAAGAAAAAATGTGAAATATTACCACGAAACCACCACACACACACACACACACACACACACACACACACACACACACACACACACACACACACACACACACACACACACACACACACACACACACACACACACACACACAGTGAGCTGCAGCTGTAAGAGACTGATGTTAAATCCTCACTGGAGATCAGTGTGTATTGTGTTGTTTAATAACCATGGCAACCAGAGACAGACCACCACACACACACACACACACACACACACACACACACACACACACACACACACACACACACACACACACACACACACACACACACACACACACACACACACACACACACACACACACACACACACACACACACACACACACACACACAGGTTTGTACAGCTATTCTTGTCAGGACTCTGCTTTGACTTCCATTCTAACCATCACTAGGACCAGGTTTTAAGTCTCCATGAGGACTACTGGTCCTGACAAGGTCAGTGTTTATGACACAGACACACACACACACAGACACACACAGACACACACACAGACAGAGGGACGTGTCTGACTCTTCCTCTCTACTGAAGATCAGCAGATCACACACACACTCTCTCTCTCACACACACACACACACACACACACACACACGGAAAAGTTGCGGGATGAGAACGAGCAGCTGTTCACTCGCTCGCACTTTCTCTGTACCGTTACTAACGCGAACACGAGGAGAACCTGAGGAGGAGAACCTGAGGAGGAGAACATGAGGAGGAGGAGGAGCAGCTCACCTGGCGGACCTCGGACCTCCGTGTGTCCCCATGAACATAGCGCTGAGAGCGGAGCCGTGGAGCCGCACTTGGCGTCGAGCTGCCCGGGCAGAGAGTGAAGCGAGGCTCCGGCAGCGGCTCCTCCTGGAGGAGAGAAGCCGAGCTGCGGCTGATGTCAGCGGGACAGGGAGGAGCCATCCGGCCGCGTGACGTCACCGACCGACGACGATGATTTGAAGGAGACATGAAGTCCGTGTTTATACTGTACATACATGATATTTAAATATGTAAATATATATAAAATACTATATAAATGAATTATATGTACAAAATAGTATATAGATTCTGTACAAAAAACAGTAAATACTGTAGAAATATTCATAGATGAAGTACAATATAAGCATCTTATACCATATAATATACATATATTATTTATAATGTCGAATTTCCATTTTTGTGAATGGAATAAAATGATAAGTGATAACTCACCAACATACACTCAGAGTGATTTATTCCCAAGTGCCACAAGGGGGCGGCTGCATCTTTAACAGTCATGATGCCAGGCTCTGTGTGTGTGTGTGTGTGTGCTGCAGTGACGTCATCCCTCACAGATCAATGAGTGCTGACGCAGCAGAGCGAGCTGTCAATCACTGTCACAGTCTGACCCCGTGACCTCTGTGGGAACATTTCTGCTGAGTCATGTTTACGTCTGTCACTCGCTGATTCCTCCGCGTGCTGATAATTAAATTAAAATCATACAGAGTCCAATAAATATGAGGTTTAGTTAGACAATAAGTTTGTAAACCACTCACTCTCCCACACCAAACCCCATAGAGAAAACCAGTGATTTTTAGCTCACAGGGACACAGGAGCTGCTGGTCCTCTGCTGCCTCGTGTGGTCACTTTGTGTCACTGATTTAATTCTAAATGAAATATTTTTAAAGCCGAATTTTACATAATCAGACATTATAAGTTAGTGATGGAGGCAGCAGTGGATCAACAACTCCTGTGAACTCCTGTGTCTCTGTGATGTTAAAATCACTGGTTTTCTCTATGGACTTTGGTGAAACAGTCCATAAAAACATGCCCAGGACTCTTATTTATATTTCAGTTCACTATATATACATATATTTATATTATATATATGTTCTGTGTCGGTTTCTCTTTCTGAAATGAGTTAATTTTCCTTTTGTTTTATAAAAACAACAAAAAACACGAGGACAAAATGACTCACTCGCTCATTCAGCCACGTCGAACTGCGCCCGTCTGCAGATAAAGCTCGACTGGTGCTGTCCCCTGCTGGTGAAGTGTACACAGTGCAGACTCTGAATGACTGATGTGGAGTTCTGCTCCTGGATGAGAAATGAACAAAATAGAAGAATGAGATGATGAAATGACGTGAACACAATAATAATAATAATAATAATAATAATAAAAACAAAGAAATGGAAAAACTCACCTTTATTTTGAAGAGTTTTTAATATCATTAATTGACCAGCATCTTTCTCCATCATGTCTGGTCTGTAGAATAGGCCACGCCCACTGACGTCACACTCTTCAGGTTCAGAAGCATTTTAACATACACACACACACACACTGTTCTCACCCTCAGCCATGTTGGCTCCGCCCCCTCAGCGTCCTGGCCGTTGCCATAGAAACATGTATTCAGTGTTTGGCAGTGTAATTTATTGACAGTCATAATTAGTTACAGTCACATGATTTTTATCAGCGTCCTCGTCCTCGCGTCGTCCTCTTTGTCCACGAAGATGAAGAAACTGTACATTAGCGGCCATTTTGAAAACGTAAACACCCTTTAAATTAGTAAACACGTAAACTTCCTCTGGATCATCTGCTGTCAATCAAAGATGACCTCTGACCTCATGTTACATTAAATCCAATATCAATCACCTGTGGACTTTTCTTTTTTAAAGGTACAGTGTGTACATTTATTGTTTAAAGTTTCAGTTGAAAATCATCCCACGTGTTGTTGAAACTACGTAGCCTTCAGTTAGCCCTCAGTTAGCATCAAAACACGTTTAGTTTGTCCACTCTAGGCTACTGTAAACATACGTTATCCTGCTCCTGATGTAAATATAGAAGGCTAATTTTTATGCTCTAAGCTAAACGCTAACATTAGCATGCTAATATGCTAAAATATTAATATTTACATTGATATGTAACAGTTAACCATCATATTAGCATGTTAGCATTATACATGTTAACCACCTTCTTAGTCAAGTTTAGCATGTGAGCGGGCTAAAATATGCTAAATTAGCATGCTAAAATGCTAAGGATTACCGGGTATAATGGTTACTATCACCTCAGCATGTTAGCAGGCTTTTAAAAAATGCTAAATCAGTTTGCTAAAATGGTAATTATTAGCATGTTAGCAGGTTAAACAATGCTAAATTAGCATGCTAAAATGCGAAGGATTATCGGCTAGAACAGCTACCATCACCTAAGCATGTTAGCAGGCTAGTCATGCTAAAGTGCTGATGCTAAGCAGGTTTTTTTTTTCCACTACCTTAGATTAGCATGTTAGCATCCTAACATTAGCCTATAACCACAGCGATTAGCAAACAGGTCAGAGTTGAGGATCTGATTCCAGAGAAGATCAGGAGTCACGTCACATGTACAGAATATTTAAATATTTAAAGAGCACGTGTCACACCATGACTCCGCCCCCCGTGTCTGCTGCCACCTACAGGACCCGATGAGCCACAGCACGTCCGTGCGCTCTCTTTATTTCCACCTGAGCGTGGATGTTTTTCACAGACAGCGTTCCGCTGAGTCTCTAAGAAAAGAAACAAAAAAAAATCACGCGACACGTCGACACGGTAACGGACCACGACGCTGTAACGTGTGCGATGTGTCGTAAACAAAAGGTCCCGCCTTTTTCTTCTTTTCTTTTTTGTTGTCGTTGTCAGGGTTTGGTCGCGGCGGCGGCGGCGCGGACCGCTGCTGCTGCTGCTGCTGCGTTTAAACTCTGAACTCTGGTGGTCACGGTTGCCATGGTGACCGGCCTCAGTCAGATACAGTGGTGAGGTCGCTGCGTGGCGGCGGCGTCAGGCGTTTTCAGGCACTTCGTCTTTGACCTCCTCCTCCGTCTCCTCGCTTGGCCCCGCCCCTGCAATAATTAGCATAACAACAGTGTGTGAGGTCACTGACGTTAAAATGATGAGTGTGTGTGTGTGTGTGTGTGTTTGTACCGTTGCAGGTCATGTGACCTGCAGGTTTGTGGTCAGGTGACTGGGAGGCGTCTGACTGGTCGGAGGCGTGTCCATCAGGGGCACTGTGTCGGGGTGACTGGACGTCTGAGTCCACGTTGGACTCCGCCTCCTTTTGTTTCTCTTGCTCCTTATTGGCCAACTCTGTCCAACACACACACACACGGGAGAAAACAGTGAGTGAGTGTGTGTGTGTGTGTGTGACAGTGTGCATGTGTTTATGTGTGTGTGTGTATACCGTGCACAGACAGCTCCTTCCATCGGTCCTTGTTGCTGGTGATGACGCCCGACAGGTGGCGCCGCAGAGCCGGCAGGTCGATGGCGGTCAGCGAGAAGTCCGTCTGTCCGTCGTCGCTGTTGCCGTGACGATTGCTGCTGTGTCTCTGCACCGACTCCACGGTGACGGAGCCACTTCCTGTTAAGCTGGAAACAAACGACGACGTCATCACAGACACACAGTCCTAGTGATTTATCTGAGGATTCTAAAACCGACGAGTCGGTACCTGGACCTCCTGGTCCCGGTCTCGCGGGCCGTCCTGTCCTCTTCGATCAAAGGTCCGATGACTTTCTCCGTGGTGTCGACCAGAACGCTGAAGGTCGGCTCCACGATGAAATCGATGAATCCTGCGAACACAGTCACACAGTCACAAACACCGCACACTCCAGAGCAGCAGGGGGCAGTCACGGGCCCGTGAACCTCTTACCGATCTGCGACTGTGCGATCATGGTGGCTTTACGGTCACAGAGAGGCGAGAAGGGAAGGCCCAGCTCCACTTCTTTGTCTCCCTGAAACAAAGAGACGACAGCTGTCAATCAAACGTGACTGAGATTTATG
>NC_139821.1:1702285-1714785 GCF_963457635.1 Microchirus variegatus
GCGTTTACCCTGAACCTGTTGACCAGGTCGTAGCGGGTCAGCAGGTCGTAGACCAGGAACTTGAGGGCGTGGTCACCGGTGGCCTCGTGGAAGGAGAAGACGTCAAAGGACCACTGGTCCACTTGCTGGAAAACAGAGAGAGTGTGTGTGTGTGTGTGATGCTGTGTTGGTGCCAGCAGGGGGCAGCGTTGGCTCACACAACAATCACAACAGACAGCTGCAGGACGATAATGTTCAACGATGAAAAATGAAGTTGTTTCCTACGTCATCTCTTCCATCCTTTTATGTTTCTTTACCTACTTCCTTCTTTCCTTTACTCGTTTCCTTTGGACATTTAGTACAGCTCACTATTTGGCAACCAGTCTGTTGACGGATATGCATCATAGCTCATTATTTGGCAGTTAGTTTCTTCCAATCTCGTGATTTAGATTAGAGTTGATGAGATTAGAGACTACATCGGATTAGATTGTAGATGAGCTGCTGTGACTTTTTTTTTTTCAAATCACGTTTGCCGATGTCACTTCCTGTCGACCACGACATCACTTCCTGTTGCCGGGAAAGAGTTTTCTTACCTTCAGTGACGTCAGAGCCGTGGGAGGAAAGGTCAGACCGGCCATGTTGGACGTCCGTCTGTACATCCTGGTGACACACACACACACACACACACACACACAGATATATAAATATGTGCAGATCTCTCACACACACACACACACACACGTATGTGCGGTTACATACATAAACACTCTCCACAGACACACACACTGTGTGTGACCAGGGATGGATTATTTGTTGCCACGGTAACCTTCCAAACACACGCATGCTCTCACACACACACACACACACACACACACATTGATTTCATGCGTCATTAAGTCACAGCAGATGAACTGATGCTGTTCTAACACTGACACTCCTTTACACTCTAATGATGCTGGACCTCCTCCTCCTCCTCCTCCTCCTCTTCCTCCTCCTCCTCCAGCTAACGCTAACATGGTTACGCGCCGCGTGCGACCTCGTCATCACATCCGCGTGGAGCTCCTCCAGATGTTTTCTCACGCGTGCGTTCAGAAAACACTTTGTTCGTCCGTAAATCGCCGTTTCGTTTTTTAAAAAAGTTACGTTTTTTGGGCGCTTTTACCTCTCCACAAAGATCCCGGCCTGCACGGCGTGAACGATGCTCCTGAACCTCGGCTTCTCCTCGGGCCGCCGCTTGGCCACGCCCATCTTCCTGGTGAAGGTGCACGCCAGCCAATCGCGCACCTCGCTGGGGACCGACTCCGCCTGCAGGTCGCTGAGCTCGTCCTCGGTGTCCAAGAGACGCCTGAGAGGGACGGGAGAAGACGTCAGCAGAGATTTACCCTCATTTCCTTCCTTCCTGGCGTCCTTGCTTCCTTCCTTCCTTCCTTCCCACCTGGTCTCATCCGTGTAGACGGCGTCCAACATGGCTGCAGCGAGCTCCAGGTTCCTGCGGAGCTCCTGCAGGTCCACGACCCCGCGGTCCATCTGCTCCATGACCATCTTCAGCCTGACACACAGATATACGTTAGAGGACAGATAACACTGCTGCGCCGCATCATTAGAGACGTTTAAATGATGACATAACGTCATTATGTTATTTGTGGACGGACCACACGTTTTTAAACTCATTAATCTGCACGTTTACAGATTAAATGACACTATAACATGCATATGACGCCACAGAACATATACAAATACCTGGGTATACAACGTACTAAGTATTTCTATCCATTTACAGAATAATAACAACGTAAATAAGTGACACACATCTCCAGATGGACACATGACACCGTGCCTCCTGTCGTTCAGCCGACGCCCACAGGTTAAATTAGCATATCACAACACAGTGTACTGAAATAAAGCCGCAGTCACACGCGAGCGCGTTCATCTGTTCATCGCGCCGATTTAATCTGCGGCGAGGAGCCGGTGGTGGCGACAGACGCACGGGATTACACGTCTTAATCTCAGCGCTCACTCTCCCCACACCAAAGTCCACAGAGAGGAATCAAGTGTTGAGATGTTTAGTGTGGAGAACATCATGAGGTCTGAGGTCTGCTGCTGCTGCTGCTCAGAGCAGGCATCCTGCCATCATCATGGCAACCAAACGCCGTCTTGTAAACTGGACAAAATCGCTTTCAGTTGCCATGGTTACAGCTGGAGTCAGAATGGGAGGAGATGTGGTGGACACTTAGGTTCAGGACTGCAGAGATTCAAACACTTTCATTAAAGGGACAGCTCAGGTTTTTTTGTTTTGGCTGTGGACACAGAATTTAACTCACTTAATAAAAGACTTAAGACTAAAAAACACGTCTGTTTAAGTCTACGATATCTTTAAGAACATGTTGGCGTCTTTATTTCACTGTTAGACAAAGTTTTCACACTAAAAACTGAAGTTTATGAACCACTCACTCTCCCGCACCAAACCCCATAGAGAAAACCAG
Organism: Microchirus variegatus; assembly: GCF_963457635.1. NCBI lineage: Eukaryota > Metazoa > Chordata > Actinopteri > Pleuronectiformes > Soleidae > Microchirus > Microchirus variegatus. The sequence goes on from NC_139821.1 coordinate 1,704,748, forward strand.
TGATTTTAGCTCACAGGGGACACAGGAGCTGCTGGTCTACTGCTGCCTCGTGTGGTCACTTTGTGTCACTAAAATAAATCCAAACTTAGAACTTTAAAAGCCGAACTCTTAAAATAAGTCATTATAAGTTAGTGATGGAGGCAGCAGTGGATCAACAACTCCTGTGAACTCCTGTTCCTCCTGTGTGCTGTGATGTTAAAATCACTGGTTTACTCTATGGACTTTGGTGTGGGAGAGTGAGTGGTTTACAAACTTCAGTTTCCTGTAAGAAAAGTCTCTCTAACAGTGAAATAAAGACGTGAACACGTTCTGAAGATAATGTAAACTTGAACTGATAAAGTAAACCTCAGGAAACTGAAGTTTGTAAACCGCTCACTCTCCCACACCAAAGCCCATAGAGAAAACCAGTGATTTTAGCTCACAGGGACACAGGAGCTGCTGGTCCTCTGCTGCCTCGTGTGGTCACTTTGTGTCACTGAGTTAAGTCTAAATGAAATTCTTTTAAAGCTGAATTCACTAAAATCAGTCATTGTAAGTTAGTGATGGAGGCAGCAGTGGATCAACAACTCCTGTGAACTCCTGTGTCTCTGTGTTGTTAAAATCACTGATTTACTCTATGGACTTTGGTGTGGGAGAGTGAGTGGTTTTCAAAGATATTACTACTTTTGTTAAGTGGCTAAAAAGCTGGTTTTCCTTGTGTATCGAGCTGGTTTTCAGTGTTTGGAGTCAGGGCTGAGTGGACTACACACACACACACACACGCACACACACACACACACACACACACACACACACACAGAGAGAGACACACACGTGTGTGTACACTCAGACAGACTGTGTGTATGAAAATAGAGACAGAAACCAACAGACGACTCAGGTGTGTGTAGGAGTGAGAGCCTCTTCAGTCCTACACCTCAGACTTCTCTCAGCGTCATGCGTGTGTGTGTGTGTGTGTGTGTGTGTGTGTGTGTGTGTGTGCGCGCGTGTGTCTTACCTCTGCGATGTACTCTTGTATTTCTGCCTGTAAACAAAAACAGAAAAAAACAACAACAGAGCAGTTATTCAAATGAGCTAAAACACAAGAGGCATTCTTCATCACCCACTGATCATGTGACCAGGTGTGTGTGTGTGTGTGTGTGTGTGTGTGAACAGATGGTCAAGCACAATATTATTTGATTTTCCCTTCCAAACACCTCCAGTACATATTAAAATTCCTCCTCCTCCTCCTCCTGACAGCTGTAACTCTGTCAGTCATGATGATGATGACACACATCTTTACATTCAGTGTGACAGTGACATGTCAGCTCCGTGTTCATGAATACATTTAGAATTTAAAAAAACAACAACACAGAAAATCTGCTGCTGCACAACTTCACAATGTGACACAAACCTTCAGTGTTTGAAGGTTTGTGTCACAGCGACAGCTCAGTGTTTATCCTCACGCTTCAACCACCGCTGACTAAATCTACGTCAGTTTAAGTCTGCGATGACTTTCAGAACACGTTCACGTCTTTATCTTCACTGTGATTTTTAAAAGCCGAATTTGACAAAATGAGACATTGTAAGTTAGTGATGGAGGCAGCAGTGGATCAACAACTCCTGTGAACTCCTGTGTCTCTGTGATGTTAAAATCACTGGTTTTCTCTATGGGGTTTGGTGTGGGAGAGTGAGTGGTTTACAAACTTCAGTTTCCTGTGTGAAAACTTTGTCAAACAGTGAAGATAAAGACGTGAACGTGTACAAACTTCTGTTTACGCAAGGAAAAGTCCGTCTAACAGTGAGAGAAAGATCGTTTTTGCTTCTTAAATGTGAATATTTCCTGGTTTCTTAGCTCCATAAAACAAAGAAATCATTCAAACTGAACCCAGACATTTGAGCAGGGCCGTTTCTAGCTGTTTGGGGGCCCTATGCGAGATACTATTTGGGGGCCCCTATTTTTTTCAAACTCGAGGTAGAGATTTCTAACTTTTTCATATATTCTGTGATGATGCAGCAGGTAACAAGGTAGCATAACAAGGTAGCATAACAAGGTAGCATAACAAGGTAGCATAACATAAAACAGTTTTAACCCACGATTCAAAAACAGTAAAAAATAAACTTTTTTACTTTTTTAAACTAAACTTACTTCTAAATAAATATAATGGATTATAATGGGATTTTTACCCGATTACCCAACGAACACTTACATGCTTTGCAAATATATGCATAATGAATGCATGCAATACATGCAAATAAAGACATGTACTTTTAATTCTCAAAAATATAATAAAATATGAGTCTGAACTTGCAGCTTGGGGGCCCCCTGGTGGCTGCGGGGCCCTATGCAGCTGCATAGTCCGCATATAGCAAGAAACGGGTTGAGAACGGGTGTTTTTCTGACATTCTCCGGACCAAACAACTATGAAAATAACTGTATGTGAAACGAATGAGAATTTAAATCAGATTAGAAGGAAAGTGGCTGATAATCTGAACTCCATTAGGCGTGAAAATCGGCCAATCGCAGCTCTGCGATGTTACCACGGCAGCGGTAGCGGCGGCGGCGGCTAATCACAGCTGTGTCACGTCTCCGCACAGTCGCTGACACGTCGACAGCAGGAGCCTGTTATTTCACGGTCGATCGGTGATTGAACGGTGGCCCGCGTGGGCGAGGCGGCGCTGCATTACAACGAGAGCGAGGGCAGTCGTCGCCGCGGCCTGGCTTTAAACAACAACACGCATCCAAATAAATGACTAAATGCACAGTGTGTGCTGCAGACAGGTGACAGGTGAGGACACAGAGACGACTGTTTGTGTGCACAGTGAGTCACATCACCTCCACGTGAGATTACACAGATTATTCCAAGCGGCGTTTTTTTTTTTCTCCGTCTCTGCATGACTCCCGTTTGCCACGCTGCACCGCGGGGGGGGAAGCTCGGCTCGCTTTTTTAGAAGTTAGCTCCGTCTGCACCGCCTACGAGCGGCCTGAAGGAAGAGCGGAGCGTCCATTAAAAACGGAACGGTGTGATAATAAACCATCTGCAGGGTGCAAATACACACACACACACACACACACACAACACACACACACATTCTTGTACGTGCTGCATACTGAGGACTTGGTTGCTGACAAAGTGAGGACCAGCATTTCCACTTTATAAATCAACACAATTACAAATATCTACTTCATGAATGACATCTATGTAGAACTACTGGTTGCAGTACCATTAAATGTCTGCAGGTGGAGAAAAAAAACTTTCGATTTTTGTAAATTTTTGGTCCAAAATTTTACAAAAACGTCATTCTATACTATGTCAACCAAAATTTAAAAACATCTTTGACTAAAAATGTTGGTCCGAAATTTGACAAAAACGTTATACTATACTATGTCGTCCAAAATTTGAAAAAAAATTTGACCAAAAATTTTTAGTCAAAAATTTGACAAAAAATGTAACCAAAAATGTTTGGTCCAAAATTTGACAAAAACGTCATACTATACTATGTCGTCCAAAATTTGAAAAAAAATTTGACCAAAAAATTTTTGTCCAAAATTTGACAAAAACGTCATACTATACTATGTCGTCCAGAATTTGAAAAAATCTTAAAAAAAAAATTTTTGGTCCAAAATTTGACAAAAAAAATTTGGTCCAAAATTTGACAAAAAAAATTGGTCCAAAATTTGACAAAAAAATTTTGGTCGAAATTTGACAAAAAAAATTTGGTCCAAAATTTGACAAAAAAAATTTGGTCGAAATTTGACAAAAAAAATTTGGTCCAAAATTTGAAAAAAACTTCATACTATATTATTAGATTAAGATTAGATTAAGAACCCTTTAAGTCCCGCAAGGGGAAATTCAATTCTGCAGTGAGTTAGTGAACACACACAGCACACAGTGAGGTGGAGAACATGCTAACCCAGCGCAGTGAGCTGCCATGCCAGTGAGCGGCGCTCGGGGAGCAGTGCCTTGCTCAACAGCACCTCAGCTGCGGACTGGTCGGGGGTTGAACCGGCTACCTTCCGGTCTCGAGCTCGAAGCCCTAACCACTAGGCCACAGCTGCCCCAATGTCGTCCAAAATTTGTCCAAAATTTGAAAAAAAATTTGACCCAAAATTTTTAGTCCAAAATTTGACAAAAGCGTCATACTATACTGTCGTCCAAAATTTGAAAAAAAAAATTGACCCAAAATTTTTGGTCCAAAATTTGACAAAAACGTCATACTATACTGTCGTCCAAAATTTGAAAAAAAAAATTGACCCAAAATTTTTGGTCCAAAATTTGACAAAAACGTCATTCTATACTATGTCAACCAAAATTTAAAAACATCTTTGACTAAAAATGTTGGTCCAAAATTTGACAAAAACGTTATACTATACTATGTCGTCCAAAATTTGAAAAAAAATTTGACCAAAATTTTTTAGTCAAAAATTTGACAAAAAATGTAACCAAAAATGTTTGGTCCAAAATTTGACAAAAACGTCATACTATACTATGTCGTCCAAAATTTGAAAAAAAATTTGACCAAAAATTTTTTGTCCAAAATTTGACAAAAACGTCATACTATACTATGTCGTCCAGAATTTGACAAAATCTTTAAAAAAAAATTTTTGGTCCAAAATTTGACAAAAAAATTTTGGTCCAAAATTTGACAAAAAAAATTTGGTCGAAATTTGACAAAAAAAATTTGGTCGAAATTTGACAAAAAAAATTTGGTCCAAAATTTGACAAAAAAAATTTGGTCCAAAATTTGACAAAAAAAATTTGGTCCAAAATTTGAAAAAAACTTCATACTATATGTCGTCCAAAATTTGAAAAAAAATTTGACCCAAAATGTTTAGTCCAAAATTTGACAAAAGCGTCATTCTACACTATGTCGTCCAAAATTTGAAAAAATCTTTGACAAAAAAATTTAGGTCCAAAATTTGACAAGAACGTCATACTATACTATGTCGTCCAAAATGTGAAAAAAAAATGTACCCAAAATTTTTTGTCCAATAACCAGTTAATGACGCTAACACTAACCTTAACCTAACAGTAATCTTGGTCCTAAAGTTAAACCAGTTCATCAGAAATGAGCTTCTGCCTCATTAGGACCAGGTTTTGGCCTCCATAAGGACTCACTGGTCTCTATTTCAACACACGTTACAGATTTCCACCAAATCAAAATAAACGTACGTGAAGATCTTTTATTTTACGCGTCAGTCTATGATCAGTAATCATGTAAATATTCAGAATAACAACATGACGGCATATTTTTTTTATGAAAGAACAAAAATAAAATCACGTCCTTCTGTCTCTCTCTCTCTCTCTATGTCTCTTTGCTTCTCTTCAGCAGAGTTTGCTGCATCAAAATACTCTGCCGTTACCATGGAAACTAGAGAAGATAACAAAAAAACACACACACACACACTTATGTGTTTTCCCTCCAAACAGCACAGACGTTTTATTGTTAGCCGTCACTGCAGAGCAAATACCATCGATAGAAGGTCAGGAATCGACCAGAACGACGAGCAGAACACAGATCTCAAATTATTACCACAGTGATATTTAACGTGTGACATGACGATATCGTTAATGCAAACATCACACTACGATATTTAAGTCACAATACGATATTAGCACGATATTTAAGTCACAATAAAATATTAGCATGATAGTTAAGTCACAATACGATATTAGCACGATATCTAAGTCAGGATACGATATTAGCATGATATTTAAGTCAGGATACGATATTAGCATGATATTTAAGTCACAATACGATGTTAGTACGATATCCAAGTCACAATATCTAAGTCACGATATCCAAGTCATGGTACAATATTAGCTTGATATTTAAGTCACAATAGGATAAGCAAATATAATAAAACACCTCTGTGAGGTTTGAGTGACAGACTGAGGTCAGACACTGAGGTCAGACACTGAGGTCAAACACTGAGGTCAGACACTGAGGTCAAACATTGAGGTCACACACTGAGGTCAAACACTGAGGTCAAACACTGAGGTCAAACACTGAGGTCAAACACTGAGGTCAGACACTGAGGTCAGACACTGAGGTCAAACACTGAGGTCAAACACTGAGGTCAAACACTGAGGTCAAACACTGAGGTCAGACACTGAGGTCAGACACTGAGGTCAAACACTGAGGTCAAACACTGAGGTCAGACACTGAGGTCAAACACTGAGGTCAGACACTGAGGTCAGACACTGAGGTCAAACACTGAGGTCAAACACTGAGGTCAGACACTGAGGTCAAACACTGAGGTCAAACACTGAGGTCAAACACTGAGGTCAGACACTGAGGTCAAACACTGAGGTCAGACGCTGAGGTCAAACACTGAGGTCAAACACTGAGGTCAAACACACAAGTGTTAAACATATGCTAATTGTCTTCATTAAACACTGCTTTGATCCAAAGTGCACAGTAGTTTCCTCCTGATTCATTCTGAACTCTAATCTTGTTCTATTGTGTTTTAGGAACAGTGTGAAGTTCATTAGAGCAGCTCCATTATCTACAGTGTGACTGAGGCTTTAACAGTCAGGTCAAAGGTCATCATGTTCACACCTGATGCTTCATGGTTCACATGGACTGTAAGACTCTGAGAGAATAACACAACCACACAAGCTGTTACTGCAACTGACAGATACACAAAGACACACATGACCAAGAAAGACATAGAAAAACAGTAAAGACACAACAACCAAAAACATAAAAACTATGAAGACACAAAACAACCACAAAGAGAGACAAAGAGACACACAATGACCAAAAAGAGACACAAAACGACCACAAAGAGACACAAAACAACCACAGAGAGACAAAAAACAATCACAAAGAGACACAAAACAACCACAGAGAGACAAAAAACAACCACAAAGAGACACAAAACAACCACAGAGGTGAAAAAAGACCACCAAGACCTTCAAAACAACCACGATGACACAAAGAGACACAAAACAATCACAAAGAGACACAAAACAAGCAGAAACAGAAGGCAGAACAATGTCTAAGTGAATCACAGCAGCTGTGGACAGTTGTATCTCTGAGTGTGTCCTCCTCATGTCTTCTTGAGGACATATGAGTGGACAGTACAGTGTCTCAGTATGTAAACACGTGTCTCAGTGTGTGTGTGTGTGTGTGTGTGTGTCCTCCTCATGTCTCATGTCTTCTTGAGGACATACAGTGGACAGTAAAGTGTCTCAGTGTGTAAACATGTGTCTCAGTGTGTGTGTGTGTCCTCCTCATGTCTTCTTGAGGACATATAGTGGACAGTAAAGTGTCTCAGTGTGTAAACATGTGTCTCAGTGTGTGTGTGTCCTCCTCATGTCTCATGTCTTCTTGAGGACATATAGTGGACAGTAAAGTGTCTCAGTGTGTAAACATGTGTCTCTGAGTGTGTGTGTGTGTGTCCTCCTCATGTCTTCTTGAGGACATACAGTGGACAGTAAAGTGTCTCAGTGTGTAAACATGTGTCTCAGTGTGTGTGTGTGTCCTCCTCATGTCTTCTTGAGGACATATAGTGGACAGTAAAGTGTCTCAGTGTGTAAACATGTGTCTCAGTGTGTGTGTGTCCTCCTCATGTCTCATGTCTTCTTGAGGACATATAGTGGACAGTAAAGTGTCTCAGTGTGTAAACATGTGTCTCAGTGTGTGTGTGTCCTCCTCATGTCTCATGTCTTCTTGAGGACATATAGTGGACAGTAAAGTGTCTCAGTGTGTAAACATGTGTCTCTGAGTGTGTGTGTGTGTGTCCTCCTCATGTCTTCTTGAGGACATACAGTGGACAGTAAAGTGTCTCAGTGTGTAAACATGTGTCTCACTGTCTCGCTCCTCGTCCTCCGTCTATATCTTTGCTGCATCGCTACACTCTGCTGTTACCATGGCAACTAGTGAGAACAAAAAGACCTGCGTCTGCTTTCACACAGATGTGGAGACAACACAAACACACGCACACACACACACACACACGCACACTCTTGTTTATCATCAGTAAATGTCAACATCACCACGGCAACCACTGATGATGATGATGATGATCGATCATGGCTTCATCACCTCTGATTATTAACAACAGAGCTTCATCATCATCATCATCATCATCATCATCATGAACAGCTGATCATCTGTTTACTCACATTCCTCTGAGTCGGATCAGGACCTGATTATTGGGATTCTGCTCCAGAGGATCCACAAACTCCAGCTCCTGCTGCTCCTGCTGCTCCTGCTGCTCCTGATGCTCCTGATGCTCCTCACTGTTTTGTTGCTCCTCACTGTTCTGCTGCTCCTCAGTATTCTGCTGCTGCTGCTCCTCACTATTCTGCACCTCGTCCTGCGTATGCTGCATCTCCTCCTCCTTGCTCTGGTGCACCTCCTCCTCCTCCTGCTCTTCACTCTGCTGAACCTCCTCCTCCTCCTCCTCCTCCTGCTGCTCACTCTCCTGCATCTCCTCCTCGCTCTGCTGCACCTCCTCCTCCTCCTGCTCTTCACTCTGCTGAACCTCCTCCTCCTCTACTTCTTCTTCACATTGCACTTCCTCTTCCTGTTGCTCTTCCTCCTCCTCCTCCTGCACCTGGTCCACCTGTTGCTCCTGCTGCTGCTGCTCCTCCTCGTCCATGCTGCAGCAGAAGGAGGTGCGTGATGATGATGACGATGACGACGTTGTGTGCGTTCACGCCGCAGCGTCCTGACGTCTCTGTGTCTCACGGAGTTGTGGAAACATCAACAAACGCTGGTCTGAAACTTCAACTTCAACTTCCTGATCCTGACGATGATGATGATGATGATGTCACAGGTCGGCCCGTCCAATGGTGTGAAGCCCCCGAGGTTAAAGGTCACGCGTGGAGAGCCGTGTGTGTGTGTGTGTGTGTGTGTGTGTGTGCGTGGAGCAGGAGTTAACAAAGTGACTTGACTCCAGCGCGGCGCTCCGACACTGCAGCAGCAGCAGCATCAGCATCCAGCTGAATGTCCCAGAGCATCGCCGTGGCAACGCACGCAGGAAGTCCACCAGCGATGAAGATGGGATGGAGTGAGCGGCAGAGAGAGAGAGAGAGAGAGAGAGAGAGAGAGGGAGAGAGATGGAGGAGGACAGAGGAGGAGCCGAGAACATTGCAGAGCGTTTCCGTGGTAACTCAACAACGGTTGCTAAGAGTGATGGAATCCTGCAGCTGACAGACCTGCCTGCTCCTCCTCCTCCTCCTCCTCCTCCTCCTCTTTCTCCTCCTCTGACAGTTTCAAACACACACACACAACTTTACGCTGCGCTCCAACACAGGCAGCTGTCAGTCCACTCTGTGTGTGTGTGTGTGTGTGTGTGAGACAACGATGATGTAATGTTCCTGAAAATTAGAGTCAGCAGCAGCATCACTGTGAGCTCCCGCTGCTGCTGCTGCTGCTGCTGCCTCCTACGGGCCGTTACAGGCCATTGCAGTGGCTGCAGAGTGCGCCGATAACGCTCGTTTCGGTCTTTAAAAAAAGTCAAATTTAAGACGTTTTAAGACCATAATGAACACAATTTAAGACCCATTTCAAATCCATACTGGCAAAAAAGTACAAAAAAAACTGGAGCCACAAATTGTTGAACTTGCACTTCCAAATAGGCTCAGCTGTGGGCTTTCATTACGTTTTTCTCCGCTGCTATGCTAAGCTGCAACACACCGCGGACTCTAGCTAGTGTGCCCCGCCTTGATAAATTGTCCCCGGGCAGCACAGGTGGCCTACTTTAGTTCCGCGTTGTAGTTATTGTTGTTAGCGCATCCTCAAAAATAGAAACGCGACACTGACGTTTATGCACGTTTTAAATAAATGTAACGTTAATAGATTTTTAAGACCTTTAGAAATTGTATTTAAGACCTTTTATGAGATTTTAGGAGAATTTAAGACATTTTAAGGCCATAAATTCAAGACTTTTAAGACCTCGCGGATACCCTGTAAAAATGACGTCATTTTAACTCTCCTGTGATCGTCGTGCCGTCACAGACGCGGTTGATGCTAACGCCAGATGATGCTACCTTTAGCCGACGCTAACGCCAGTTGATGCTACCTTTAGCCGACGCTAACGTCAGT
>NC_139821.1:1719785-1727285 GCF_963457635.1 Microchirus variegatus
CAAATTCTGAGATTAAAGTCGAATTCTGAGATAAAAGTCAGATTAAAGTCAGTATTCTTGAAATTAAATGAGGATTTTGAGATTAAAGTCAGTTTAAAGTCAGTATTCTGAAATTAAAGTCATAGTTCTGAGATTAAAGTCAAATTAAAGTCATAATTCTGAGATTAAAGTCAGGTTAAAGTAAGTATTCTGAAATTAAAGTCAGATTTCTGAAGAATTCTGAGATTGAAGTCATAATTCTGAGATTAAAAGTCATAATTCTGAGATTAAAGTCAGATTAAAGTAAGTATTCTGAAATTAAAGTCAGATTTCTGAGATTAAAAGTCAGAATTCTGATATTAAAGTCAGATTAAAGTGAGAATTCTGAGATTATAGTCAGATTAATGTCGAATTCTGAGATTAAAGTCAGAATAAAGTCAAATTAATGTCAGAATTCTAAGTTAAAAAGTGAGATTAAAGTCTGAATTCTCAGTCAGAAATTTTTTTCAGATCCTTTTTTAATGTATTTCTTTCTTTCAAATCTTTTTTCTAATCTAAAACTCTTGTGTATTTTTCTGAAACTGACAGATTAAACAGCACATGCTGCAGTGCAGCAGTGTGAACAGCAGAGGGCAGTAGAGCAGCACACACACACACACACACAGGTGAAGTAGCTGATGAGTGTTCATGTTAACAGGTGTTTGTTTGTCTCATTAACGTCTCTATTACACACTCGTGAAGATTTACGGCGTCTCATCTATCGCTGCGTCACCGTGTTCACCCTCATCTAATCTAATCTAATCTGACACTGTTATTGAGTGTAAAGTTCAACAAAAACATACATTTGAGACCTTTCACTCTGTTCTCTTTACACTTTTGACCTAAATACTCAAGTTGACTTTTAATCTTTTAATCCCGTGTAATTTGGATTCAACAAACACAGAAATTAAGCATAAAACACGAGGTCACTGCCCCTGAACATGTATAACATTATTCTGTGAACGTCGATGACAGATGACATTAAACAGCCGTCGCCGTGACAACGTCAGCGCGGCAACTGACAGTCGCCAGCAGCCAGGTGGCATGCTGGGTAAACTGAGCCTGCTTTTCAAAGTAAAAGCATCAGTTTGATTATCAGGGCTGGAATTTCCACATAGAACCATATCATAATGAACACACACACACACACACACACACACACACACTTCCTGTAAACATACACCGCTAATGACTGTGTGTGTGTGTGTGTGTGTGTGTGTGTGTGTGTGTGTGTGTGTGTGTGGTGTCACGTTAAGGTGAGTGCTAAAAGCTTGTATGACACTGAGATCTGATCTGTGTGCAGTTTAATAAAACATGAACAAAACTACACATTAAATATTTAACAACACAGAAAGAGGAAGAAGAGGAGGAAGAAGAGGAGGAGGAAGAGGAGGAAGAGGAGGAGACCTCTCATCTGTTGCCTTCTGCCTCTAATCCCATGGAATTATGGGATACTTTCTTGTTGTCGGACTTAATCTGATGACTTAGTTTCACTCTCAGCTGTAGATTTAGTTTAAGTTTGTGTATAAAACAACTTTAAAACAAAGGAATCGTTTGCATTTTTTCTCTTTGTAAACCGCTCACTCTCCCACACCAAAGCCCATAGAGTAAACCAGTGATTTTAACATCACAGAGACACAGGAGTTCACAGGAGTTGTTGATCCACTGCTGCCTCCATCACTAACTTACAACGTCTTATTCTGTAAAATTCGGCTTTAAAAATATTTAATTTAGACTTAAATCAGTGACACAAAGTGACCACACGAGGCAGCAGAGGACCAGCAGCTCCTGTGTCCACCGTGAGCCAAAAATCACTGGTTTTCTCTATGGGCTTTGGTGCGGGGAGAGCGAGCGCTTTACGAACGTCAGTTTCCCGCGTGTCATGTTGTTTGTGGGCAGCAGGGGGCGCTCACAGAGCAGCGTTACCTCAGAGCGAGCCTGCTGGATGAAGTCGCAGCAGTCCTGGACGTGCAGCAGCAGGTCTGCGTCGGGCTGATCCAGGATACTGACCGTCTTATAGACGAAGAGGTCGGGGAAGACGTTGTCCACGCCGAACGCCACGTTCAGCACGTGGGACACCTGAGGACGGGGAGACGAAAGACGCGGAGTTTCTCAGCAGCAGGGGGCGCTCACGGCACAGATAATACACACACACACGATAAAACTCACCTTGTGTTTTCTCAGAGTGCTGAAGTCATGGGCAGCGTCCTGGGAACCTACACACACACACACACACACACACAAATCATCACTGATGACTCATCGAGAACTACGGAGTCCCAAAGAGGACAAAAAACGTAAAAAAATGTACTTTTAAATGAAGTTATGGGAGACGTCGTAATATATTACGAATATTGTCGAGATGTTTACGAATGTTTATCAAGACGATCGAAAACGTCTCGATCTGTCGACGATCCACGACTTTATTTACAGGAAATCGCAAATGTTTGGTCAAATCTCGGTCTCTGCGAGATTTAGCAAGAAATTTTACGAAATTTGCTCCGCGTTTTTTTGCGAGGCGTCACAAATGGAGATAATCGGGATATGAAGGTGTTATTTTTATCTCACAAAAGTATTTCTGTTGTTGTTCGTCCAGTTTTGTCCCCGCGGGGCTTCCGTAGAAAGCGCAAACATGCTAACGTTCCAGAAACTTCGTCTTCAGTGTAAACGATCGCGTCAGCGGTTAAACTCGCTAGCTCACCCAGCAGCAGGATTTCGAATATTGACGAGATGTTTGTGACTTTATTTACAAGAAATCGCAATTTGGTAAAATCTCGGTCTCTGCGAGATTTAGCAAGATATTTATGAAATATCTTTTTTACGAGATCCGATAAACTTCGTATTTTTGCGAGATTTCACAAATGGAGGTAGCCGAGACATGAAGGTGTTCTGAGAGAGATCGATATATCACAAAAGTATTTCTGTTGTAGTTCGTCCAGTTTTGTCCCCGCGGAGCTTCCGTAGAACGCTTAAACTAAAACATGCTAACGTTCCAGAAACTTTCGTCTTCAGTGCAAACGATCGCGTCAGCGGTTGAACTCGTTAGCTCGTGAACTCACCCAGTTTGCGAAGTTTATCAAGATGTCGCAAAATGTCTTGATCTGTCGACGATCGATGACTTTATTTACAAGAAATAGCAAATATTTGGTCAAATCTCGGTCTCTGTGAGATTTAGCAAGAAATGTACGAGATCTTCGTAAACCCTAAAAGTTAGCTCCATGTTTTGCGAAATATGAATGTGTTCCGTAGCTTCCGTAAAAGCGCGTAAACGAAAACATGCTAACGTTCCAGAAACTTTCGTCTTCAGTGCAAACGACCGCGTCGGCGTCGTGTTAAACGCGTTAGCTCGTGAACTCACCCAGCAGCAGGAAGGGTTTGACCACGCCCACCTGCAGGTCCCAGGAAGTGTCGGGCACGTATCCCAGCATCTTCTCCGTGGGGGCGGAGTCTTCCACCACGGTGATGGTGGAGCCCTTCCAGGTCTCGATGATGCGGCGGCCGCTCAGCGACGTCACGCGCGTGCACTGTTTCCTCAGCCGAGTCCGAGAGAAACTGTGGATCTCCTGCGTCAGCGACTGCATGACCGGAGCGGACTGCACCGGAGCGGACTGCACAACCCCACCTGAAGACATTAAAACAACGGTACAAAACGCATACACTGTCCACAACATCGCTAATTATTAGCCTGTGTGCGATCGCAGATTATGTTTACGCCACATGGATGAGAAACAAAGAAGCTAAGAGCTAGCATCTGTGCTACTAGCACGAACTGTACGTAAGAAGTTGCATTTTTCTCGTTGATAAAAATGAGCGAGTACTCGTCACGTGATTTCAAACGTGAAAAACAGACGATAAAGTAGGACACGTGGGCGTGGACACCAGCGTGATTGACAGCTGGTCTCGTCCAATAGGAGCCTGCGTTTCAAAAACGGACAGGGTGTCAAATCACAAACCTCAAGTTTTCTACGATTTAAAAAAACAACAATCACCACAAACCTGTTGAGTTCAGAGGCTCAGTTCTGGTCTTCAGTCCTGGTCCGGCTCGGTTTACAATGGTTCTGGTTCAGCTGAGGTGCAGATAGTCCAGATTAAAGACCAGAAACCAGATCAGTTTCCAGAGAAGAAACACAGAGTCCACTCCTCATCATCCTCTGGTCCAGTCCAGTCCAGTCCAGTCCAGAACAATCCAGTCCAGTCCAGTAGAGGCCAAAGACCTGGCTCCTCTGAACCAGGTCCAGAGTAAACCCAGTCTCTTCTGGTCCAGAGTCTGTCTTTACTTCAGGTGAGAGGATGAACTGTGAACCTGGACCAAGTCTGCTGCTGCAGGAGGAGGAGGAGCTTCTGAGGACACCTGAGACACCTGAGTGTGTGTGTGTGTGTGTGTGTGTGTGTGTGTGTGTGTGTGTGTGTGTGTGTGTGTGTGTGTGTGTGTGTGTGTGTGTGTGTGTGTGTGTGTGAGAGAGAGAGAGACAGTTCTTGACCCGGTCAGAACCAGGTCTTTCTGCAGGAGGTCACATGTCCTTGTGTGTGTGTGTGTGTGTGTGTGTGTGTGTGTGTGTGTGTGTGTGTGTGTGTGTGTGTGTGTGTGTGTGTGTGTGTGTGTTCTCTGGTTTCCTCTCCCAGTCCAGATCAGATCAGGTGAAGTGGACTCTGTGTGTGTGTGTGTGTGTGTGTGTGTGTGTGTGTGTGGACAGCTGTTTGATGGACAGATGTCCTCGTGTCCACAGTGTGTCCCCCCTCTGTCGCCCTCTGTCAGCTGACACCAGCACAGCGCCCCCCTGTGGCCTTCAGGTACCTGAGAAAGTGGTTAAAAAAGAACAAAAAAAGAATGGATGATGTTTTTCTGTTGTGAAGGAAACTTCCTGTCACGTCCACTAGATGGAGCCAAATCTCCTGTTTATGAGCTGGTGAGCTTTAAATCATTCATCGACACATTCACCCATTCATCAATCTACTCATTCAACCATTCACAGATTCACAAATTCATCCACTCACATGTTCACCCATTCACAAATTCATCCATTCACACATTCATAAAGTCATCCATTCACACATTCACAAATTCATCCATTCACCCATTCATAAAGTCATCCATTCACAAATTCATCCATTCACACATTCATCCATTCACCCATTCACAAATTCATCCATTCACCCATTCACAAATTCATCCATTCACACATTCATCCATTCACACACTCCAAAATTCATCCATTCACAAATTCATCCATTCACAAATTCGTCCATCCACACATTTACCCATTCACAAATTCACACATCCATACATTCATCCAGTCACAAATTCATCCATTCACCCATTCACACATTATCCCATTCACCCATTCATCAATTCACACATTCATCCATTATCTCATTCACACATTCACCCATTCACAAATCCATCCATTCACACACTCCCAAATTCATCCATTCACAAATTCGTCCATCCACACATTTACCCATTCACAAATTCACACATCCATACATTCATCCAGTCACAAATTCACCCATTCATTCATTATCCCATTCACACATTAATCCAGTCACCCATTCATCCATTATCCCATTCACAAAATTACACATTCACCCATTCACACATTCATTCATCAACATTCACAAATCCATCTATTCACACATTCATCCATTCACACATGCATCGAAAGGAGGCAAGGAGAAAAGAGGAGCGGAAAGGAAACAAGGAGAGGAAGCAAGGTGGTGAGGAGGAGAAACTGGTGTGTGTGTGTGTGTGTGTGTGTGTGTGTGTGTGTGTGTGCTTGCGTGTGTGGGGGGGGGGTGTGTGTGTGTGTGTGTGTGTGTGTGAGGTGAAATCATGAGAATCAAAAACAAAAAGGAAAGAAGAGGAGGAGAGGAAAGGAGGAAGGACGTAAAAAAAAAGAGCTGACTCAGTTTTTTTCATGTTGATCCATGAGTCAGAAAACCCTGTGTGTGTGTGTGTGTGTGTGAGAGAGAGAGAGAGAGAGAGAGAGAGAGAGAGAGAGAGAGAGAGAGAGAGAGAGAGAGAGAGAGAGAGAGAGAGTGTGTGTGTGTGAGAGAGTGTGTGTGTGTGTTGGCTTTCAGTCAACCTTAACATCGGAAGCTCCTCCAACATCTGACAACCATTACTGCTATCACACACACACACACGCACGCACGCACACACACACACATTCTTGTACTTGCCACATACTGAGGACCAGCATTTCCACTTTATAAATCAACACAATTACAAATATCTACTTCATGAATGACATCTACAAAGAACTACTGGTTGCAGTACCATAAAATGTCTGCAGGTGGAGCCCCAGAGCAAAAAAATGTTGGTCCAAAATGTGAAAAAAAAAAATTTGGTCCAAAATTTGAAAAAAAAATTTGGTCCAAAATTTGAAAAAAAACGTGGACCAAAATTTGAAAAAAAAAAATTGGTCCAAAATTTAAAAAAAAAGAAAATTGGTCCAAAATTTGAAAAAAACAATTTGGTCCAAAATTTGAAAAAAAAAATATGGTACAAAATTTGAAAAAAAAAATTTGGTCCAAATTTTGAAAAAAAAAATTTGGTCCAAAATTTCACAAAAAAAGTCATACTATATTATGTCGTCCAAGATTTTTTTTTTTGACGAATTGACTATAGCGTGTTATAGCAACCTAAGGAAGTGATTTCAATGAAAACAAAGTGAGGACCGGCCAAAATGTCCTCACTCCGTAAAAATGACCTCAATTTGTTGGTTAAAAACCCTCACTGGTCCTCAGTATGCCGCAAGTACAAGAACACACACACACACACACACACACACACACCATCTTTAATAACTGAAGACAGTCTGTCAGGGTCAAAGGTCAGCTGTGGAGCTGCTCTCCGATTGGTTCACTCGCAGGTTTAACATGGTTTGTGCCGCAGTGCATGCTGGGAGTCGTAGTCCACACACACACACACGCACACACACACACTCCTCATCATCAATCATGACTCAGCACATTCTCACACCTGCTGAAAGCTACGATGTCACGTGACCACTGGAAAGAAGGAAGCAGGAGAGAAGGAGAAGGAGATAAGGATAGAGGAGAGAGGAGGAAGCAGGGAGAGAAAGAGAGTGAATGCATGAGAGAAGGAGGTGAAAGTAGGAGGTGAAGGTAGAGGAGGAGGGCGGTCAGAGGAGGAGGAGGAGCAGGAGGTGAAGGTGTGGATAAGAAGCGGCTCCTCCTCCTCCTCCTCACACTGACTCCGTGTCTCAGTCAGAACCAGTCTGTCTCTGAGCAGCAGAACCTCCTCCTCCTCCTGCTCCTGGTTCGGGTCTCACCGTCATGTTCTCCCCGGGACTCCTCGCGCTCGCGCTCGCGCTCCTCGCCTCGTGCGCCCTGGGTCCGGTCGCGGTCCGTGCCGCGTCTTGTGAGCCGGTCCGGATCCCGCTGTGCAGATCCATGCCGTGGAACATGACGAAGATGCCGAACCACCTCCACCACAGCACGCAGGACAACGCGGTTCTG
>NC_139821.1:1729785-1784785 GCF_963457635.1 Microchirus variegatus
GGTCTACTGCTGCCTCGTGTGGTCACTTTGTGTCACTACAGTACATCCAAATGAAAGATTTTAAAAGCCGAATTTTGCAGAATAAGACATTGTAAGTTAGTGATGGAGGCAGCAGTGGATCAACAACTCCTGTGAACTCCTGTGTCTCTGTGATGTTAAAATCACTGGTTTTCTCTATGGACTTTGGTGTGGGAGAGTGAGTGAGTTTAAGAACTTCAGTTTCCTGTTGGAAAAGTCTGTCTAACAGTGAAATAAAGACGTGAACGTGTTCTTAAGATTAACCAGAGTGAAGAATAACACAACATGGCAGGTGTGTGTGTGTGTGTGTGTGTGTGTATGTGTGGAAACATAACCTCATCACACTTTTGGACGCGTTTAAAACCTCCGCGTGGGCGTCGCCCGCCGACGCCAATGTTAGCGCACGTAGGGGGGGGCGACGCCCTGTCAGCTCCCATCATGCACCAGTGGCTTCTGCCGCCGCCGCCGCCGCCGCCGCAGGTCACGGAGTTGTAACGTGGGAGAGTGACCTGCTGTGGTTAAGCCCCGCCCTCCCACACAGACCTGAACCTCCGTGTTTGATGGTGCTCGGTGGTGCGTTCAGGAACCTCCACCAGAGGAAGTGTTGTGGACTCAGAGGAAGGACGGTTGTGTTTGGATTTTCCCGAGGTTTGGCTCAGGAATCTTCTGAACTCCTGACCCTGGAGCGTCCTCCTGGTTTCTTTTGGCCTGCGCGTCTTTCATTAGAACATTTTTCGTGGTCAAAATCATGTTTCCCTCTGCACGGCAGCTCCGGAGGTTTTTGTTTCCACACGCTTTCAAATCTGATTCTGCTTCGTTTGTTCTTTTTAAAAAAAAAACAAAACAAAAAAACATGGTTTCTAAACTCACGGTGACACGACACGAGCGGTCAGGAGGTCAACGTGTTTGTAAACCACTCACTCTCCCACACCAAACCCCATAGAGAAAACCAGTGATTTTATCTCACTGGGGACACGGGAGCTGGTGGTCTACTGCTGCCTCGTGTGGTCACTTTGTGTCACTGAAATAATCCAAATGTAGAATTTTTTTAAAGCCGAATTCACTAAAATAAGTCATTATAAGTTAGTGATGGAGGCAGCAGTGGATCAACAACTCCTGTGTCTCTGTGATGTTAAAATTGACGGTTTTCTCTATGGGCTTTGGTGTGGGAGAGTGAGTGGTTCACAAACTTCAGTTTCCTGTTGTTAAAGCCTATTTAACAGTGAAATAAAGACGTGAACACGTTCTTAAGACGACGTAGACTTAAACTGATGTAGATTTTACTCATTTAAAGTCTTAAATAAGTGGCTCCACTGGCAGCCATTTTTGTTTTAAGTGTCTCAGGTTTCAAAGGAGCACATTTATATGCTAACGTGCTAATATGGTATTAAAAAATAATGCCGAATGATAGTATAAATAATCGGGCATGGATGCTAACATTAGCAGCTAGCACCAGAGGTGACACAGCAGCTCCTGTGTCCACCGTGAGCTAAAATCACTGGTTTTCTCTATGGGGTTTGGTGTGGTGAGAGTGAGTGGTTTACAAACTTCACTTTCCTGTTGTTAAAGTCTGTCTAACAGTGAAATAATGACGCGATCGTGTTCTTAAGACGTCGTAGACTTAAACCGACGTAGATTTTTTACGACGATTCTTTTGTTAAGTGGCTAAAAATCTGTTTTTCTTCACTCGGTAGAACCCTGCACCAAACCTCATAGAGAAAACCGGTGATTTTAACATCACAGAGACACAGGAGTTCACAGGAGTTGTTGATCCACTGCTGCCTCCATCACTAACTTACAATGTCTTATTCTGTAAAATTCGGCTTTTAAAATCTTTCATTTGGATGTACTATAGTGACACAAAGTGACCACACGAGGCAGCAGTAGACCAGCAGCTCCTGTGTCCCTGTGAGCTAAAATCACTGGTTTTCTCTATGGGGTTTGGTGTGGGAGAGTGAGATAGATGTGACTAAACTCAAGTGTGTGTGTGTGTGTGTGTGTGTGTGTGTGTGTGTGTGTTCAGGTACCGGCTGCAGCGCTGACCTGCTCTTCTTCCTGTGCGCCATGTACGCTCCCATCTGCACCATCGACTTCCAGCACGAGCCGATCAAACCGTGCAAGGCCGTGTGCGAGCGCGCCAAGTCGGGCTGTGAGCCGGTGATGAAGCGCTACAACCACAGCTGGCCCGACAGCCTGGCCTGCAGCGAGCTGCCGCTGTACGACCGCGGCGTCTGCATCTCACCGGAGGCCATCGTCAAGGCGGAGGGACCAGGTGTGACATCATCATCATCATCATCATCATGCTGCTTTTTTTAAATAGCTGCCTCTATCACTAACTTACAATGACTGATTTTAATGAATTCGGCTTTAAAAATATTTAATTTCGACTTACTTTAGTGACACAAAGTGACCACACGAGGCAGCAGTAGACCAGCAGCTCCTGTGTCCCTGTGAGCTAAAATCACTGGTTTTCTCTATGGGCTTTGGTGCAGGGAGAGTGAGTGGTTTTACAAACTTCAGTTTCCTGTTGGTAAAGTCTGTAGAGTTAAACGGACATAGATTTTTGTTAGATAATTATTT
Source organism: Microchirus variegatus (assembly GCF_963457635.1). Classification (NCBI taxonomy): domain Eukaryota; kingdom Metazoa; phylum Chordata; class Actinopteri; order Pleuronectiformes; family Soleidae; genus Microchirus; species Microchirus variegatus. The sequence goes on from NC_139821.1 coordinate 1,732,384, forward strand.
TGTTAATTGGCTAAAATCCAGTTTTTCTTCACTCGGTAGAATCCACACCAAACCCCATAGAGAAAACCAGTGATTTTAGCTCACAGTGGACACAGGAGCTGCTGGTCCTCTGCTGCCTCGTGTGGTCACTTTGTGTCACTACAGTACATCCAAATGAAGGATTTTAAAAGCCGAATTTTACAAAATCAGTCATTGTAAGTTAGTGATGGAGGCAGCAGTGGATCAACAACTCCTGTGAACTCCTGTGTCTCTGTGATGTTAAAATCACTGGTTTTCTCTATGGACTTTGGTGTGGGAGAGTGAGTGGTTTACAAAACTCCAGTTTTCAGTTAAAAAAAACAGAGTTATATGTTCTTAAATGTCTTAAAAATATTGTTTGCCAATTAATCTCATCATTAGACTGACTTCTCCAACAGGAAAGTTAAGTTTGTAAACCACTCACTCTCCCACACCAAATCCCATAGAGAAAATCAGTGATTTTAACATCACAGAGACACAGGAGTTCACAGGAGTTGTTGATCCACTGCTGCCTCCATCACTAACTTACAATGTGCTATTGTGTCAATTCGGCTTTCAAAATTCTTCATTTCAATTTATTACAGTGACACAAAGTGACCACACGAGGCAGCAGTAGACCAGCAGCTCCTGTGTCCACCGTGAGCTAAAATCGCCGGTTTTCTCTATGGGGTTTGGTGCAGGGAGAGTGAGTGGTTTACAGACGTCGTAGACTTAAACTGACCTAGATTTTATTCACACAGGTCTTTTGTTCAGTGGCTAAAATCGGTTTTTCACAGAATGAGCCTCTGTGCCTCAAAAAACAGCCGAAATGTCACTTTAAATGCTCTGTTATTTTAGGTGCGTGATATCAATAACGCTCACTATTGTTCCAGGTTAAATGGTTGTGTTTACGTTAGCGGTGTAGCTCTGCACAGTGCAGCACTCAGACGTCTTCACCTGCTGCTGCAGAACAAACGCCGTCATTCACTCGTGAATGAGGACGTTTGAGCGTCGGCAGCTCTTTTCCCCTCTATCACTGTTTTCTGTGGTGTTTGTGCTGCTGCTCCCTCGTGAACAGATAGCGTGACTCACTTCCCGCGCGACGTCAAAGAGCTCGTTGATGCGGTCGGCCCAGCTCGGCCCGGCTTGGCCCCGCTCGTCTTACACTCCATAAACCCCCTCAGTGTCCTCGGCCCTGCACCAGAGCAGTGCTGTAAAATCACATTGAAAAAACAACAACTCATCTCAGTCCGTTCCACCCACGCTCCGCTCCGCTCCGGTCCCTGAGCTGACCCGGCTCGGCTCGGCTCGGCCCAGCGGGGGATCTGGGATTTTCCCTCGCTGTGATTTGTTGATCTGCGGAGGTTCAGTCAGGGCGAGGGTTTTGTCTCCTGTGGAACGTTAAAAGTCAAGAAGACACTTTCACTCTTTGTCTCTGGATCCTGATCCATGTGTCATGTGATCATATAAAGATATATGAAAATGTCTTCTGTTCTGACCTCTGTGACCTCTGACCTCTGTAGATCCGTACTACCAGGACCCGTCCAGGTGTGATCCAGGTGAGTCCTGATCCATGACGCTCGAGACTTGAACCGCGTTTTCTTTTTTCCTCAGAAACACGACATTCACCAAAAGTGTCTTCTCTGTGTTTTGTCCTCTGACAGAATCCAGTCCAGACTTTCCAATGGACTCCAACAACCTTCACTGCAGAGGACCACACGGAGGTAACACATCGTTCTGTCGCTCTATCCTTTTGCTACATGTTACTCTACCTTTTCCCTACTTTTCACGCTACCTTTTCACGACTTGTTGCTCTACCTTTTTGCAACCTGTCGCTCTACCTTTTCGCTACTTGTGACTATCCGTTCACTAACTGTCGCTCTACCTTTTCGCGACATGTCGCTCTACCCTTTCGCTACTTGTAGTTCTACCTTTTCGCTACCTGTCGCTCTACCTTTTCACTACCTGTTGCTCTACCCTTTTGGTACCTGGCACTCTACCCTTTTGCTACCTGTTGCTCTACCTTTTCATGACTTGTTGCTCTAGCTTTTCGTGACTTGTTGCTCTACCTTTTTGCAACCTGTCGCTCTACCTTTTCGCTACTTGTGACTATCCGTTCACTAACTGTCGCTCTACCTTTTCGCGACATGTCGCTCTACCCTTTCGCTACTTGTAGTTCTACCTTTTCGCTACCCGTCGCTCTACCTTTTCACTACCTGTTGCTCTACCCTTTTGGTACCTGGCACTCTACCCTTTTGCTACCTGTTGCTCTACCTTTTCACGACTTGTTGCTCTAGCTATTCGTGACTTGTTGCTCTACCTTTTTGCAACCTGTCACTCTACCTTTTCGCTACTTGTCTTTACCCTTTCGCCACCTGCCGCTCTACATTTTTTCGCTACCCGTCGCTTTACCCTTTCGCTACCTGACGCTCTACCTTTTAGCTACTTGTCGCTCAACCCTTTCGCTACCTGTCACTCTACCTTTGTCGCTACCCGTCGCTCTCCCCTTTCACTGCTTGTTGCTCTCTTTTTTCGAAACCTGTCGCTCTGCCTTTTTACGACTTGTTGCTCTACATTTTCATTACCTGTCGCTTTACTTTTCTGCTACTGGTCGCTCTACCTGTCTGAAAGTTGAGTAAAAACAACATAAAATGAAACACATTAATGTTGTTGAATCGTGAATTTACGACAGAGAACTTGCACCTGAACACATCACCTGTGTTTGTCCTCAGATCGTTGTCGGTGTAAAGCCGTGCGAATGATCCTGAAAACGTACCTGAGGAACAACTACAACTACGGTGACTCTTATAGGACATGATTCACAGCGTTAGATTCATACACACAGCTTATATATGTACACATATATATATATATGTATATTTACGTATGTGTCGTCGTCCTCAGTGATCAGGGCGAGGGTGAGGGAGGTGAGGAACCGCGGCCTGGAGCCCACGGCTGTGGTGGAGGTGAAGGAGGTGTTCAAGTCGTCTCTGGTCAACATTCCCAAGGAGACGCAGACGCTCTACTACTCGTCCTCCTGCCTGTGTCCTCCTCTGTCTCCTGGGGAAGAATACCTCATCATGGGCTACGAGAACGAGGAGACGTCCAGGTACAAGCTAGCAGGCTAACAAGCTAACACATGGGAACAGGTAAACAGGTGATTTTTGCTGACTCACTGTGTTTGTAGGCTCCTCCTGATCGACAGCTCCATCGCTCAGAAGTGGAAGGACAAGATGGGCAAGAAGGTCAAGGTACGACTGAGCTCACACACACACACACACACACACACACACACACACTCCTTCATTTCCTGTTTTTCTTTCCAGAGATGGGATCAGATCCTGCAGGGCAAAGGTCGAGGAGGTCAGCGCGGGGGTCGCCACTGAGATCAGCCCGTGTGTGTGTGTGTGTTTGTGTGTGTGTGTGTAGATATTGCACTATCACTGGCTGTTGTAGCTGAATGTAGTTCATTCCTTCATTTTCGTTGTTCTTTTATTTTCTTTGCACAAACAATATTCAGTGTGCGTTTAGTTTGTGTGTATATGTGTGTGTATGTGTGTGTGTGTGTGTGTGTGTGTGTGTGTGTGTGTACACCTACAGCACTACATAAAGACATTATAGGTGGAGGAGCTTTATTTTTACGCTGTAGTACTAAACCTACGCACAGCCATACAGTCTGTACGTGACACTTTTAACGCTCCACTGGCGGCCATTTTGGCTCCATTGGAGGCCTCCGATGAACGGAGGACATTTAACGGACGTTTGTGCTTCGATGAGGGGTCTGTGACCACGACCTGACCTTTGACCTGGACTGGACTGAAGTGAAGAGGAGGAGGCAACCAGAGAGAGCAACTCAAGCAACCAGAGAGAGCAACTAGAGCAACCAGAGAGAGAAACTCGAGCAACCAAAGCAACCAGAGAGCGCAACTCGAGCAACCAGAGAGAGCAACTTGAGCAACTCGAACAACCAAAGCAGCCATAGAGCAACCATAGAGTGCAACCAGAGCAACCAAAGCAACCATAGAGCAACCAGAGAGAGCAACTTGAGCAACTCGAACAACCAAAGCAGCCATAGAGCAACCATAGAGTGCAACCAGAGCAACCAAAGCAACCAAAGCAACCATAGAGCAACCGGAGAGAGCAACTAGAGCAACCAAAGAAACCATATAACAACCAAAGAAACCAGAGCAACCATAGAGCAACCGGAGAGAGCAACTAGAGCAACCATAGAACAACCATTGAGCAACCAGAAAGAGCAACTAGAGCATTCAAAGCAACCGGAGAGAGAAACCAGAGCAACCAAAGCAACCATAGAGCAACCAAAGAAAGCAATGAGGGAAACCAGAACAAGTGACAGTGTGTTACCGTCTCGTGGGCGGAGCTTGTGCTATAAAGGAACAGTGATGATCTGTTGCTCAGTGACTGATGTTTTTATTCTTTTCACTTTACATTAAACTTTAAAATTCATCTCAGTCTCAGTCTGTTTATTCAGTCACATGATGATGATTTAAGTTATAAAAGTCTCCATTTATGAGGATCTTTAATCTGATTTAATCTGATTTAATCTGATTTAAACTGATTTAAACGTTAGTTTCCAGGTGAAAAAACGTCTGAGTTTCTCCTCAAAGACAAAAACAACCTGTTTGAGTGAATCTAAATATAGACGAAGCTCTGTGTGTGTGTGTGTGTGTGTGTGTGTGTGTGTGTGTGTGTGTGTAGGCCTGTTTCCAGTCGTTTCTGGCTACTCATTTCCAGCAGTGTTTTCTCAGCTGCAGTTTCCATGAGAGAGAGGAGAAAATGTTTTCATGGCCCTCCTCCTCCTCCTCCTCCTCCTCTTCCTCCTCCTCCTCCTCTTCCTCCTCCTCCTGCTCCTCTTCCTCCTCCTGAAAACACACCTGGTGTCGTCTGTGGTTCTTGAGCTGACGCAGCAAACAGACTGAGCTGCAGTGAGTGTTTCAGACACTAGAGGGCAGACACACAACATCGACTCGTTAATAAACAGGAAATAAACTTTTCAAAAACAAAGTCTGAATTCTCCAACACTTCAGGCGTTTGCTTGTTTTAGCCCTGGTTTGATCCAGATTTGGTGGCATTTTAGCCCTGGTTTGGTCTAGTTTTGTGTCATGATTTAGCCCTGGTTTGGTCCACTTTGCAGAGGTGTTAAAGCCCTGCTTTCTGGTGATGCTTTAGTCCAGATTTAGCCCAGGTTTAGTCCAGTTCTGTCTGTTGTTTTAACCCTGGTTGGGTAGAGCTTTATTTAGTGTTTTAGCCCTGATTTGGTCTCATTCATCATGATGTTTTAGCCCTGTTTTTGGACCAGATTTGGTGGCATTTTAGCCCTGGTTTTGTCCAGTTTTATGAGGTGTGACAGCCCTGGTTTCTGGTGATACTTTAGACCAGGTTTAGTCAAGTTCCTGGTGATGTTTTAGCTTTGGTCCAGTTTCCAGAGGTGTTTATTTGTTGTGGTTGGGTCTGGTTCACTGACCTGGTTTGGTCTAGTTTGCAGAGGTGTTACAGCCCTGGTTTCTGGTGAGGATTTAGACCAGGTTTAGTCCAAGTTTAGTCCACTTTTTGGTGGTGTTTTAGCCTCGGTTTGGGCCAGTTCTGTCTGTTGTTTTAGCCTGATTTGGACTGGTTTATCATGATGTTTTTAGCCCTGGTTAGGTCAGGTTTCCAGAGGTGTGTTTTTGTCGTGGTTGGGTCTGGTTCACTGACCTGTTTTAGCCCAGGCTTTGGTCCAGTTTTGCCTGACGATTTAGCACCAGTTTGGTCCAGTTCTCTGAGCCCCTTTAGCACCTGGTCTGGTCTGGTCTGGTCTGGTCTGGTTTTTCACTCCTTTAATGTGCTGCAGAGAAAGAGAGCGAGTGTGTTTGATGTGATGATTGTGAGCAGCTGTGAAAACTTCATACGTGAAGAAACTGTCACAGAAACACAGATTATAATCTGACATCACACACACACACACACACACAGATGTGTTTCCCACACTCGCTCAGCCAGTGTTGGTCCAGCGAGCTGCTCCATTTCACATCATGAAACAATAGAACACACACACACACACACACAGTAAGTGGTTCCAGTGGTTTATGGAGCAGTGCTGCGTCAACACTGACCTCTCACTGACCACAAACCACAGGCTGAATATTCACAAACACAAAGACACCAGTGGAAAAAGACGCATTTACCACGTTAAACACACACTTTCTGACACGTTACCAACGCACAAGAGACACACAAAGAAACACAACATCACACAAACTCAGTTTTCACTCCCACACCAAAGCCCATAGAAAAAAACACTGATTTTAGCTCACAGGGACACAGGAGCTGTTGGTCTACTGCTGCCTCGTGTGGTCACTTTGTGTCACTGATTTAAGTCTAAATGAAATATCTTAAAGTGGAATTTTACAGAATTAGACACTTAAAGTTAGTGATGGAGGCAGCAGTGGATCAACAACTCCTGTGAACTCCTGTGTCTCTGTGATGTTAAAATCACTGGTTTTCTCTATGGACTTTGGTGCAGGGAGAGTGAGTGACTATGGTGTGGGAGAGTGAGTGACTCTGGTTTTCTCTATGGGGTTTGGTGCAGGGGAGGAAAAAGTCACAGTTTAGCTTACCTGTCGTTGTTGTAGTCGCAGCTCACAGTGTTCAGAGGAGCAACAGTGACACCTGCTGGTCAAACTGGACAGTTACACGTTCAATGACGATTCAAAGGAAAGAGTTTCTTTTCGTGGAAATACTGTTTTATTACAGAAACAAGAGGCGTTTTATTCTGAAGGTCCAACAGTTTTTGACATAAAACAATAAAATACAACACTGGGTCACGTGTGTGTGCGTGTGTGTGTGTGTGTGTGTGTGTGCGCGGCGTCCCACAGTTTTACTTCATAGAGTAAATAGAAACGATGGAAACGACAAAACAGCAACATTCATCTTCATCATCGTCATCATCATCATCATCATCACAGCAGCGCTATCGTCCGTCTCCGTCATCAAGGAGTGTGTTTTTGTTTGTTTGTTTGTTTGTTTGTTACCACAGCGACGGACCGCGTTCGCGTCCACCAATCGGACGACGGCGGCGAGGTCACAGCTCATCCTGCAGGGAAACACACGCACACACACACACACACACACACACACACACACACACACACACACGTGTGAGTTTATCCTGTACGACTTAAATAAAAAAAAAATCGTACGTTAAAAACGAGAGCGAAGAGAGCGTCACCTTTGCTTTGCTGTGTAACCGTGGCAACAGCCGCTGCAGCCGCTGCCTCATGGTGTCGGCGATCACGTTAGCATCGCGGCTATTGATGTGCTCGCCACTGTGTTCATGCTACACACACATACACACACATAGAGGCTTTTATTTTGACAGGGTAATAGGTCATATTTCTGAACAATTAATGTTTTAAGGGTTTATTTCACTGTTAGACAGACTTTAACAACAGGAAACTGGAGTTTGTAAACCACTCACTCTCCCACACCAAAGCCCAAAGAGTAAACCAGTGATTTTAACATCACAGAGACACAGGAGTTCACAGGAGTTGTTGATCCACTGCTGCCTCCATCACTTGATTCAAGTGTCTTATTTTGTCAATTCGGCTTTTAAATATCTTAATTTAGACTTAAATCAGTGACACAAAGTGACCACACGAGGCAGCAGTAGACCAGCAGCTCCTGTGTCCACCGTGAGCTAAAATCACTGGTTTTCTCTATGGGGTTTGGTGTGGGAGAGTGAGTGGTTTACAAACTTCAGTTTCCTGTTGGAAACAGTGAGATAGACTGTGTGTGTGTGTGTGTTTTTGTACTTGTGGCATACTGAGGACCAGTGAGGGGTTTTTAACCAACAAAGTGAGGTCATTTTGGCCGGTCCTCACTTTGTTCAACTTTGTCCAACACTTTATTTAGGTTTTAAACGTACAATAATATAATTTGGTACAAAAGCCCTGTTTTCCAGCCCTGGTGTTTCACACACTTTTTGCTCTGGGGCTCCACCTGCAGACATGTTATGGTACTGCACCCAGTAGTTCTTTATAGATGTCATTCATGAAGTAGATCTTTGTAATTGTGTTGATTTATAAAGTGGAAATGCTTTTACCCGGTCCTCAGTATGCAGCAAGTACAAAAATGTGTGTGTGTGTGTGTCCTCACCCTCCTCGTCCCCAGGTGTGGGTAGAACCTGACCGTGGGGTAGGCGTTGATTCCCGCTGATTGACAGGTCTGATGATGAGCCTCACAGTCCACTTTTCCCGCTCTAATCTCTCCTTTCACAATCTGTCAATCAAAAAAAACACACAGAGGAAACACGCTCGTCACACTGGTGCCCCCCAGTGGCCGGTGCAGAGAACGCGGGTCCCACTGTGTCCCACAGAACACTCGCTGACCTGAGACAGAACCTCAAACTCTGGAGCAAAGTGCCGACACGGCCCACACCAGGGGGCGTAGAAGTCCACCACCCAGTGATCCTGACCGGACAGAACCTGAGACCTGAACGAGTCTGGAGTCAGGACCTCCACCGCTGAGGGGAGGGAACTGACACACACACACACACACACACACGCACGCACACGCACGCACACGCACACACACACACACACACACACATTAGCACACACAGAGAAAGAAAGTGATGTAGTAAAGTAAAGAGTGGTGTTCTCACCTCAGCGCCCAGGTCCTCAGTGAATGAGCGTCTCTGTGCCAGCTATTATAACTCCTACACACACACACACACACACGAATAATCAGTTGTTGATCATGTGACAGTCTCTGACACCTGTGTGTGTGTGTGTGTGTGTGTGTGTGTGTGTGTGTTCTTGTACTTGCAGCATCCTGAGGACCAGTGAGGCGTTTTTAACCAACAAAGTGAGGTCATTTTTACAAAGTGAGGACATTTTGGTCCGGTCCTCACTTTGTTTTCATTCAAATCACTTCCTTAGTTTGTAAACATGCTATAACAGAGCTCCTCAATTTGGTACAAAAACCCGTTTTTCAGCCATGGTGTTTCACACACTTTTTGCTCTGGGGCTCCACCTGCCGACATTTTATGGTACTGCACCCAGTAGTTCTTTATAGATGTCATTCATGAAGTAGATATTTGTAATTAAGTGTTGATTTATAAAGCGGAAATGCTGGTCCTCACTTTGTCAACACTTTTACCCGGTCCTCAGAATGCAGCCAGTACAAGAATGTGTGTGTGTGTGTGTGTGTGTGTGTGTGTGTGTGTGTGTGCGTACATGTAGTGGTCCGAGCGTGGCTTGTTGCTAGGATACAGCCTGACCTCAGGGTACGCCCTCACGCCATGACTCTGGCAGAACGACTGGAACCTCTGACAGTCCACAGAACCCACCAGAACCTGCCCGGACAACATCTGTGTGTGACACACACACACACACACACACAGAGAGAGACAGAGAGAGTCAGTGGCGTGAGCGCCCCCTGCTGCTGACGTAACCACACTGCAGACACCGCCGTACCCGGGCCATGCGTCTCCACTCGGGCATCAGAGCCTGACACGGTCCACACCAGGGGGCGTAGAAGTCCACGGCCCAGACCTGACCCTCGGCTCGTCCTGTGGACACAGAGACGCCGTTAGGACGATGATGATGATGATGATGATGAGACACGTGAGGACAAACATCATCATCATCATCATCATCATCATCATGTACCTCTGACTCTGTCTTTGAAGCTGGACGGATCCAGGACGACCACAGAGGGACTGACCAGGTCCTGAGGAGACACGGTGAACACACACACACACACACGGTGAACACACACACACACACACACTGTGATGTCACACCTGTGATGTCACACCTGTGATGTCACACCTGTATGAACTCCAGGATGCCGTCAGCCGAGTGCTGTCCCTCGTACTCGTGCACGGACGAGCCGTTAAAGATGACGGTGGTCGGATACGCGTGGATGTTATACTGACACACACACACACACACACACACACACACACACAGAGAGAGAATGTCAGTCATCGTCACAGATGGTACAGTCCACACACAGACACAGTGTGAGGGGGGGGGGGGGGGCGTGGCCTCACCGTGGAGCAGAGGTTGTGGTGAATGGTACAGTCCAGAGTGCCAAACTTCATCTGTCCGGCGAGCTGAATGGAAGCTTTTCTGAGCTCAGGTAACAACGCTCTGCAGGGAGGACACCACTGAGAGAGAGAGACACACACACACACACACACACACACACACACACACACACACACACACACACACACACACACACACACACACACACACAGTAAGTCCTTCATACACAGATTTACTTTTGTCTCTGTCAGTGTTCTGCATTGTGGGTGGAGCTTCGTCTCCGGCCCTGAAGGTAAACATCTGACACGTGTGTGTGTGTGTGTGTGTGTGTGTCTCTGTGTGTGTGTGTGTCTCTGTGTATGTGTGTGTGTGTGTCTCACCGGAGCGAAGAAGTCTACGAGCCACGGCTCCTTCCTGTCAGAGGGGAAGTTATCAGGTCTCAGCGTGGTCACGTGAGCGCGAACGCTGTCCTTGGCAAACGCCACGATGTTATACAGCACGTCTTTACCTGAGAGACCAGGACAACATGACTCAGTCATCTGTGGTGTAGTACTGTGAAGTACTGCGTGTAGTACTGCGTGTAGTACTGCGTGTAGTACTGCGTGTACTGACCGTGGTGGATCTCAAAGTCGTGGATTCCCAGTCCTTTAAAAACGGCCACACAAGGTTTGTGGATGTAAAGAGACTGACAGAGCTGAGAGTCTGTGAGACAGTCCACTCTGCCCACCTGAGGACACACGGACGGGGACAGAGTCAGACAGGGACGGACAGACAGACAGGGACAGGCAGGGACAGACAGACAGACAGGTACCTGTATGTGGTCGTCTCTGAGAAAAGCCTGCAGCTTCTTGTAGTGGTTGGAGCTGCTGCTGCTGCTGCTGCTGCTGCTGCTGCTGTGTCCAAATGTGAAACTGACCAACCAGCGATGATGAGACAGTTTACCCTGCACACAGGAAGTCACATGTCCTAAACACGTCTCTAACGTGTCTCTATCGTGTCCTAAACACGTCTCTAAAGTGTCTCTAACATGTCTTTAGTGTGTGTTTGTACCTGGAAACTCTCAGTCGTCAGCAGTTCCAGATCAGGCAGATGTTCCATGACCTGAGTGTAAATCTCTTTACTGTCCAGACTTTTCAGCCACTGAAAAACACACACACACTGAGTCAGTACTGCAGTAGTACATGCAGTATTACTACACTCAGTACTGCGTTATTATCCCCACACAGACAGTGAATGCTTCTTACCAGAATGCTGCCCTGCAGATCCAGAGAACTTCCAGGAGGAAACAAAGCCGTGGCTCCACCGTTCACCTGAGACAAAACACAAACAAATATGATAAATAACATCTCTACTTTCAAATAGTACTGCAGTAGTACTATAATAGTACTATATTAATGCAGTCTTACCTGGAAACTCTGACAGAGCTGCTCCTCTGTGACACAGTCCATCCACCCAACCTTCACCAGACCGTCCTGTAACACAAACAACAGATGACAACATGAACTCTGTTCACTCCTGGAAATCAACACATGTGACAGGAAGTGATGTCAGACGTGATCATGTGACCTCTGCTCTCTTACCAACATTCCTGCCAACTTCTGTCTCGTCCTCGGCTCCAGACAATCTGAGACAGACAGACAGACGTAAGTGTTGTGTGGGACTTTTATTTTGAAAAACTACAGACAGGGTAATGATTTAACACGGACAAACAAATTCTGATGCTTTTATTTTGAAAAAACTATAGGGTTGGGCTTTAGCCTGGACAAACAAAAACCAAAACTTTTATTTTGAAGTGTGATGGTGTTTTTAAAAATAAACAGGAAGTGCGTTACCTCCGGTGTCGGAGCAGAAGGTGATGATCCAGCCAATCCCTGACGAGAACGCTTTCTCCACCTCAGCAAACACGTTACCTAAAGACATAGAGACACGGTGGAGTGAGACATGGTGGAGTGAGACATGCTGGAGTGAGACATGGTGAAGACATGGTAGAGTGAGACATGCTGGAGTGAGACATGTTGGAGTGAGACATGGTGGAGTAAGACATGGTGAAGTGAGACATGGTGGAGTGAGACACTGAGTGAGACATGCTGGAGTGAGACATGGTGAAGTGAGACATGGTGGAGTAAGACATGGTGAAGTGAGACATGGTGGAGTGAGACACGGAGTGAGACATGCTGGAGTGAGACATGGTGAAGGCATGGTAGAGTGAGACATGCTGGAGTGAGACATGTTGGAGTGAGACATGGTGGAGTGAGACAACCATGGTGAAGTGAGACATGAAGTGAGACATGGAGTGAGACATGGTGGAGTCAGACATGGTGGAGTGAGACATGTTGGAGTGAGACATGACAGAGTGAGACATGACAGAGTGAAAAATGTTGGAGTGAGACATGACAGAGTGAGACATGACAGAGTGAGACATGTTGGAGTGGGAGTGAAGTGAGACATGGTGGGGTGAGAAATGGTGGAGTGAGACACGGAATAAGACATGGTGGAGTGAGACATGGTGAGATACACTGGAGTGAGACATGATGGAGTGAGACATCGTGAGATACACTGGAGTGAGAAATGGTGGAGTGAGACACGGAATAAGACATGATGGAGTGAGACATGGTGCGATACACTGGAGTGAGACATGGTGGAGTGAGGCATGGTGGAGTGAGACACATTGAAGTGAGACATGGTGGAGTGAGACATGGTGAGACACAGTGGAGTGAGACATGGTGGAGAGAGACACACTGGGGTGAGACATGGTGGAGTGAGGCATGGTGGAGTGAGACACATTGAAGTGAGACATGGTGAGACACAGTGGAGTGAGACATGGTGGAGAGAGACACACTGGAGTGAGACATGGTGGAGTGAGTCACATTGAAGTGAGACATGGTGGAGTGAGACATGATGAGACACAGTGGAGTGAGACATGGTGGAGAGAGACACACTGGAGTGAGAGATGGTGGAGTGAGGCATGGTGGAGTGAGACACTGTGGAGTGAGACACTGTGGAGTGAGACACTGTGGAGTGAGACACTGTGGAGTGAGACGGCTCACCCTGCCACAGACGAGTGACGGCGGTGGTGATGAACTTCATGGAGAATCGTACGAGCTCGTCTTTAGAACGGTCTCCGTGGAACTTCTCCGGCTTCTGCAGAAACACGTTCAACAGGTCGTCACTCGGACGCTAAGCTAACACTTTAACAGCAAAATGGCCGCCGCGCGACAAGTCCGTTCACGCGGACAAACTTAAACTCAAAAAACTACGGACTGGCGATCTGTGACTCCGCCTCCTCCCGCAGGGACAAACCAACACTGAGACTTTTATTTTGAAAAGTGCACCCACCTGTCCAGCTTTGAAGATGTACAGACTGGGGTAACTGTTGATGCCTCTCCTCCTGCACAGGTGGTTGTTGTCTCCACAGTTGACCGCTCCGATCCGGATCACGCCGTCCATGTCTTTGGCAAAGTCCCTCCACTGTGACACACACACACACACACACACACACACACACACACACACACACACACACACACACACACACACACACACAGTGTGAGACACAGTAAAGTGGAGTCGACGGCCGTAGTTTCAGGTCTTTTATCGTTACCGTGGGAGCGAGCTGGTGACAGTGTGAGCATCGCGGTGAGTAGAAGTTGATGAACCAGATTTCTCCAGAGTTCACCGCCGCCTCTGAAAAACACCGCGGACGTTTAAGACGCTGGAAAACGACAGAAAATGAAAAATTAAGCTGTATAAACATGAGACTTATTCTTACCGAAATCACCGCTGTCCAGCGTGATGATCTCCAGGTCGTCGTCATAGATACCTGAACAGAGACACATTGTTTTTGCGTCATCACCATGGTTACAGGAGTCAGGTGTGTGTGTGTGTGTGTGTGTAGACTCACCAAAGTCGTAGCGGTAGTAGTTCCAGCTCTCGTAGCGTCCTCCCTGCTGCTCGTCCAGTCCCTTCTCCCCGTATTTGTCGTATTTCTTCCTGAGGTCTTCGTCCTTCAGAACCTCGTACGCTCGGTTCACCGTGACGAACCTGTCGTGGGCCGAGGCGTCGCCCTGAAACCGTTTTCAAAAGACGCTCAGGCGAATAAAATCTACGCGTGAGAACATGTTTGTAAACCGCTCACTCTCCCTGCACCAAACCCCATAGAGAAAACCGGTGATTTTAGCTCACGGGGGACACAGGAGCTGCTGGTCTACTGCTGCCTCGTGTGGTCACTTTGTGTCACTGAAGTACGTCTAAATGAAATATTTTAAAAGCCGAATTGACAAAATAAGACGTTTGAAGTTAGTGATGGAGGCAGCAGTGGATCAACAACTCCTGTGAACTCCTGTGTGCTGTGATGTTAAAATCCCTGGTTTTCCCTATGGGCTTTGGTGCAGGGAGAGTGAGTGGTTTACAAACGTCTATGATGTGTGGTGATGGTCTGTTGTCACTCACAGGGTTTTTGTCGGGGTGCATGGTCAGCGCCAGCTTCTTAAAGGCCTGACGTATCTCTCTGGTCGTGGCCTCTCTGTTGACTCCTAACAGCTCATAATAATCTCCGCTCTCTGCAGACACCGTCGTCACCAGCAGGGGGACGAGGAGCAGCGGGAGCAGCAGGAGCGTGACCTGGACGCCGCGGGGGTCGAACCTGTGAACCATCATCAGCAGTCTGTGACCACGACGACGACGACGACGACCTGAGGAGCTGAAGAACAAGGATGTTAGCGCCGTTAAAGCTGCAGTACGTGGAACGAGCCACTTTAAAAGGTCTGATATCAACTGTTTTTAATCCCTCCTGAATGAGACTTTGATGTTAATCCAGCTCCACAGCAACACTGTGACAAGTCATGCGACAATCAACGACACAGTTTTGATATAAAAATGCCACAATACGACATCATTGTGGAGGGAGCCTTCTGCGGGATTAATAATCTAATCTGTAAACAAAGAAAAGTCTTTATAACCTCACGTTTTTTGCACGTTTCTCCTCATAATAAAGTGAATAAATAAAGGTGACAGAAAACGATCAAAGCTTCGTCGAGGCTCGACCTGGATCGTCGTGGCTCGCCTGGATTGGCTCAGATTACGGGGGAGCGTAACTTCACGTCATCGCCCCCAGGCCGTCACAGCTGCTTCGACAATAACACGACACACACATTTACGACTTAATCCTGTTATTTGTGGCTGTAAACTGAGTTTTTACGACCGTTTGTAGTGTAATGCACACTCCCTCCTGTTTGTGTCTTCAGATTATGGTTTAATCCGGTGTATCGTTGAGTTGTTTCTTTAGATTTTATTATTTAGCCGCATGTTTATCATGGATTTGAAATACATGACAACAACAACAATATGAACAATAGAAATGGGATTATTATCAGCTTTCTTTGCTCCATAAAACAAAGAAATCACTCAAACTGAATCATTTCCACGTTTGACAAACACTGATCAATGTTTTTTTACACATTTTATGAAACAAACAAGTCATTAAAACATCTTTTCTTGTTTTTCAGCTTCTTAAATACATATAATTCCTCATTTATTTCCTCCCTTTATCAAATAAATCATGAAAACCCCATAATTTTAACATATTCTGACATTTTATGGAGCAAACAAGTCCACAAACATACAACATAAGGACAGTGTGTACAGGCTCGTTTTATTCACAATAATGAACAATTATCTGGTTGTTTTGGGTCATAAAATGCTAATTTAAGAGAGTAATTGTGTTAAAAATGTGAGGCCAGAACATTTAGAGATAAAAACAGTTCATAAACGTGTGAATTATCCGTAAAATATTGTCGTTAACATGTTAATATCAACACACAGGAGTTTAAAAAACCACTAAACGTGTTCTTGTTCAAACACAGCAGCTAATGTGAGCTAAAGTTAGCCTCAGTAGCAGCTAGCTGAGCACCACTTGTGGGCTAATTAGCCGTTCGCTTGTGAACTTCCGGTTGGTGCAAACGTTCATTTTAAGGACGAAGAGAATTGTTTTATATATTTATATAAACTAAACTCACCTGAGACGAAAAACAGCAGCGGCTCCGTTTACTCAACAAATCCCGTATATTCAGCGGAGTCCGGGATCCGCATCAGGGTCCGGTTCACACCGGGATCAAGCTGGACGCTACAAGGCCACACTATTAGCGTTTCCGGTTCCTACGTTTCACAATAAAAGCAGCGCAGAAAATCGAGATTCACGAGGAGGGTGTTTTTTTTTTGTCATTACTGAGTTTAACGAGTAATAATATATAATAAATAGTAAATTAATAATAAAAAAAAATAAAAATTATAATTTCCATGACAGAGGAGGGGGTCCGCTTTTAATCTCTTTATTTACTGCTTTTATTTTGACAAGCCCAGAGTAAAAACGTACCGGATGATTCCGCATCTGCGCAAACTTGACGAACTCTGGAGCTCATAGATCGCATTCTAATGACGTCAGTCTGGTGCGTCGAGTGTTGGCATTTTTAAAGCTCTGACGTCAGTGGTGAGCAAGCAGCGGCCCGCGGACCAAATGTGGCCCGCTAATGTTAACATCCGGTCCAGTTTGTGCAAAAAAAAAAATCTGAATTTTATAATAAGAAAATCATATTTACCCATGGGCTATGTTCATATACAATTTTTTTTTACAAAATTTGTCTTTTACACTCTAATTTTAAAAAGAAATTCATACATTTGTTTATAAAAAAAAAAAATTCTGATCAATGTTTCGTTTAATTGACCATAAAAAAAAAGAAAAAAAAAAAGGTTATAGTGACCCATTTCTTTTACCAGGTTAAAAAAAAAGGAGGAAATGGTAATTAAAAAATTTTTAAATTTTTTTTTTTTTAATTAACACTGAATTAAAATCAGGAAGTTTGAGTGTTTGAATAAAACAGCAAAGACGCAGAAGATTTGACAAAGGAAACCTTTATATTTCTTGTCAAAAATAAGTGAAGCCCGTTCGTTCGTACGTTCACCAAACAACTTCGCTGCTCGTCCTCCCGGCTTCACCACCAGGGGGCAGCAGGCTGCTACAGGGTTTCTCTGCACAAACTACAGTAAACAAGTCTTCAGGAAACATGCTTGGATTTTTCCACACAACCTTTTTTTTGCATTCAAACAATTTTATTTTGGTAAAATCATACATTTTTGTCGTTGCACAGCTGAGTCGTTGTCGTTCCCATGCAGCGCAGGAGCCTAGAAGCTAATACAGAAAAAGCAAAGTCTAACATCTAAAGAGCTCCAGAGTCGGAGCGGACGCGGAACATCAACCACCGCGCGGGTTCCACGTCCGACAAACTCCAGAGACGTCATATATGTAAATACAACAATGAGAATAAACCACATGTTTTCTTTAAGGATTGCCATGTGCCAGACATTCACTGGAGAAACACAATTATCGGGTCAAATCAGAGGAAAACAAATCAATAATGCACACAGTTGAAGACCAATATTCTTAGGAAACTTTTTTTTACCTTTTATTTTGACAGCTTTATTCCAAACCTTGGCATGTTTTCGTGTTAATTCCATTTCAAATTTTTGTTGATCAATCGATTTTTTTTTTTTTTTCTTTTTTAAGACGACGCGGGCCCCTGACGACGCCCCGCCCAAAAAACAGCTGTGGATATTATTTTTTACCGAGTCCAATGTTTTATTATTATTATTATTATTTTTATCTTTAACATTAAAAAGCTCACACTACCCCGAAATATAGAAATTTTCACGCATACAGGCGACATTCAACATTCAAGTGCCAGTGTTTTTGTACTGTCTTTTGGTCAAGTTTCTGAAACTTTCAAAGAATCACTTTGAGGCTTACAAAAATAAATATTTGTCAAAAATGCTTAATAAATTACACAACACTAGCAGCAAAAGTAGAATCTAGAAATCTGTGCAAATGGCTAAATTCCCCCTGACTGCTAAATCCCCCTGGTCCCAAATAAATCCTGGTTTTTTTTTACGTTACGTTGAGAAACTCCTTCCCCCCCTTTTGTAAACAAGCTGCGTTTGTTTTCTCTCTTTTTAAATCACGATCTCCTCACACACGATATTTGGAAGCTTAAGGACAACGTCGTCAAAAAGACATCTATATAAAACTCCAGATGTGCAATAAAAGAACTTCTGTAAAACTTGATGGGCGCGACGACGATGACGCGAGAGAGAGGCTAACAACACCGGAATCAAAGTAGCACCATCGATCTCGAGTTCTCAACAAACTGTCAGTGCATCCGCGATTAGTTCTACAACTTTTTATTTTTTAAAACTAACAAGATAAACAAAAAAAGAGAAAAAGGTTTCAAGGCACAACACACGCGATGAGAAAACGGGGAGGTCAAACGCCGCCTCCTCCTCCTCCTCCTCCTCTTCATCACAGCTGCTCCTCTCAGAGGAGACGCCTGCGCTGATTTATTTAAACACGTCCGACGGATGGCGACATCCTCTCAGACAGGAAGTGGACAAACTCCCACTTCCGGGTAACACGACGCAGCCGCGGAAACCAAAGCTGCGGACGACTGAGGTGCACTGAAAACCCCCGAACCCGCCCGAACCAACCCCTAAGTTAACGCCATAAACCCCGCCCGACCGAACCAACGCCCGTCTCCGTCTATTACAGATGAACCGATGCCTCCAACGCAGCTTGAAAAAGAGAAAAAACGTCTTTGTTAATTAAGTTGAAGCCTGCGACTCACTCGTCCCTCACGTGTCCCTCCTTCCTTGACCAAAAAACAAAACACTAGCGAGCGTAGAATACCATGTGGTGCCTCGTGGCGCCCGATCGATCCGGTAAACGCCAACAGCGCCACGCGACACGCCCTCCCGATGCTGTGGTCCTTTTTGTGCGGCCATTTTTGAACTTCACCTTTTCAAGATGGCAGCCATTCGTATTTTTTCCTTGTTTTACGTTAACATTTGTAGAGGAAATAAAATAAAAACAAAGATAAATTTTTTTTGCGCACCGAAAAATGTCTTTAAAAAAAAAAAAAAAAAGGAAAAAAACTCCGCCCACTAACGTAGCTAGCATTCCGTAACGTACTAGCTGCCATAACACTGACGAGTCAATTGTAGAGGAAAAAAAAACAAACGTTGTGGAGTAACAAGTTCCAGCATAGATTAGATTAATAATCCGCGATAATCTGCTTTTAACGACTTCCGTGTTTGTTAAGATTGCGACAGGAATGACAGCCGTTTGTTTCTCAGGAGCCTGTCCAGGATAGAGTGAGCAAAGAAAAGAAAAAAAGAAATGTAACTTTTTGTCCGAAGGATTAAAACGCGCTTTTGTTTTGCGCGTTAGCGTCACAGCGCGCGGCCGAGAGTGTGTGGACGACGCCGGCGTCAGCGGTGGCTCCAGTAGCTGTTTTTAACCATAGAGAAAAAAAGGCTACGCGATGTTCCTGCCATTTAATTTGAGCTTTCGAATGGAATCAAGATTCCCGGGAACAACAGCGCCCCCAGTGGTTTGCCAAGGTTTGAGTTTAACTTTTTTTTTTGTTGTTGTTTAAACCTTCCTTATACATATATTTATATTTGCTTTGTTTCACCAAACAAAATAAGAGTAAAAACTAATTTGGAGCTCGTGGCCGTGTTTGGTGCGGTGAAATAAACACAGATTTCCTGTTTAAATTCAAAAGGCAACAGTACATTAACACACAAATGATCCTCACGTGTCTTTGTTTCTTTCTCTTCTTCCATCCGTGTCCCCGCCCACAAAAAGAACAAAAACACTTGGAGCGGTGAACGTCCGAGGGGGTTTGCGGTCGGACGATAACGCGTCAGCATCCGTGCTCGCTCTGAGGCGTGAGGATCTCTGCGATGTCCGCGGCGTCGTCACGTTGGCGCTCGCTCGCTCGCACGAGCTGCCGACGTCTTTTAAAACTTTTTCGCGCCACAGAGAAGCCGATGGCAGAGAAGAGAACCAGGGTTGGTAATGTACTGTGTGTCCGTGAAGCTACACAGGGAGGGTTATTATGGTCTGGCTTTGAGTTAACATGTGGTTTCCATTGGGCTGGGTTGGCACGGCAACCGACGTCCTGAGGGCTTCACTAGTTGCCCCACCAATCCACGCTACCAGAGTGACTGTAGTTCCCGCCGTAGCCGTCGTTGCCGTAGAAGTTTCCGCCGAAGCCGCCTGGAGGAGGAGGAGCGGGGTCAAAGGTCAGGGTCGAACAGTGTCAGGCGCCAACAGGGGGCAGTATAACAATGTCAAAACATGGCCAAAAGGGCCAGGAAATTCACTGTAAATTTTCAGAAACCTTAAAAATAACAAAAAATGTTTTTCCGGTGTTGGTTTTTCAAAATAAGAGTTTGCTCTTTGCTGCATTTCACGAAAAACACCATGTTTTGTGCCAAAATCACATTTCATACAATGATTTACATTAATATAAAACATGAAAAAAAAGGTTAAAAACAAACTAGAGCTGTAACTAACGATTATTTTCGCAATTAATCGATGAATCGTTTGGTCCATAAAATGTCAGAAAATGTTAAAAAAAAACTGATCAGTGTTTGGCAAAGCTGGAAATTATGATGTTCTCAAAAGTCTTGTTTTGTACACAAACCAATATAATTCAGTTTTAATGATTTTTGTTCATGTGGAGCAAAGAAACCAAGAAAATTATCACATTTAAGAAGCGAAAACACTCAGAAAAAGCTTCAAACCAATTATCGATTATCAAAATAGTTGGAGATTAATTTAGTAATCAACTATCGATTAATTGTTTCAGCTCTAGAACTAACCAAAACATTTCTGAAGGTGTGGAGGTTCTTATTTTGCCGTGGCAGTGAGCCACAATCAATTACGTTATGTAGCGGAAACCCTGCGATGGAATTTATTTAAACTACTAAAGAAGGTTTTTTCAATTCTTATCAAACCTGCATCTGTGAATTATTACTGAATAAATAAAACTTTCCTCGATATCATTTCAACTACTCACAAAAAGCTAGGGATATTATTCGACAAGAATATCTGAGTGAAAAGGTCACGCTACAGTGATATTCTACCACTGAACAATTGGACCTTCCTTTAACTTAAGTGCATTTTAAGGTATATTCTGAAATTGAATACAAAAATCCATAACTTTTTTGTCAGTAGTGTAATTGTAAATATATGACAAAGACCTCCGTCCTCACCTCCACCGAAGCCGCGGTTTCCTCCGTGACCTCCCGTGCTACGACCTCCGCGGCTCCCGCCGAAGTTTCCGGCGCCACCGGGCGTCTGACGGTAATCCCGAGCTCCGAAGCCACCGGAGAACCTGAAGCAGAACAAGAAGGTTTCCACTCATTAACCATCAGATGCGTATAAGAGGAACACATTTTTTTTTTTTTTTAAAGTAGCGGTGGGCACTTAACAGCGTGAACGCTAGCACACGCGAGACGAGCGTGACGTCATGTGTCCGTGACTTCCGATTGTTAAAATGAGTCTCTAAAGTAACGCTAAACTTTAAAAACAGACACGTACGTTGGTTATTTGTTAGCGCTGCTCTTTTCCTTTAATAAACAGACTGCTCCAGTTACACTGTAAGCGTGCTAACAGGAGCTAATGCAGCTAACTGGTTAACGGTGCCTGGATTCTGGTGTCGCGGCACGTAAACATGACGTCAAGCGCCTCTTTTTCCAGTCAGTCGTCATGGAAACGTGTCACGCGTTAACCTAGTGCCCAGCACTTTTTAAAGAGAATTAAAAACACATTTATCTCCAACATTTAGAGGGTCTCTGCAGGTTTCAACAAGTCAAATTTAAGACTTAAGACTTTTTTAAGACCACTATGAATACAATTTAAGACTCATTTCAAATCCATACTGGCAAAAAAGTACAAAAGACATGAAGGTGGCCTACTTTAGACCTTTAAAAACTGTATTTAAGAACTTTCATGAGATCTTAGGAGAATTTAAGACATTTCAAGGCCTTAAATTCAAATTATTGGATTTAAGACTTATTTAGCAGAACAAATGTACAGCGTGAAAGCAACACCGACCTCTTGGAGCGCCCGCGGCCGGTGCTCTTGTGCTGGTGGTCGTAGGCGAGGCTCTCCAGCCAGGAGGGAACCTCCTGCTTGGCCTCCCCGAGGATGTCCAGCAAATCTTTGGTTATGTTGCTGTTTTTGTCGTTAAAGAACGACGTGGCCAGACCTACAAGCGACAAGAGAAGCTCGAGGTTAACGTCGAGGACACTGAAATCACAGAGCATGAAAGAAACAGGAGGAGGAGGGGTTCGTACCGAGGTTGCCCACACGTCCCGTACGGCCGATACGGTGAACGTACTCCTCAATGTCGCTGGGCAAATCAAAGTTGATGACGTGCTTCACGTTGGAGATGTCCAGACCTCGAGCGGCCACCTGTGAGAAGAAGGTGAGGTCCAGTCAGACAAGGGTCCGTTTACAGAGTTTAACTTCGTGCTCCAGTTAAAAGCCGTTAAACTCACGGCTGTGGCCACTAAGATGGGGCTGCGTCCAGAGCGGAACTGAGCAAGCGCCTCCTCGCGGTCTCTCTGGGACCTGTCGCCGTGGATGCTGGTGCAGGCGTAGCCTTCGCGGTACAGGAAGTCCTCCAGGGCGTCCGCGCCCTTCTTGGTCTCCACAAACACCAGCGTGAGAGAGTCTTTACCTGTGGGGATCGCAGACATGCGGAGGATGAGGTCGCGGAGAACGACGCATCGGCAAGAGAGAGACAAAAATACATTTGTATATGATCCACAACATAAGAGGAGGAAAAGGCTGTGGGTGGATCGTCTAAAACCAAGAAGATGAGACATTAAAAACAGTTATGAGAAGGAAAGAAAAGAAAGATGAAGACAGGGGCTGCATAAACGCTCAGTGATTTAAAAACAACTCTTTTCCACACAGTTAAAAACCAAATTAATAACTGACTGAACTTAAATCTAGACCAGAACAACAAACTACATCCTCTTCTCTCCATGTGTAACCTTTTATTTTGAAAGGTTCTGGTTTGTCACTAAAATGTCTGTTAAGTGAGTTTCTTCAGAGTGTTAATGATTTTAAAATCCAATTACGGCTTCATGTCTTAAACCAGAAGATGACGACCTGTTTAATGTGGTTAAGTTCAAGTTTGGACTTCAATTTTCCATTTTCACAGATTAATTCAGCCTTAAACTCGAGGGTTAGCCCTAAACAAGCAGCCGTGGAAATAAGTCAAACATCAAAACACAGTAACGGTAACAAAAAAGAAAGAATGACACCATGTATGTGGCTGGAAACATTCACGTATCAAAATCAATGATGATATTTTCAAACTAGTTAAAGCTAGTAATAACCAGGGCCTCATCCATCACCACTAAATAATCCTTTATGAGCTTTATGGCTGCACTGAGGAGCATCAGCAAAAATAAATGAGACAAATTAACAGATTATAACCATTTGTTGCGTCTGAAAACCTAAGATTTATATCCTCAAATTTCATCTTGTTGTAAATTATTCCGTTTTAAAAAGATTTCTTTGTGATGTGGAGCAAAGAAAACAGGAAATATTCACATTTAAAAACCACATACTGATTTATAATATGGTTTGTAACCATTTTAAAAAGCATAGAAAAGCATGTGTGTCATTCAAGAATCACAGCATAATTAAGATAATCTATCAATAACAGAATCAACACAGATGAACTCTTATAATAAAAGGTGAAAACAAAGATAAATAATAAACTGAGGCAGCATGTCAGGGCGAGGGGGGGGGGGGGGGGATCAGAGGGACAGGATGGGCTGTGGTTTATGTGTGTGATGTTTCTCTGGCTCAGAGTGAATTATGGCAGATTTTATTGTTTAAACTCACCCGGCTTCTCTGGGGTCTCAGTCACATTGTCCTGAACCTCAGTGGGAATAACTGAGATAAAACCAAACCAGCCAGTAAACGTCAGGCTGATCAACTCAGTTCAACACTTCACTTTCACACAAACAGCTGTTTTTCTTTGATACGTCCCTGCCCGCTCACTATCACCCTTTAATCACGACTACATTTATTAGCACACACATTAGCTCGCTTACATACAATGGGCAGACTAGGCTGAAAAAAATTCAGGGTCAATTACACAAACTGTCTGTGGGAATTCACGGGAAAAAGTGTCATATATATATACACAATAAACAGTCATATGAAAACTGTCCAGCAGGAGGCAGAAGAGGGAGCTAGCGCCATGATAAAATCTCAGTATTTAAACTCTAATCTGGATTTATTATGTTATAATTGAGAATATAATCTGGTTAAGCACATCATAGATAAAATATCTACCTCATAATATCATAACAGACTTGACTTTAGTCTCAAATGTCACCTGTGATGTCATGTAGGAGGCGTGGCCTTAGCAGGAAGCATTGACATTCTACTGCAGCGTCTCAAATGCGGCCCACCACTAAAATGTATGTTTGATATTTACACATTATGGATCACAAATATGTTTTTATAGTGAATAATCTTAATATATAAAAAAAAAACACCTTTTTTTTTTTAAATTATGTAAAAGGTGTCACGGTGGAATAATGTGATATCGTTTAAAGCCAACATCGCCCACCCCGACTCAACGGTTATTATTCCTCACACAGTATGGCTTTAATTCACTTGACTGCCCCCTACTGACCAGACCAGGTCATTTGAGTTTGAGACCCCTGTTCTAACTCCATTTACATTAAATCGTATCTTTCTTTAGCCAAAGATTATGGTACAATATATTCTTTAACGACTATATTCCAGTTTGTTCCTCTCAAATTCCCACAAAAATGTCTAAATTTTTGACATAACTTTGCAGCCCGAGGAAAAACCGACAGCACCAGCGAGACCGACATTTACGAAAGAGTGAAAACGGACAAAAACACGTAAACGCGCGTTTGTCTGCGATCCTCACCTGTGGCGTTGAGCAGGTCGAGGAGGAAGGACCTCTTGTCCGGCTCTTCCACCCACACCACCTTCTGGGTGATGTTTTCTGAGGTAGAACCAACGCGGCCCACAGCCAGGAAAATGTAGTCCTCCAGGAAATCACGAGCCAGGATCTACACACAAACAAACAAAGAAGAGTCAGACAAGTCCATATTCATCACTAAACACTGTGGATGCTGCTGCTGGTTCTGACGGTACCTGGATCTCCTTGGGGAAGGTGGCACTGAACATCATGGTGTGACGAATGCCTTTGGGCGGCATCGTGTCCTGCTCCACGATGCGTCTGATCTGGGGCTCGAAACCCATGTCCAACATGCGATCAGCCTCGTCCAGGACCAGGTAGCTGCAAAGACAGAAGGAAAACACGCGAGTTTCAGACCTCAGATCAGATGACGAATACTTTGTTTTTTCCCTCATTTCTGCATTAAACTGACTTGCAATACTCCAGGCCGATCTTGCCCCTCTCCATCATGTCGACCAGACGGCCGGGCGTGGCCACCAGCAGGTGGCAGCCTCTCTCCAGTTCCCTGATCTGCTGACCGATGTCGGCGCCGCCGTACACCACGCAGGGACGCACGTGTGAGCGATAGGCGAACTACGAACGTGGGGGAAAAACGGTTAAAGCTTCAATAACGTACACACAAAAGTCCTGTCGGGACGGGTTTAACTGGGTGATTCTCACCTTCCTGGCCTCGTCGTAGATCTGCAGGGCCAGCTCTCTGGTGGGAGCCAGCACCAGGGAGATGGGGTACTGCTTACGACGGCCGTACCTTCCATTGTCCTGAGACCGAGAGAGAGAGAGAGGGGAATTATGTGGTGTGAACTGAAATCGAATGGATGAGACTTCGGCGCAGATCCTCAGACTCCATCAGTACCTGTCCACCGCCCTTAGAAGCCTGCAGAGCGTCTCCTGGACCCTCGGTGTAGATCTGACTCAGCACGGGCAGCAAGAAGGCGGCCGTTTTACCAGAGCCTGGAACAAAGCGCAGATCAGTCAGACTTTACCCGAGAACGTTCAGATAAAAACCTAAAAAGTCTGAATACGAACCAGTCTGAGCACAGGCCATCAAGTCCCTCTTGGCCTTGATGATGGGGATGGCGTACTTCTGGACCGGAGTGGGACGAGTGTAGCGACTCAGATCGATGTTCCCCATGATGATCTCCCCCATTTCCACGTCGTGGAACTTCAGGTTTCGAAGAACAGGAAAGAGAGCGTCCATTAGACAAGTTGACGTCTAATTAAGCGGCATTTTTTCGGCCAAAAGTCAAAACTAAACTTACGCTGTCAATGTTGGGCGGGCATTTGTTCCCAGTGGCCTCCACGGGAATATCATCGTACTTCTCAAAGTTGATCCCGGTGTTGCCTCCGGCGAAAAGCTCACTAGAAAAAAAAATACAAAAGGATGTGTCAAATGCAGAACAAAAACAGCTGCTAACGGCGCACTGTTTGTCGCGAGCAGAATCTTGTTTTTACCGTTCCAGGCGCTCGTTGGGAGCGGTGGGTTTGGACCAGTCGTCTTCTCTGGAGTCATCCTGCCAGCGGCTGTTTCCTCCGCCGCCACCAAAGCCACCACGCTCGTATCTGCGCACGCACAAAGAGAATTAGTTTGAAAACAAAACGACGTCCGATTGTTACGTTGTACGTCAACCACACAACGCCCACTCACCTTCCTCTGGAGCTCCCCCCGCGGTCGTTGAAGAAGGCCGACTTGGAGCGATCGTTGCGGCCTCCGAAGCTGCTGTAGGCGGCGTCCCGCGGCTGCCCTCCTCCGCCTCCTCCTCCTCCACCTCCCCAGTTGCTGTCTTTGTTTTCGTACGTTCCAAATCCTGCGAACCCAGAGACGCGTCAGTGCGACAGCCAGAGTTTTCGTTTCAGCAGAGTCAGACGGCGTCGCGTTCTTACCGCGCGCCAAAGCGTGGCGTTTGAAAAACCCACGTCATCCTAAAACTCAGCTCAATTAAGCGCTAAACTCACTCCACATCTTATCATGTAGGTGCTGAGCAACTGTCGATAAAACAAGGGCCGGGGGAGGAGGGCGGAGTTAACTTAACCTACACTGCCACCACCAAACAGACTTTAAGGCACGATAGGATTTCCCCACCTGCGTTCTGTAATGGCTGATTAAACGAGCCTCCGCCCCTGTTACCACGGTAGGCGCCACGCCCACCTCTATCGTTGCGAGGGGGTCCTCGCCCTCCGAAGCCCCCGTTTGTGCGGTTGTCGTGGTAACCGTTCACAAATCCGTTGCTGCGTCCACCATCCCATCCTGGAGAATCTTTGTGGAGAGAGGAAGGGAAGTGTGAGAGGAAGCGTGGAAAATAAAAAAGCTGCACAAGGTGTGTTTGCGTTTAAGCGTTGACCCGTTTGGAGAGGAACGCCTCAGCGAAATTCAAGGAATGGGTCTGGTATGAGTCCTGGTTGTGCCCCGAGTGCCCTCTGCACCAAAACTAGCCATTTTCATACTAGCCATGAAGGCTAACGATTCTTTTTGTTGTTATTGTTTTAAATTGATTTTACTATCCTATGTTGTTGACAACCTGCCAAGGGAGTAAAGATGGAAATTAGCCGTTTATGTTCATTAATATTTTTTTGTCCCTGCTTTAAATAAAATCAAACTCAAAGTTTAAGTCTACAATATCTTTGAGAACATGTTTACATCTTTATCTCAGGAAAAAAAGTTTGTGAATCACTCTCCCACACTAAACCCCATAGAGAAAAGCAATGATTTTAGCTCACAGGGACACAGGAGCTGCTGGTCCTCTGCTGCCTCGTGTGGTCAACTTGTGTCACAGAGTCAAGTCTAAATGAAATATTTCAAAAGCCGAATTCATTAAAAATCAGACATTTGAACTAAGTGATGGAGGCAGCAGTGGATCAACAACTCCTGTGAACTCTGTGATGTTAAAATCACTGGTTTTCTCTATGGGGTTTGGTGCACAATGAAAAACGCTTATTTAATGAGGCGATTCATTTAATAAATGGCTAAAATTGTGTTTTTTTGTGGTTCTATAGACAGGGGACGCTCAAATCTGTGTCATACCGACTCTACACTTAGTTTTCTGTTTTGTTGCTCGAGGAATGGACACTTTTAAAAAGGTGAAAATAAATATAATCCTTTTGACTTTTCTGTGACGAGCCCAGTGTGGACATTTACCACAACGATCTGCCCAGCTGTGGACACTGGACGTGTCCTCGGAGGATGAGGCTGGAGTGGGAATACGGACAGTCAGCGCCAACACCGACAGCAGCAGCACAGATCTAGGCTCAGGTTAGTCACACATCAGGAAGTGGATCAGCCAAAAGGGGGAGCGGTGACTCTAGGTCCGTACAGCGACGGGTAACTGCATCCGTCGCAGTGCCCCCTTCAGTCAAGCACAAGGAAAAGCCTTGTAATGCTTCAACACAGGCACAAACTGGTCCCCGGCTCAGATTATCTGAGTAAATAAATTCATAATATCTTGGGTCGCTTTGAAAGAATCTTCAAAAAAGGTGACCAGATGTGGATTTGGGCAAATTTAATCACTCAGACAAGTTTCACAACAGAAGTGATTCACTGTGCAGACATGGCAGCGCGCACACACACACACACACCGTGCAGCAGGGTCACGTCCTGACAGCAGTGCAGATCAACCACACACACACACGCCAAACCAGAAAAACACCAGCGCCGACAGGTACCAACAGACGTGACTCATTCACCAGCTCCTGTCACCACTAGCCCGACAATCCTTTTAGCGAATGTTTCGTTAAGGTTTTTCATCTTTAAATATAGAGATTCAGACCATAAGCTAGCTAACTTGTTTTCAGAATGTGAAAAACTACTTTCAATAACCCGCGAATCGTTTCGGTTATAGAAGTTTTGACAATGAGGTTAAACGTCACTATTTCACGTTAGTTGGCAAGTTGAAAATGCCGTTTTACCAGGTGCCACCAGGGGGAGCAGCACTTTCCCAGTCAATACAGGGCCTCACAATTCATTTTTCCTACTTTTAAGGTTTAGAAAATGTCAAACCGTGTCATGTTGTCCGTTTAAAAGGCACTAAAACAGAATAAGACATTTTTGGTATCAGTAAATACTAGAGCTGCAACTAATGATTATTTCTTATAATTCTTCAAGCGGTTAGATGGTCTGCAACGTCGATTGCGATGTCCTCAAATGTCCACAAAACCAAGAATAATTCAGCTTTGACTATTTTGGTTATATGAAGCAAAGAAACCTGAAAATATTCTCATTTAAGAAGCTTGAAAAAACTGTTTAAATTCTTTTTAAAATCACTAATCAAGTCGACTAATGTAAAAAGTCTTTATTCAAATGAAAATTGTGGCAGTAAAATGTTCACATGCCTGTTAAAGAGAGCGGGGACGTCCAAACTTTACAAAAATAAAAGCCCTGCTCTGGTTTCATGAAGTTTCCACATTAGTACGACTGTCACTCACACTGGTGTTTTCTTTCCTTTTTTAAAAAAAAAAACGTGCATCGTTAGTCGCGTGGTTATCTGCAAAGCGTGGACAAACGCGGTTGTTAGGCCCAGATTTCTGCTGCACTTGTCAGGGAACGTTGAGCTACGTAACGCTGTGATGCCACGGCCAGGTCTGCTCGAGCGTGGCATGCAGGTAAAAGTGGAGGTTTATACCACATCTGTTTGTCCAGCCCCCACTGTAGGCGTGGTAAAAGGCAAGCTCTTGAGAGGCCAGTCTTGGGTAACCTGAGCAAAAGTAAGGGAAGCAGGCTATAAAAAGACTCGCCCCATAGTTCACGGGCTCATGCAGGTATTGAGTGTTGGGGGCTCGACTTTGTGCTAAAATAGTTACCGATCTTACAGTCGTCCCATCCTGGAATAAAGTTATTTCCGTGTCTTTGCTGACACTCTGCTTGCCATGGCTGTGGACACTGATTAGGAGAAACTTGGGGGGGGGACATGAAAGATAAGCTTCAATATATAAATAAGAACAGTGGAGGAGGAGACGGTCATTTTAACGTGGTGCAGGATAGGGCTGGGTGATATAAATTCAATTATTCTTAGTCTATAAGCTGATAAGGAGATGTGTGGATATAAAGCTGCACACAGGCCATTTCTCTAGACTCAGGAAAGGTTTTTGAGAGCGACTATACACTGTAAATAAAATATAACCGTTTATTGGACGACGCATGACGACTGACTGGAAAAAACGTGTGCCGTCATGCTTGGGTGTCCAGGCACCGTTTACCAGTTAGCTCCATTAGCTCGTTTAGCGCCGTTAGCACACATACAGTTGAACAGGAGCGGTCTGTTTATTAAAGGGAAAGAGCAGCGCTAACAAACAACTAGCATACCCCAATACTGAGTATGTGTGCCCATCTGTTTTCAAAGTTGTGCGTTACTTAGATATTAATTTTAACAATCAGGAGTCACGTAAACACGACGTCATGGAAACTCATCAGGCAGCGAGCCCTGCACTACTGTTAAAACAGTAAAATATGCACTTACAGCATTTAATCTCATATTAAACCTGTTTAATTCTCATCAAAATTGGGCTTTAAAATATAATTTCTATGGTTGCATCAACTGATAACTCGATTCAATCATTAAGAGTTTAAATAATTAATCTGGTTTCTTTGCTTGTATAACAAAGAAATTGTTTTGGTTTGTGGACAAAGACATTTGAGAACATCTGGCAAGACCCGATGATGAATAGTTGTGGCTTAAACAACAGTTTTGTTGACTCCATGCAATGTTTTAATATGAACAATATTTAGTGTATTTCACAAATGTGCTCAATATAAAAGACATGATCATCAATGCAACAGGCTTTAAAGCAGGAAAAGTCACAGATGCCATATATTGCCCAGCTCTAGTGCAAAAGATTAAAAAAGTGTTTATTTACATCAAATTTCTGCAAGCATTTGAGCAGAGAAGCACATGAATTAACCATGGGCAGATCATTAGCTTTTTACAGTGTGTGTGGAAACACTGGTATATAGCTGCCGTGTAAAAATTGGCCACTTTCATGCATGTGGAAATGCAGGTTTGCCCTCAGCGTAAGCAGACAGAAGGGACTTACAGAGATTTACTGGTGCCACTGAATAACCGCACTGTCTACCAGCGGAATAAGCATTTCCTGCTGTGGAACAAGAAGACAGCAAAAAGGAAGAAAAAAAACGTCAAGTGTGCAATGACATAAGTCACACCATGAAGTTTTGTATTTAAAAAAAAAAAGAAAAAGTCAAAATTAAAAGCCTTTAAGAGGCTGAACAAGTGAAGAAAACTCAGTTTAAATTGACTTTAATGCAGCTAAAAAACACTTCCACTCGATCAGAGCACAGAGACTCGCACCAGGAAGTAGAAAGAGTTTTGAAATGTGTCCATGTTTGTCTCCACTTTACAGAACTACTTACCACTTTCTCACACCACGCACAGAAAGTCCTTTTTAAATGTCTCGCTCTTTGTTTCGTGCACAAATTTGGGCGTCCTCAACATCAGTTTGTGACGTAAAAGTCACCGTTTGGTCAGGACTAATCGCCTCACCACGTTCACGATGGTGCTTGCTCTTACCATGCTCTGATGGACTCTAAGCTTCCAATAATAACCACACACAGACACACAAAGACAACATGTGGTGACTCACTGAACTCACCATTTTTGGAAGCATCTTTGTTCCTCAGGTGAGGTGGAATATAACGCCCTGAGTGAAGAGGAAGGAAAACGTGTCAGACACGATTGTTTGGCACAAGACTGCAATCATTTATGTCCGATGAATTCAGTCATTTGTTATTCTTTACATTTTTACAGACCAAACAACTCAATGTTGACTTCCTGCCTAATAAGAGATTCCATTAAAGGGGTAAAACACTCGACTTACGTCCAGTTCCTCCGCCTTGTCCGTCAGCAGAGTTCAAGTCTAGGGCAGCAAGCTGAAAGAAAGAAAAAAAGCACAAATTAACTTCAATAAAACTAAAATCATATTGCCGTTATAGTTGTGGAGAGAATTCTGACGCGGGTCTAAGCAGATTTGTACACTATAGCTAACAATTGTCTGATGCAGCGCCTTGAAAGAGTATAATAGCCGTACAATGCATTTGTGACAAGGGCCTTGCTTAGTGGGGGCAGCCATCTTGTTTCCTGTTTTGAATTCCCTGTCCATTTGCTACAAACGGTCGTTCCGTTTTCCAAAATTCCTAATTTGGTTCACTTTTAAGCTTTCACGACACCTGCCCTGATGTGGGTTTACAGCATTCGCGTAAACTTTACTCCATTTTTCTTCTTCAACTTATAATACAACCGTAACTCTACCCAAAGTTAGAGAGAATCAGGACTCCGTTTTAATGAATTATACTTAAGTAATGTTTACAGCGCCGCCTCAGGCGAGGAGGGGAATAGTTATTCAGAAGGTTTGGTTACAACCCCCCAATTGAAACCGAATCACGCGGATTGTTAGGTGTGAAACGACCTTAAAGTTCCAGGTTCACAGTGTCCTTTGAGAACTACTTTATGAAGCGTATTAGAGTAAAGTAATGGAGGACAAAGTCGACAGTTCTGCCTCATTAAGAATTAAAGTGTTATCCGTGTCGAGTGAATTACATTTAAGCTCATTTCAGTCGAATAACTGCAAACACGTTGATTTGTTTAACATGGCAGAGTCGTATCAGATCATTTAACTGCTTTATCTCACTGAACAAACTCACTACCTGTTACAAAACACACATTTAATCCTGGTTTATCCAACACACAAAATGACAAGCGTTGAGAAAATACGTATTTTTTTATTTTAATAAATTTAAATAAATTAACAAACACGTAACGTGTCACGCCGAATTATGCGTTTTATAAATGAAAACACGCAAGTTAACGTTCGCTTCGTTATTAAAACAACGGCTGACAACGTTTTTTTTTCCTCCTGCGCCACGTTTCAGGTCGAGAAGGCCCGAAAAGCAGCCGAGGCTAACGCACACAAACACCGGCCGGGTCGGAAATGCTAGCTCCGGCTAGCCCCCCGGTAAATTTCCACTCGCTTACAAACACAATTCCGCGTCGTTTCTTAAACGCGTCTTCGGTACAAACTTGACCAGACGTGTTAGTAAAAGCTCATAAATGTGAGAACACGGCGGAGAAAAGTCGACTCGCGTGAGTTTTTCCGGCTCAAGCGCGAGTGGCGAACTCCGCCATCATCACCATCTTCTCAGGGCCGCCTCCATTTTAGCAGACGCAGCGTTAGCATCGCGCAGCTAACGCGGCTAACGAACCGGTCGTAAAAGCTCACGGAGGCAGCGGAAAATAAGCACAAATGTGAACAAGAACAAGCGGATCCATGTTACTCACCTGCTGATCTAGACCGTGTTGATTATCAATGACCACATGACTCATAACTAAAGAGAGAAGTGACGATGATTTCTGAAGAGAAAACGATTTTCTTTGTTAGCTCCACGGGCTAATGATGCTAACGTTAACTTAGCCTCGCGTTTGCTTTAAATGTATCGAATATTTAGAATTAAATCTGTACAAGCAGCGGCTGCGCGTGTTAAAGAAGACTGCGTTGTTTCTTTTCTTTATTTTTTAACTTTAAATAAATAAAAGTACGCTTTGTGATATATAAATAGAATTTCCTTTCAAGTTTGGGGGTGAAATGACGACAGTGGAGCCGCAGAAACAGAAACTCCCTCCCGGCAGACGCGACCGTGCTGGAATGAAGCAGCGACAGACGACGGAGCGCGAGATATCCGCTCCTGTGATCTCAAAGCCACGCGCCGAGCATCGCAAGTATCGCGAGAGTTGAGGACGAGAGAGGAAAAAAAAAAAAAAGGAAAAGACACCGGAAAAGAAAACTGCTGATTAAGGATCTGAAAATGATGATTTCAACACATTTGAAACGTTTTTCATGATTAAAAGACGTTTGAAGATGCGAGACAACGTCAAAAAAGTGATAATTTATCCACAAAGACGTTGAAAAAAAGCTTTTTAAGTATGTTAAATGACCGCAATTGTGCATTATTATCTTATTTTTATTCTTATCTCTACTTAATTACACTATATTAGAGTGTAATCCTCTACCATATTGTATTTTTATTTATTTTATTTTATTTACACTTATCTTTATGTTTTATTTATTTTTTAATAATATTTAGTGTAATAATTTTTACCATATTGTATTTTATTTTATTCTATTTTTACTCTTATCATTACATTTTATTTCTTTTTTACTTATATTTAGAGTGTAATTTTTTTACCATATTGTATCTTATTTTATTCTATTTTGACTCTTACCTTTACGTTTTATTTCTTTTTGACTTATTATGCCCTTACACGTTTCTGCACCTCTTATTGTAAATGTGTGTTGTCATTCAATTCAAAATTCTCAAAGTTATTTCATGAAAACCAGGACCAAAAACTGTTCATTACAACACTAATGCAAGATTTACACCAATTACAAGATGTTTAATTATGCAAAAACAACCTAAAGGAATGCAAATCTACCTCAAAGGCATTGAAAAAATATTATTAACAGTGAAAATATGAAAAATGACATGGAAGATGTTGTTGTTTTGACTAAAAAATGATACAAAACAACCACAAAGAGGCAATAAATGACTAAAGGGTCAAACGTAAGCCAAAGCCTTTCCTCCTGACCATATGTTCCTGTGAGGATCAGGTGAAGCAGAGGTAAGTGGTCAGTGGGAGAAAGGTCATCTGGTGTCAGACCAGGATCTACATTCCTCACAGTTTCCTCTGAGAGAGTGTGTGTTTGTTCAAGCGTTAAACCGGTCATTATTCATCTGATCTGACATGTTTCAGACAGGAAGTGACAGGAAACTGAAGTTAGTAAACCACTCACTCTCCCTGCACCAAACCCCATAGAGAAAACCAGTGATTTTAACATCACAGAGACACAGGAGTTCACAGGAGTTGTTGATCCACTGCTGCCTCCATCACTAACTTACAATGTCTTATTTTAGTGAATTCGGCTTTTAAAATATTTAATTTAGACTTAAATCAGTGACACAAAGTGACCACACGAGGCAGCAGTAGACCAGCAGCTCCTGTGTCCCCCGTGAGCTAAAATCACTGATTTTCTCTATGAGGTTTGGTGCAGGGAGAGTGAGTGGTTTACAAACGTCAGTTTCCTGTCGTTAAAGTCCGTCTAACAGTGAAATAAAGACGTGATCGTGTGACGCAGATGTCATAATAGACTCAGGCTCCTGCAGACAAACGTGTCGGCACAAAATGGCGTCCTCATTCAAGCCTAAACTCAGGCTACAAACACTAAAAACACAATGAAACATTCCATTTCTGCCAATAAACGAGCATAAATGTTACATGCTGGGATTATAATCTGGCATAATGTCCTTGTTTGAGTGGATGTGTCTTGATAACAAACACTGACTCACTGTCTGTTACATGAATGAGTGATTGTGAAGTGTTTTGTGCTTTAACTTCACAGTGATATCAGGATCACTTACAGTAAATGTGTGTGTGTGCGAGAGTGTGTGTGTGCGTGTACCAGCCTTCTCCAAGAATGTTGCCTAACTCGACTTGACACAGGTGTGTGTGTGTGTGAGGTGTGGAGCAGTTACATAACAGTGTCATGACGTCATCATCTCTGTCCAACTCCAAATCACTCTTTTCTTCTTTCTTAATAAAAACTATGAGTTTTTATTTCAGATAAACTGGAAACAGGAAAAGTGTTGTTTTTCCTCCCCTGTGTTACGTCACAGCAGCAGCAGGACACGTGGCTCCCCCTGCTGGACACCTTCATTCTCCACAGTGTCTTTTCTGCTGAGGTGACTTTTGATCGGTGAGTCACGCGCAGGTCGTTGCTGGTGTGAACGCCGCGGTCACCTGACTGTGACTGACAGGTGACGGTCATCTATGAGGTTCATACAGATTAAGAAAGATAATCCAACATTTTACAGTAGATTACGTTCACTTTATACAGAGATGAGGATTAGAGGGAAACATTTTGGAAGAGACATAAATGAAAGAAATAGGCTGGAATTCAGAGATTTAATCTCAGAATTTTGACTTTTCTCAGAATTATCATTTTAATCTCAGAATTTTGAATTTTTTTTCTCAGGATTATAATTTTAAACTCAGAATTTGGACGTTTTTTCTCAGAACTAGAATTTTAATCTCAGAATTAGAATTTTTTTTCCCTCAGAATTTGAATTTTAATCTCAGAATTTGGACGTTTTTTCTCAGAACTAGAATTTTAATCTCAGAATTTTTACTTTAATCTCAGAATTTTTACTTTTCTCAAGATTATAATTTTAATCTCAGAATTTTTGCCAAGTTTTTTTTTTTTTTTTTTTTTTAAATAACAACAAAGTGATACATAGTCATACATAACGTTTGACTGTGTCATGTATGAGCGCCACCGTGTGGCTGCACAGAGAACGGCAGCTTCACCGGATTCAAATCAGACAACTTTATTGAGACAGAGACGATTAAAAAAGACGGACTATAAAAAGACGAGAGTCGGGAAGAACCAACACACACGCACACACACACACACACACTCATGTACAGCCTCACACACACACACACAGTAGTAAACTCATATCATTCGACCTCAGACTCTCCACAGATATCCCATGATGCACTGGGTGACGTCACCAGCCGAACATGTATTCCATTGCTTTGGAGATTATGCTGTCGTCCTTCCTGGGCGTCTGTCTGTCCGACACCACCTACGCACACACGCACACACACAGCACAGGTCAACGATACGACTTCAACAGAAATCACTAGGACTGTATGCTGGCGCATCGGTCGCGTCCGCGGTCTACCTGGAAGTCGCCGGCGGCGCTCCTGTAGGCGGAGGTGAGCGGTCTGATGGCGGAGCGAGGCGTGGACGGGAGGACGCACGAGGACGACATGGACGAGGAGAAGGGGGAGGAGTCGGCCTCGCTGCTGTCCATCATCACGCTCTGAAAGAAGAAGAAGTGGCGTCACGCGGTGCTGTGGACCAATCGGACGACAGACACACGCTCACACACACACACACACACACACACACACACACACACACCTTGTCGATACAGGGCTTTACTCCCACCATGATGGCGTCTCCAAACACTTTCCCATCCTTGGACAGAGCTTTCTTCGCCTGGAGCTTGGACTGATACTGGAGATGCATCCAGTTACCAGGAGACGCCATCTGTGCACACATCATCGACACAAGACATTGTTTTTAAACCACTCACTCTCCCACACCAAAGCCCATAGAGAAAACCAGTGATTTTAGCTCACGGTGGACACAGGAGCTGCTGGTCTGCTGCTGCCTCGTGTGGTCACTTTGTGTCACTGATTTAAGTCGAAATTAAATATTTTAAAAGCCGAATTCATTAAAATAAGACTTTTAAAGTTAGTGATGGAGGCAGCAGTGGATCAACAACTCCTGTGAACTCCTGTGTCTCTGTGATGTTAAAATCACTGGTTTTCTCTATGGACTTTGGTGTGTGTGTGTGTGTTTGTATGCGTGTGTGTGTGTGTAAACATCTCACCTTGTGTTTCAGGATGTTTCCATACTGAGCAAACTGTAACAGGATGTAGGAGGCGGAGGCTGGAGGGAAACTAACACACACACACACACACACACACAGTTATAATGTGTATAAGGTGTGTATATATACTGTATATATATATATATATATATTAAAGAGTATCACAGTGTCAGTGTTTGATGATTTACCCAAACACAGTGACCCAGGTCTGGTCCAGTTGATCTTCAGAAGACAAAGACTCTCCCTGACTGTAGAACGGATCGACCTGAGCTGGAGACAAACACGTCTGCTGCAGACCTGCACAACAACAACAACAACAACAACAACAACACACTGGTGACAACTTCTCATTGTAGCATTAGCAGCAGTAGTCGTAGTACTAGCAACAGATGCAGTAACAATAGCAGTTAAAATAGTAGCAGCAGCAGCATTTTCCTAGTAGCAGTACTATGTTTTGTAGTAGTATTAGTATGAACTTGTACCTGTAATATTTCCTGGAGTACCCTGTCGTACTGACAGAGGAGACTGCATGACTGAAAAAGACTGAACACAAACAAACGTTTCAATAACGTGAAATAATCACAGCTTTTATTGACCCTGAAGAGTCAACAATCAATAATATCATCAATAAACCTGATCACTACCTTTGAATCTCTGTGTGTAAACAAACCATTTATTCACACTCTATAAACCAGATCGTTTCAAACGTCATAAAACGGTCTCACATGTGTTTAATAATCATTTAGTCCACTTCAGACCCAGGTTCTGAACCCGCCCGTGCGTCTCTGGTTCTGACTGAACCCTCCCTGACCAGCAGGTGGCGACTCTGAGACTCACCGTCCTGTGTGCGCTGAGCGGCGACCCCACACACATCAGGTCGTCACGGATACTGCGAACAGGCGGAGCTCCGCTTTTATCTTTAGGGGTGGGGATGACGGGCTGAGGGGCGGAGCCTCCTCCTCCTCCACCTGAAACACAGAACACACACACACACACACTAACGAATCCACGCGGGAGGCACTGATTGGCTGACGTGAGGGTGATGGGCGTGTCTTTGTGCTGACCTCGCGTCGTACCTGTGCTCTCCATGAGGGGCATGGTCAGGCTGAAGGGGCGGGGCTGCGGGCTCGCCGGAGCTGGAAGGTCACCCATGAGGAAGCCGGGCAGGAACTGGGCGCCGGGGTTCGGCTTGGATGACGTGGGAGAGCCAAGGGTCATGGGTTCAATCCCCACTGAGGGACACACGGACACCGTCAGGACAAATGATGAACTGCGGGACTGTTAGCTAGATTTTACCCGATGTCTGTAAACCACTCACTCTCCCACACCAAAGCCCATAGAGAAAATCAGTGATTTTAGCTCACGGTGGACACAGGAGCTGCTGGTCTACTGCTGCCGCGTGTGGTCATTTTGTGTCACTACAGTACATCCAAATGAAGGATTTTAAAAGCCGAATTTGACAGAATAAGACATTGTAAGTTAGTGATGGAGGCAGCAGTGGATCAACAACTCCTGTGAACTCCTGTGTGTCTGTGATGTTAAAATCACTGGTTTTCTCTATGGACTTTGGTGTGGGAGAGTGAGTGGTTTACAAACGTTAGTTGAATTGAGGCTTAATTTCATCAGTTTTAAGTCTATGATGTCATGCGAACATGTTCATGTCTTTATCTTCACTGTTAGACAGACTTTTCCAACAGAAAACTGAAGTTTTTGAACCACACCAAAGCCCATAGAGAAAATCAGTGATTTTAGCCCACGGTGGACACAGGAGCTGCTGGTCTACTGCTGCCTCGTGTGGTCACTTTGTGTCACTACAGTACATCCAAATGAAGGATTTTAAAAGCCGAATTTTACAGAATAAAACATTGTAAGTTAGTGATGGAGGCAGCAGTGGATCAACAAATCCTGTGAACTCCTGTGTCTCTGTGATGTTAAAATCACTGGTTTTCTCCATGGACTTTGGTGTGGGGAGAGCAACTCGTCTCTTCAACTTCAACTACGTATCAAAGCTCGATCTTTAAATAAAACACATCATATTATTTATCAGTATTGACTCCTTTATATT
The DNA here is from genome assembly GCF_963457635.1 of Microchirus variegatus. Taxonomy (NCBI): domain Eukaryota; kingdom Metazoa; phylum Chordata; class Actinopteri; order Pleuronectiformes; family Soleidae; genus Microchirus; species Microchirus variegatus. The sequence continues at coordinate 1,771,834 of NC_139821.1, forward strand.
ATATTTTTATCGTTAGAACGTTTCTGGGACGGATTATTTACACGTTACACACATTTTCCAGTCAAACAAATCAACGGTGTTTTACGATTAATGAACTCATGTCTAAACAACAACTTAAAACACAACACAAACATCGTCAGATTATTACGACGTCTTCGCGTTAATGTAAATCTCAGATTACCTTGTAGTTCCATCTCTGCGTCGTTTACTTCGTGGCCGCGATTTTCAAACGAAAGGAAATGACGCCGGAAGCTAACGAAGCTAACGCGGCTAGCGGCGAGCTAACAGGAGCTAAAGAAGAGCTGTCACTCTGAAACTCTCTGACACTTTAACGTTCACTGAAGCGGAGCGGCGACGTCACGGAAAACACGCAGTCGAGTGATTTAAAACGTGACAAAAAACGTGTTTTCTCTTATATCCGAGTTTATTCGCGTTTGTTAGCGGCGCTCAGAGAAAAGAACAGCGCTCAGAGTGTGAGCAGTAGCAGCGTCGATGCTAACGCGGCTACTTCCGGCGCATTTTAGTCTACGTCAGCGCGAAGATGCGTTCAGGAAAATCTGACTCGTTTCTTAAAGTGGTGAAATATTAAAGATGTGAACATTAATCATTAATATTACATGTGCAGTGTGTGGTATAGTATTAGTATGTATATGTATATGTATATGTATATGTATATGTATATGTATATGTATATGTATATAATAATAATAATAATAATAATGCATTATATTTAAGGCGCCTTTCAAGACACTCAAGGTCGCCGTACAAAAAAAAAAAAAAAAAAAAAAAAAATATGTATATGTATATGTATATGTATATGTATATATACACACACAAAGGTGACGTTCAGGAACAGCGACCACGTCTGGACATACGCGGTACTGCAATGAAGTGAATGAAAATTTATTTAACAAATAATAAATAAAGAGCATTGATCGTCTTCACCTCTTTAACGATCAGCTGATCCTCGAATCCATGTCAACATCTGTAAATCTGTAAGTGTGTGAGGCTAAGTTTAGTTAGTGTGTGTGTGTGTGTGTGTGTGTGTGTGTGTGTGTGTGTGTGTGTTAACGCTCGGCCTCGGCCATTTGATCTAAAAGCTTTGCTTCACTTCTCTAATCCCGTCCATCTCCATCCATCACTCCATTCATCCGTCCATCCTGGGGATTTGACTGCCATTAAGAGATGGCTTTTGTGTGTGTGTGTGTGTGTGTGTGCGTGTGTGTGTGTGTGTGTGTGTGTGTGTCAGAACACATGGATGTCGGGATCTGAACGTTCAGTGTGTGTTTGAGGACCGATGAGGAGGACGAGGACGACGAGGACCATGGAGACGCTTGAGGAGACATCTTCAGGTAAATCGTCTCTTTTCCACTTTAGTTTCCGTGTCGTTGTTGTTGCTGTCGTTGTTGTTGTTGCTGTTGTTGACTGTGAAGAGATGTTTGAGATGTTAGAAGACGACAAAGAGACATCATCGATGCTTGAAAAGACTATGAGGAGATGTTAGAGATGTTAGAGAAGACTATGAGGAGATGTTAGAGATGTTTGAGGACCAAAAAGAGATGTGTGGACAACAACGAGGCCATAGCTGCTAAGACACAACACGTCCTCACATCATTCATCTCAGCTCGTCTTCACTGTCCACGTTCTTCACGTCCATGTCTTCTCAGAGCGTTAATCCCGACGTGTCCCACATGAGAGACAACAGTCATGAGCGTCCTCGCCGTCTCCGGTCAGTGGACACGAAAACACGCTCACGGTTTCTTTGATCAGAACGAAGAACCGCGACCTTCATGAACCTTCCTGTCTCCACAGTGTCTCTGCTGCTGCTGCTGCTGCTGCCCCCGGTGGCGTGGGCGAGGTGGGCGTGCGTGAGGGCGTGTCCGGCGTCGTGCTCCTGCTCTCAGGAGAAGAGCTGCAGCGTCCTCTGCGACCGCTCGGGACTCGCCGAGCTTCCCCGAGAGTTCCCGTGCGAGGCGGCGTCCATCAACCTGGACAAGAACCGACTCAAGTTCCTGTCGGAGCGAGCGTTTGGAACGCTGCCCTCGCTCAGGTCTCTGTCTCTGGACCACAACAACATCTCCTTCATCACTCCTGGAGCCTTCAAGGTCTTCATCTTCTTCTTCTTCTTTGAGTTGTTCTCATCATTGTTGGTCTTCTACTTCTGGTTCTTCATGTTCCTCTCATGAATCCAAACCTGGTGGACCAGTTCTTCGCTCCACAGAACCTTTATCTGTATCATCTGCTTCTCTGCAGGGCCTCGCCAACCTGGTGGAGCTGAAGATGGCTCACAACGAGTACATCAGTTACCTCCACACGCGAACCTTCACCGGGCTGAAGAAGCTGGTGCGGCTGGACGTGTCCGACTGCAACCTCTTCAACATCCCGGACCGGATCTTCATCGAGCAGATGGCGCTGAAGGAGCTGCTCTGCTTCCAGAACAAGTTCAGGAGGATTCCTGGAGCCTTCAGAGGCATGGAGAACCTGACCCACATCTACCTGGAGAAGAGCAAGATCGAGGCGGTGGCCTACAACTCCCTGCTGGGCCTCAGCAGTCTGAGGTAAGTCCATAAATGTCCTCTACGCGCGATGGACACCTGAACTTAAAAGACCTTCATCCCTGAATCGTCCTGGTCTTCTCTCAGGTACCTGAACCTCCAGGAGAACCGCATCAACGTGATCCACGACCAGGCCTTCCAGGACCTGGTGCGTCTGGAGAACTTCTACCTCAACGACAACATGCTGTCGGATCTTCCTCGACTGGCCTTCCAGGGCCTCGTCCGCCTCAAGATGCTGAACCTGGGAGGGAACAAGCTGACCAACGTGTCCAGGACGTGGTTCGGTGACCTGGTGGAGCTGGAGATCCTGTTCCTGGACCGGAACCAGCTGGTGTCCATCGAGGAGGGCACGTTCGAGAACCTGACCAGCCTGATGACGCTGCACCTGAACGGCAACAACCTCACCGTCCTGCCCTTCCCCGTCTTCCAGCCCATCTACTTCCTGGGTCGCCTCTACCTCTTCAGGAACCCCTGGGAGTGCGACTGCGCCCTCCAGTGGCTGAAGGAGTGGATGCAGAACTACCGGCTGGTGCGCGACGTGCCCTGCGCGTCGCCGTCCTCCGTGTCCGGACTGGATCTGAGCGAGGTGGTCTTCAGCCGGGTCAACGACACCTGCGTGGACCCGGCGGAGCTGAACCTGACCACGGCGTCGCCGGACGTCGAGTCCACCACGGAAAACCGCTTCAACAGCCTCATCTCCAAGCTGCTGCAGCAGGAGCTCAGGGAGGAGATGGGGAACGGGACCGAGAGCCTTCGTAATGGGACGCTGCTGGGGCCCGAGGACGGGCAGCTGTCCGCCGGGGTCAGAGGGCGCCGGGGTTACGCTAGCCAATCGCTTCTCTGCGTCGCTGTGGTCTGGCTCCTCCTACTTTGACGGACTCGTCACATGTTAGCGCCAAGGAAAACGTTATACGTCATTGTGGTGAATTTCCAATTCTCCACTTCGCCAACATACAGTCCTACTGATTTACTGTAAAGTGCCACTTGGGGGAGCTGTTTCCAGTTGTACTAAAACCTCGTGATTTATTTATTTTACGAAAAAGAAAATGTGGTTTCTGACAAAAATGTTACGTGAGATTTTTACGACTAAAAAAACCCCACCCCCTTCAGATCGCAGCTCCACCCCCAAAACACTGTGCGCCAACAAAAAACACGTGATTCGGAACACGTTTTTTTTGCAGCATCAGTTACGAACTAAATGAAAGTTGCATACAGACAACATTAACAATAGTTTAAAGCATATTTTTACAAATATTGCGATAATTCCGTGAACTGCAGTTTGTCGAACTTTCCTTTTTTTGTCGCGTTTGTATTTTCATTCACATCGTCTGGACACTAGTCCAAGAACGTTAGCATCTGACTGTTAGCGGTTCTAAATAGTTTCTCTGCAGCTTTAATCCTCTTAGACTCCGCCTCCACACACTGGGCGGGACTTGCGTTAGCCTCCCGTGGTTGGACGGACAGTTTCCTGCTCTTGGACACGCCCCTCTCTGTGTGAAGTGGGCGTGGCAGATGTGACGGGACATATGTCATATGGGGTTTTTTCTGTACGTACGGTTGCCACGACGACAGTGATCCACTTCATTAATGTAATTATTACACGGAACACTCTGTCACCGTTTATTTTCTTTTTAGATTAGAAATAGATTCCGTGGAGCTTTTTGCTGCCCGACCTCTGACCTCTGACCTCTTTCAGAGTCGTCGCTCTGATGATAATCTGCTCTTTAATGTGGGATTAAACTGAGATTAAGACGACAGGCGGCACCACATCACTCTCATTTACTGATGCTGTGGTTTTTTTTCTCTTTAATCCTGAAGCAGAACTGAACATTTATGCTAACGCTGAAGCTTTGAAGTGTCAAACGGAGACTTTTTTCAAAAGATCTGTGTGACCCGTGAGCGCCCCCTGCTGCTGAGACACAGAGGCAGACTTTTTCCAACAGGAAACTGAAGTTTGTAAAGCACTCACTCTCCCACACCAAACCCCATAGAGAAAACCAGTGATTTTAACATCACAGGGACACAGGAGCTGCTGGTCTACTGCTGCCTCGTGTGGTCACTTTGTGTCGTCACTGAGTTAAGTCTAAATGAAATATTTCAAATGCCGAATTTAACAAAATAAAGACCTTTTCTGAAACGACTGAATGAGTGAATGAATGAATGAATTAGGACGAAAAGAGAGAAAAATCCAGACTTTTATTTTGATTCTCTTCTTATAAACATTTCACTACACGTTTCATCCTTTTCCCCTTTTTTTTTTTATAAACGTTTTTTTAAATTTTATTTAAATTTTTTTCGTTCATTTTTTTCTTCCTTTTCATAGAAAAATCACCCAGAATGCATAGGTGCGTCCAGTCGACGTCCGTCTCGTTTTTCTTCGTCTCGTCTCGTTTCAGTCCAAACATCTGGAATGTTGTTGTTGTTGTTTGTTTTGCTTCACCTTTTTCATCACTTCTTCCTCGTTGGTTGACAGACGGACACAGGAGACACAGACGGACGGACAGTATGGACGCTTGCAAATGTCCACATGCAGGAGAACCTCCATCAGATCACTGAAACATTTGTGGGTTCATTTAAAAGAGACGCAGCGTGAACACGCAGCGTGAACACGCAGCGTGAACACGCAGCGTGAACACGCAGCGTGAACACGCAGCGTGAACACGCAGCGTGAACGCGTGAACACGCAGCGTGAACACGCAGCGTGAACGAGACGTCGCCGAACGCCAACGGGGAGGAAATAAAAGACACTGTGAAGTCGGGACGTGATGCTAATGGTGCTAATAGATTGTTAACATGACACCAATGTAATGCTAACATAAAACGCGGTGCTAACATGACGCTAACATGACGCTAACGTAGCACGTGACACTAACGTAACACATGGCACTAACGTGACGCTAATGTAATGCTAACATAACGTGGTGCTAACATGACACGTGGCACACGATGCTGATGTGACACTAACGCGATGCTATCGCGACACTGACGTAATGCTAGTGCGACACTAATGTGATGCTAGCGCGTCACTAATGTCAACTTCACGAGTGAAAAGCCAAACTTCCGAAACAAAACCTGTTTTGTTTGAGCTGCAACATCGCCCCACGTTTACCCAGCATCCTTAGCGTTCCACTGGCTACAGATCAACGATGAAAGATACAGCTGTTAAAGGTCCCGTCTGTAACTTTGAAGAGCAAATACTGAATATGTTTGAAGAATCTTCAATGGGAGAGGAAAGGTGGTCAAAAAACGTACCATGGGCTAACGTTAGCAATGCTAGTCATGCTAACAGTGACAGGCTTTGTGAGGTCACGTTGAGCTGAGGGGGGCGCTAAGTTTTACAGGAGCTGCCCTTGTGCCTTGTCATGCTAACAGCTAGCCACCAGCTTCAGTTGTTGTAAAAGGTCAAGAGGTCAACCAGAAAGTGGCTAACACAAAGTAGCTGTAAAGGGGCGCGTGTGTCGCCACCTAGTGTAGCGGAGGTAGACGTACAGTCCTGTTTGTTTGGAGTTTAAACGACAAAAACAAACAAACTTTGACTAAACTGCGAATCAAAAGTCGTACCGTGAGCTCGTTAGCGCTGTTTGATTCCGAAAAACATCAGCTAACGAGGCTAACTGAGGGAGTGAGGTGACGTGGCGACGCGCTACTGTCTCTTTAAAACAAACGTAGCCTCCTAGCTAAAACAGACATGACAATATTCACTTTAGTTTTCTCTGTTTTTTTTTTTTTTTTAACACAACACTATGACGAGGTCATGTGGGAGGGGCCAGAGTCTGAGGGTTTGTCGTACTCCGCTCTGGAAAAGGGGGCGGGGCGTGGGCGTGGGCGTGGGGGCGTGGTCAGTAGACCCAGGACACGGGGACCCACTGCCCCGCGGTGCAGACCAGGTCCATGGCCTCCTCCAGGAAGTGGATGGTCTCGTCGATCTCGTTGTTTACGATGGTTTGGTCAAAGTAGTGTTCGTACGTCTTCTGGAGAATCTCCGACTCTTTCTGGAGACGCTGCAGAGACTCGTCCTGAGGAGGAGGAGGAGGAGGAAGAGGAGGAGGAGGAGGACACTGTGAGACACTGATGAAGACTTCACCACAGTTTATTCAGGTTTTCTCAAACCACACCAAACCCCATAGAGAAAATCAGTGATTTTAGCTCACAGGGACACAGGAGCTGCTGGTCCTCTGCTGCCTCGTGTGGTCACTTTGTGTCACTGATTTAAGTCTAAATTAAATATTTTTAAAGCCGAATTTTACAAAATAAGACATAGTAAGTTAGTGATGGAGGCAGCAGTGGATCAACAACTCCTGTGAACTCCTGTGTCTCTGTGATGTTAAAATCACTGGTTTACTCTATGGACTTTGGTGTGGGAGAGTGAGTGGTTTACAGACTCTTTCCTCCTTCCTAGCCATGTTTTCCATAAAAGTCATTTTAATCCCCGACTGTTCCAGTGTGTCGAGGTTTTTACTAAACAGAGGGAAATGTTGACCCTAATCTCTACGACACACACACACACACACGCACACACACGCACACACACACAGTTTTACTCACTGACAGTGTTCGACACCACCGCGGTGTCTGAGGGGAGGAGGGAGGTGAAGGGGGCGGGGCCAAAGAAACAACAAACGCATGCAGCAAACGGAAATAAAATAAAATAGAGATGAAGACGAGCAGAGGATGAAGAAGAAGAAGAACAAGATGTGGATTCACACAAACACAACAAACCACACACAACTTCCTGTTTACACACAAGAAATAACCATGATTTTCCTTCTAAAATAAACAGCATCTTACAATTAAAAGTAGTAAATGAATACCGCTGTGTTTCACAAGCAGGAAATTGACAAAATTTTGCTTTCAAAAGACAGAAATTGATGATATTTAGCTTTTAAAAGACAGAAATTGATGATATTTAGCTTTTAAAAGCCGGAAGTTGACAATATTTAGCTTTAAAAAGCAGGAAGTTGACGATATTTAGCTTTTAAAAGACAGAAATTGATGATATTTCGCTTTTAAAAGACGCAAATTGAGGATATTTAGCTTTAAAAAGCAGGAAGTTGTCGATAATTAGCTTTTAAAAGCAGTAAATTGACGACAATTAGCAGTAAATTGACGATATTTTGCTTTTAAAAGCAGGAAATTGACTATAATTAGCTTTTAAAAGCCGGAAATTGATAATATTTAGCTTTAAAAGCCGCAAATTGAGGATATTTAGCTTTTAAAAGCAGGAAGTTGTCGATAACTAGCTTTTAAAAGCAGTAAATTGACGATATTTCGCTTTTAAAAGCAGGAAATTGACAATATTTAGCTTTTAAAAGCAGGAAGTTGTCGATATTTAGTTTTTAAAAGCTCCAGTGTGTGTACAGGTGTGTGTGTGTGTGTGTGTGTGTGTGTACGTGTGTGTTTGTACAGGTGTGTATATGTGTGTGTGTAAAGGTGTGTGTGTTTACCTCATTAATTCCAGGTGTTATTGTCGGTGCAGCGATGAAGACGACGTACGGAGCAAACTCTGCTGTTCTCAGGACCTTCAGGGCCTGATGGAGGTCAGGTGACACAGTCAGTGAGTCACACACACACACACACACACACACACACACACACACACACACACACGTTTACACACACACACACACAGACCTGAGGCTCCACGTCCAGTATGGCCACCAGTCCCTGTTGGTGGATCTTGCGTATGGTCTCCAGTCTGGTGCCGTACATGGCGTCCTCGTGACTTCCGTACTCCAGATACTCGTTGTTGCTGATGTCCTGCATCATCTGATCGTGGGACACAAAGTAGTAGTTCTTCCCGCTCTCCTCGTCCTTCTTGGGCGGCCTGGTGGTGTCTGTGGGACAGAGAGAGAGGACACACAGGAAGTGAGCAGTGACACTTCCTGTTGTTCCTCCTGTGGGCGTGGTCACACGGTGCGTCTTACGTGGGATTGGGTAGGCGAATCTGTCGGGGCGTTTGGTGATGAGCGTGTTCTTGATGTGACGACGACCGACTCCATGAGCTCCTGACACACACACACACACACACACACACACACACACACACACACACACACACACGTTAAATATTAAACAATAACAATGTGTCGGCCAATCAACAGACTGCAGTGACTAAAGCTCCGCCCCTCATTGAGATCGGTCATTTTGATCATGAGTTTCTTTAGCTGAATGAGCTAATAATCTAAGTTTATCGTTAACTATAAATTACAGTGATAATATCTTATTGTGATAATATTTTATCGTAACTTAAATATTACTACAATAGCTTAGCTTTAATATCGTGATATCTCATCGCGATAATATCATATCGTAACGTAGATATTGCGACATCGTAGCTTAAATATCGTGATAATATCAGATTGTGATAATATCGTTTCGTAACTTAAATATTGTGACAATATCGTAGCGTAAATATCATGATAATATTGTATCGTAACTTAAATATTGTGATAATATCGTATCGTAACTTAAATATTGCGACAATATCGTAGCTTAAATATCGTGATAATATCGTATCGTGATATCATATTGTAACTTAAATATTGCAACAATATTGTAGCTTAAATATCGTGATGATATCGCATCGTGATAATATTGTATCGTAACTTAAATATTGCGACAATAGCTTAGCTTTAATATCGTGATAATATCGTATCGTAACGTAGATATTGCGACATCGTAGCTTAAATATCGTGATAATATCAGATTGTGATAATATCGTTTCGTAACTTAAATATTGTGACAATATCGTAGCGTAAATATCATGATAATATTGTATCGTAACTTAAATATTGGGATAATATCGTATCGTAACTTAAATATTGCGACAATATCGTAGCTTAAATATCGTGATAATATCGTATCGTGATATCATATTGTAACTTAAATATTGCAACAATATTGTAGCTTAAATATCGTGATGATATCGCATCGTGATAATATTGTATCGTAACTTAAATATTGCAACAATAGCTTAGCTTTAATATTGTGATAATATCGTATCGTAACTTAAATATTGCGACAATAGCTTAGCTTTAATATTGTGATAATATCGTATCGTAACTTAAATATTGCGAACACATCGTAGCTTAAATATCGTGATAATATCGTATCGTGATATCATATTGTAACTTAAATATTGCAACAATATTGTAGCTTAAATATCGTGATGATATCTCATCGTGATAATATCGTATCGTAACTTAAATATTGCGACAATAGCTTAGCTTTAATATCGTGATAATATCGTATCGTAACTTAAATATTGCAACAATATTGTAGCTTAAATATCGTGATGATATCTCATCGTGATAATATCGTATCGTAACTTAAATATTGCGAGAACATCGTAGCTTAAATATCGTGATAATATCGTATCATAACTTACATTTTGCGAAAATAGCTTAGCTTAAATATCGTGATAATGTCATATCGTAACTTAAATATTGCGACAATAGCTTATCTTAAATATCGTGATAATGTCATATCGTAACTTAAATATTGCGACAATAGCTTATCTTAAATATCTTGATAATATCATATCGTAACTTAAATATTGCAACAACATCGTAGCTTAAATATCGTGATAATATCACATCGTGATATTAGCGTGATAATGCCTCACCTAACAGGACCAGTGTTTTCCTCTTAAAAGCAGGAAGTTTGACGACCTCTTCATACGTGACCAGGTCTAGTTGATCAAACACTGAGGGTCAAAGGTCAAAGAAAGAGATTAAAAACATGACTTTACTCTGACATGAGTGAAGACACAGAGACGACAGACTGACACATGTCAACAACTGCAGAGATTCAACCTGGGATTAACACGTCTGCAGTGCCACCTGGTGGCTCCTAGAGGAACAGCACTAAATAACACAAGATGAAGATGATGATGATGTCACTGTTACTTACGTTCAGATTCCGTTCAGTGGAGAAAGCAAGAGAAATAAAGAGAGGACATTAAACACACACACACACACACACACACACACACTGTGACACCAGCAGGTGTGTGTGTGTGTGTGTGTGTGTGTGTGTGTGTGTGTGTGGTCACATGTTGAAACTCTCTTACAGCGTCTTTAATACGACACGAGGACGACGATCACATGGACTTAAACACAACATGTGAACACACTGAATCATACAGCGTGTTTGTGTGTGTGTTGTTGTTGTTGTTGTGTACCTGCGTTGTGTTTGGCCAGATACTTGTCTTTATAATGTTTCTTCTTCTTTCCAAACCAGGTGCAGCTCGTCTGCTGCTCCTGTTTGGTCTTCTCCATCGCTATGCACGCAACACGCCTGTCAACACACACACACACACAATACACACAGATGTTAGTACGGGCCAGGAAACACACTCACGTTGTAGCGTTTTATAAAACGCTGAAGTGTTTTGAGAAATGTTGTAGCGTTTTGTGAAAACTAGCACATTGTAAAACACTGAAATGTTATAGCGTTTTGTGAAAAGTAGCATTTGTGAAACGTTGTAGCGCTTTGTGAAAAGTAGCGTTTTATGAAAAGTAGCGTTTTTGTGAAACGTAGCGTTTTTGTGAAACGTAGCGTTTTTGTGAAACGTAGCGCTTTGTGAAAAGTAGCGTTTTATGAAAAGTAGCGTTTTTGTGAAACGTAGCGCTTTGTGAAAAGTAGCGTTTTATGAAAAGTAAAGTTTTTGTGAAACGCTGTAGCGCTTTGTGAAAAGTAGCGTTTTTGTGACAAGTAGCGTTTTTGTGACAAGTAGCGCTTTGTGAAAAGAAGTGTTTTTGTGAAAAGTAGCGTTTTGTTACAAGTAGCGATTTGTGAAAAGTAGCGTTTTATGAAAAGTAAAGTTTTTGTGAAACGCTGTAGCGCTTTGTGAAAAGTAGCGTTTTTGTGACAAGTAGCGTTTTTGTGACAAGTAGCGCTTTGTGAAAAGAAGCGTTTTTGTGAAAAGTAGCGTTTTGTGAAAAGAAGCGTTTTGTTACAAGTAGCGATTTGTGAAAAGTAGCGTTTTTGTAAAAAGTAGCGTTTTTGTGAAAAGTAGCGCTTTGTGAAAAGTAGTGTTATTGTGAAAAGTAGCGTTTTGTGAAACGTTGTAGCGCTTTGTGAAAAGTAGCGTTTTTGTGAAAAGTAGCATTTTGTGAAAAGTAGCGTTTTGTAAACCCTTAAATGTTTTGAGTAATGTTGTAGCGTTTTGTGTAACGTAGCGACTTGTGAAAAGTAGCGCTTTGTAAAACACTAAAATGTTATAGTTTCGTCAAATGCTGAAATGTTGAGTCATGATGTAGCGTTTTGTGTAACGCAGCGTTTTTTTTAGAAATGTTGCCGCATTTTGCGAAAAGTAGTGCTTTGTCAAACACTGAAATGTTTTGTGAAACGTTGCAGCATTTTATGAAATGTAGCGTTGAAACGCTGAAAACCTCAGTTCAAGCACCTCTGAATTCTTCCAGGTATTTTAAACGCTGCATGTCTTTACGGTGTGTGTGTGTGTGTGTGTAAGCCCCGCCCCCTCGCCCTCCCTCACCACTCCTGTAGCTCAGGTGAAGGTATGAGTCCGGCCGTGGCGTTCTTCATGTTCTCCAGTTTTCCCTGCCACCAGTTGTGGTCGTCCTTGGAGATAATCTGGATGACGTCGCCGACCTGGAAGCGAACGCCGGCCTCTTTGCAGGGGATGAGCTCGTCTTTGGACGGGTCGTACTCGAACTGAGCCCTGACGTAGATCTGTGGACACACGGGGGTTCAGGGGCGTGTCAATGAAGAAGTGATGTGGGGGGGCGGAGTCTCACGGGGGAGGGCGGGTCTTGGTTACTAACGACACAGGCATTGTTTATAAACACTGGTCTGACACTGACGGGAGGAGGAGGGGGAGGAGCTACTGGTGGGTGGAGCTTGTCTCTTACCTTTATAGACATTTTGTCGTTGATTGGAGGTCGGGACGTAATCTAGGACGTGAAAGCATCACACACACACACATCATGCAGTAAAACAGCTGTGTGTGTGTGGGGGGGGGGGGGGCGTGGTTCATAAACAGTTTTTTTTTATACTTTTGTTATTAGGTGAAAGTTTTCTTTGGTTAATGAATCAGTGTCATGGTCGATGATTTCATGACCTCTGCTGCCCTCTGCTGGCAGCTGCTGCGATCACAACCTCCCGTCATCCAAGAGACGAATGAGAATTATTCATGATATTAATGATGTTATTGATGTGACCTCTGACCTCTGCAGGGGTCAACAATGCCTGTGTCATTATTACCATCGTTAAAGTCCAGAGACTGTGGATTAACTCAGATTACACTGAGACTGAATACTAAAATGGACGTGGCTGACACTGCTACGTCTGTCAGGAGACGACGCCCACTTTTGTAAACAGTCTCACAGACAGAGGCACTTCTGAGTGAAGGGGGCGGGGTTAGGGAGCGAGGG